>NC_134559.1:25002938-25352456 GCF_025594145.1 Primulina tabacum | reverse complement strand
CGTCGTCGAGAAGTCCTTCCCCTCCCTCTTCTCCGAGACCGAAATACAGGAAAAATCACGCCTACCGCCACTGCCATGGCAGCCTGCAATGAACCATTTGGAATCGCATTGGTCGGGTTTGGTATCGTCGTTCGGGTCAAGACCCGGAATTCTTCGCCATAGCAGTGTAGGTCGTTCGCTACACATCTTTTCAGGACACTTCACAGTTCTTGACCTTGTTGCGCTGCCTCCAATGGGCGGGCAGACAAGAAGAAATTGGGCTGATCCATCCAATTATGGAATGGGCTTCACTAGTGGTCTTTCTATTGGGCCCATTATCGCATGACTATTAACTAAGTAAGATCCATCAAAATAAGTAGTATAATAATTTTATATTTGAAATTAATAAAATTTTATTATATAAATAACTAATTTGCGAATACATTTTTTTTCTTAATTTTTGAAGTGATGATCGATATAATGAGCAATGTTTACAAGAAATGAATGACTGTTTTGTGATTTAAGTAACATTTGTTTTTTCAGCAATTTCTCTCATTTTTCTCTAGTATAGATGAGTTATTACCTTCCCCTCCCACTCCACCAAATTTCATGCTTTTTAATTTAATATAACTTGTGTATTTGTTTAATTTTGTAGATCTGGTTCTCGACTTCAACTTTATAAGTCCACACTTCAAGCAAAGTTTTTTAATTAATATTTTCATACTAAGGATGGCTCATGGGATGTTGAACTAACTAAGAACGACTTGGATGATTTCATTGCGGGGGAAATTCTCCAGATTCCTCTTCGTGATAACCTCTACAAGTGATTCCCAATTTTTGGAGGTTTGATTCGAAGGGCCATTAGTCGGTCCGAGATGGCTATAGAATTCAATGAGGTTTTCTTTTTTTTTTGACTCCCGGACAATCAGCCGGAAATTTATATGGAGAAATGGTGGGAGTTTCTGTGGAGCCTCGCTTTACTACCAAAATTAAAGTTCGAACATAGGAATACATTTATAGAGATATATGTAAAATTAAATCATTGTTAAGATTTCTTTCACATGACCCTCAATAAAATACTTAAAAGACTCGATTCCTGATCATATCAGGAGTCCTTATCCTATTATGATTCATAATCCTACTTCCGTCAGGATTCCATCTTGTTCATATAATAAAAATCGAAAATTTCGAAGGTCAAAATATTCGCTAATTCATTTTTGCAGGGCTTCCATTTTTGTGAACTCATTCAACAAAACAAGCAGTTATACTCTCCTCACTTAATTAGCAATTAAGATAACTTCCATAACTTCTAATACGTGGAATCAACTTATAAACTCATTTATAAGCAATATATTTGATCTCTATCAAACTATAATATCCAAATTCAACTATTTAAACTTGACAATCACAGCGGAAATATAAAATGCGATAGTTATGTGACCCTCAATAGTTCAGGGATACAACTAGCCGTAGGATCACAACTTCTTGTGATTCAGATAACATTTATTCTTATTCAGGCTTACCCTAATTTGCCTCATTCTATTCATCAACTCCTTGATAAAAAATGTCAGAACTCAAGTCTAATTACACTCATCTGATCATGGTAAGAGCATCTAGTAACATCGTCTCATGATCTCCAGGTATCATTGATAATGTCTGCAAGAACCTTAAGTTATTGTTAGTGTACAGTACGGTCTTTCAACTCATATATCCTGATCGAATATGAAACTATTGGTATATTGAGAGTTGCATTTGAATTCGATGAAATTGTAATATATTTGGGTAATAATAGTGACATGTTATATGCAACTAGGAATACATATTTCCCTAAAGCACATGTCTTGCTTTGGCCAGAGACTCTTCTTATTATTAACTCATCAGATCACATAGGATATCTTCATCTATTGGCAAATAGTGAATCACCGACTACATTCATTTGGTCCTACGTATTTCGAGCTACACCCAACCTCGTCACCTGATGACAGTCAATAGAGTCGGTAAATGGATTAAAGTACATGCTAGTACGTAGAGGATCTACATTTTCTCGGGTCAAAGGACTAATGATGTACAACCGAAATCACGTAATATTCCAATCGGTAAGTGATAACCACTTGGACAGTTTGAGGGAGAGTTGTTTACTACATCATCAAATGATCATTCATTTGTATGAATGGACATTTCCATACCTTTGCCAATTAAACCTGGAGTTTACATAAGATATTTTAGTTTTAAGCTGAAGCGATCTTTATACTTATTTTAGGTGGCTAATTTGACTATAATTGTAATGCCCCAAAAATTTGAAGGTCCACGCGAACCAAATGCATGCAATTATTAAATTCTCTTGTATTTTAATTAATTGTTTTAATTGCATACATTAATTATGTTGTGCACATTCGCATGTTTAAAATATATTTTTCTACATGGTTGCATCAAAATGTATTTTTAAAAGGTTATTCGAGTTGCGATCGAGGAACGAATACTGATGGCTGAAAAATAGAAAATGTTTTTATTAAATAATTATTTTAATTATTTAAGTTATGGGTGATGTTTTTTCTTATTTTTTAAAATATGGGGTTTTGAGATGATTTTATACACCGGTGCGTAATTTTTATCGGTGTTGGATTTTCAACAAAAATAAGAATTTTTTGGCAACCCGGTTAATAAATTCACAAACTTTATTAAACAAAATTATTTCTAAATATTCTAATTAAGCATTAATGAGCCTAAATTACCTACTTAATGGGCCTAAGCCTAATTAGTGATTAATTAACTATAATATATATTAAAACCCACCCCCCACCATTGTTACACGGCCACTTTCAGATTTTTGGCACCCCAAAACTCTTCAAAATACACGGCACAAACAAAAGAAAAATCAAGGGAAAAGCTTTGAAAATTCAAGGAAAATTAACCCAAGGTTTCTCGTCGCCGTTCTTCGCTTCGTCAACGGATATTCGTGCGTTAAAAAAGTAAAAGCACGCCATATTTCTTTCTTTCAAACATCTATCACACCATAATATTTATTTGAACATGTTTTGAAAGAAAAACAAAACACACACTTTAATATTTTCGCATATGCATATTGTATGGTTTTAAAAACATGTATGTTGATCCAAAATTCATGAAATTCATGTATCTATGGTGCTGCCATGATTAGGAAGTGTTAGGGTCAAGTTTTACACAAGTTTAGGGGTCTTAGAACACATGAAAATGCTGCAAACGAAAGAAACAAACTGGACAACCGAGGGCAGCAAGGTAAGAACGTGAGTTTGGAGTTGCCTTTGTGTGCATGTGGGATTCATGGGGCTCGATTGTTTTGCATGGGGCCTTGGGGCTTGTCCAGGGCTGGCTGGGGCTCGAGGAGGGTCAGGGGAAAGGTCCTGGTAAAGTCCTAGGGGGCTAGGGCTCGCGCTAAGTAGGCTGGAAGAGTCCCTGCGTGAAGGGAGTCTTCACGCACAGGTTTCAGGAGGGGGCCGAGAGTTCCATGGGCTATGGCTCGGTTTGGGGCTGGGCTAGGTGGTTCATCAGGTTCCTAGGTTGATGGGCAGGGGTCGGGCCAGGGGCTGGAGTGGCTAGGCTGGCTGCTGGTTCGAGTTGGCGTTAAGAAGCACAAGCACGCTGCTTGTGTCTTCTGATTCAGGTGGCTCGTGCACAGGGTATAGGGGCTGGGTTGGTCTGGGCTTGGTCTGGGCGTGGTCCAAGGAAGGTTAGGGTCATGAAGGGTCAAGTGGTTAAGGGCTGGAGGTGTCCTAGTTGACTAGGAAACCTAATACACCTAGGACACTAACACACACAAGCAAGCATTCGGGTCCAGAATGTAGGGGCTGTAACTTGGTTCTAAGGGTTGGTTAATGGGCTGGGCTTTGTTAGTAGGGTCCCTAGGTGGGTTGGCTAGGGTTTGGCTTGAGTAAGCTTGGGCGTGGCTCAGGTAAATTAGGAGATGGCTCGGTATGTTCGATAAGGTGTCAAAAACAAAAATTAAAAGGCTAAAATTGAATCCATGTGTCCAAGGGTGTGGATCATGACTTGGAAGGGTATAATAAATAATAAAAATGTTATGTTTAAAATTTGGGATCAAAATAATGAGTTTTGGAGTTATTCGGGATTTAATCGCCGCACGAAACATTAATTAACGAGTTAATTGAAAAGCCTAGTTTTAAGCTTCATAAAATTATGGAAAATTATATTTAAGCTCAAATAATTATTAAAAGTCTAAGTTTGTAATTTGAGAATTTTATATTAAGGTTTGATTTAATTCGGGATTAAAACGTATTAATACGTTATATTTAAAGATTAATTTAAAAGTCATCGATTTAAGCTAAATAAAAATATGAGAAAATTCATGTAAGCTTAAATAATTATTTGGGACATGTTAGAGTCAAAGAAATTAAAAAAACTAAAAAACGTGAAATATTACGTTTTTGGGTAAAACAATCATTTTACACCTAGAAATTAGTAAACGTCATGACAGTGTCTTGAATGTTGTTTTACATGCTAATATGATTATTTAAAATGTTTATGAATTTTTATGACATTGATTTTAAATGTTCATGATTTACTATGTCAAAATGTTATTTTAAAAGGTTATAATTTAATATGTTAAAATGTTTATTTTAAATGTTTATAATTTAAATGCATATTTTCAATGTTTATGATGTTGAAATGTTTATTTAAAAGATTTATGAACTTTTATATGTTAAAAGGTTTCTTTTAAAATGTTTATAGGTTTTATTATTAAACGAAAACGTTAAAAGATATGTTGCATGCTTGGTTTAAAATAAAAACGATATCATATGCATGTTTTTATTAAGTGATGGAAATACGAAATATTGAAGGACGTGAAGGGATTGTGACTAAATACGATGATATGTTGGAAATATCGTGAGGGTTATGGTCCCAGTGGGAGCCCGACGATCGTGTTTCCTTGGATACGAATAAGAAAATGTTAATACGTTGGCCAATGCCCAGTTGACCGGTGAGAGTGTCGCTGGTGTCCCCGTCGCCCAGTAATGTGGTTTTCTCTAGATGGATCCATCGCCCAATACGTTTAAGAATACGAGTCACAATCACGATCTGAATTCAACAAACACGAATATGAATATGATGATATGAAAAATGTTGATATGAATATGGATACAAATATGAATATGTTTATATTTATATGAAAACGTGTATGAAAATGTTTATGCATAAGATTATGAAAAAAATTTATTTAAAGTTTTAGCATCATGAAAATGTTTACGAAAACGTTATGTTTTAAGTTTATGCATCTTCATGAAAACGATATTTTAAAGTATAAGTATTTTTCACTGTCGTATGTGATCTGTATATGTAGTACTTGTTATCAAGAATATGACGTGTTGAGTCTTTAGACTCACTAGGTGTGATTGATGCTAGGTGATTATGATAATAATGTTACTGGAGGTCTTGATGGTTGACTTTGCTGGGCTGAAGGTGCACATAACCCGACGACCGACAATAGTTTTCTGCACTAGTTATGACTGATGATTTTAAGTGATGTTAAAGATATTTTTACGACGATTTATTTATGAGTGGTTTTGAGAGGTTATAGTATGGACTATACTTTTCAAATGGTATTGTTATGTTTAATAAAATGTTGGGAAAGTTTATGCTAAATTAATTCATTTGGTTTTCAAATTATAGTTAGTTGACTTATTTTACAATAATGTCAAAAATATATTATGGTTCGGCCGAATGCTATGTGAGGTTTGGAAAAAAAATAATTTCTAGTACATTTTAAGAAAACAAATAGCAGACGTTTCAATAAACATGTTTAGATTATACGATACACTTTTTAATAAGTTTCATTATCTTACGTTGCGAGGCAGATCTCATGATACCTTTAGTATATTCAAGAGATTTATCTATGGAGCTTACATGAGTATACAGATGAAGTAAATGTCATAATTGGATAAAATTATAAAATGTTATTAAAATAAAGATTGTTTTTATATAAGAGTTAATAAAGCACAAGCTACAAGTTGGCTCGCTTGGCACATACTCTAGAACATTAAACTTGATAAACATAATCATTTTTGTTTATATTAGACTTGTCAAAACGGATCAACGAGAAATGACGGGTTGGGTGCTGATCAGCAATTTGGGCAGGTTGGGAAATGACCAACCCAACATGTAACGTCCCGAAAATTTGAAGGTCCACGTGAACTACATGCATGCGAGTTATTAAATTGGTATTTTATTAAATTGTTTTAAAGCATTAAATGCATATTTATTTCATTAATTTGTGTTTAATTATTTTTATGATTTTATGCATAATTCATGCAGGTAGGATTGAATTCATGAAATTTAAAAGTTCATGCATTAGAGTTTTTAGGTGTATTTCACGCCCGAACGAGGAACGGAGACCGGAGAATTTTCAGGAAAATTATGTTTATTATATGATTAATTTTTATTAATTAAAATAAGGTGTTTTTTAAGAGTATTTTCAAAAATAGGATTTTATTGGGTATTTTTACCCGTATGATTTTTATTTTTATCGATACCTGAATTTTATTGAATCGGGGGACTTTTTAAGGGTTCGGCTAATATTTCAAAATCTTTCCAACACGAAATATTTTTCGGGAGTGCGTTTGAATTTAATGAGCCCACTTTTGGATTTATTGGGCTTATTTATTTATTTATTTTTATCCTTAAATAAAAATAGGGGCCATTAGCTAAATTATTATCTACTTAATTAACTCCTAATTATTCCCTTAACTCCCCACTAACCTAATCACCCTTCATCAGCCGCCCACCCCCTCCACTCACATTCATCCTCGTGATTTCATACTGCAACCACTACAAGAATAAATGCTTATGGTGACATTCATAAATGTCATCATATTCAATATTTAGTGACATTTAAGTTTTAGTGACACCTCCAACAAATGTCATCTATTCCAATGTCGTCTTAAACTTACTGACATTTTTAATGTCATTATAAGATGTTAATGACAACTTCATACGTGTTACTAATTATTCATATTATGACAATTTTAAATGTAAGGAAAACTCATGTTTAAATACATTTATAGATGCCTTGTTATTATAGTAATAATGACAAATTTATATGTCAGTTAAAATCATTTATAATGACAACTAAAAGTGTCGTGTATGTTATTTATAGTGACAATAACAAATGTGGGAATATTTGGGTTGGATAAATATAGGAGGAGGGAAAATTAGATAAAATAAATGTGAGAATAAAAAAACATATTAGATTAGTTATCCTGACATTTTTAATTGATGTCATTTTTTATATGGAGGGAGACAATTATTTTCCCTCCTCCAATATTTATCTAACCCAAATATTCTCACACTTATTTATAGTGAAATTTTTTAGTTTTTTAACGATTTTTTACGATGTGGGAAAAGTAATTGTTTCCCTCCATATAAAAGATGACATCAATTAAAAATGTCATGATAACTAATCTAATATGTTTTTTTATTTTACACATTATTAATTTTTTACAAGTGTCATTATTAAGTATTTGTAACAACATTTAATTAAAAGTGTCAACAAAAAAGTGTCACAATAGCCATTTATTGTTGTAGTGAACATTTCGGTGAAGCCATTTTCCTCCTCAAGCAAAGATCTTCTTCATTCGGTTGTTGGTTCCTCGATCGTTTTTCCTTAAGCAAACATTAGGCACGCATTGTATCCTTATTTCTGCATCATTCATGCGTATATGTATTCGGATAATGTGTGATGTGTTGGAATTTTGGTGCTTAATGAATGAAAATTAAGCAAATAAATCAATGTGTTTGATTGGAAAATTCGAAACGAAGAACGAAACTTAATGAACGAATATTAAGTTCGGTGGTTCTGAATTAAACTCGAAACGAGTTCTTCGAATGTTGAAAGAAACTTAAACGAGTAGTCAGAACATGTATGGGACGAAAATCGAAAAAAAAAAAATTGGCGCATGAACAGTAGTAGGCGCGCACCTGCGCGCAGATCTGCGCGCATGTGCGCGCGCATGCCGAGCGCTCTCGGCAGGCGCTGCTGAGAGCTGCCGAGCGCTGCTCGGCGGCGTGAGAGCGGGCGTGCGCCCCTGAGCGCACAGACGCGTCCCTTCGGATTTTTTCGAATTTTCTGATGTTTTTTCATTTCCTTTGGCATTGATTGATGATTGTGGTCAGTTACAAGGGCCAAGGGACACCCCTATGAATGAAAGATCATGTCTTTTACATGGAAAACATTATATGTTTGATATTTTGAAAATCAAACATAACATACACAACATATCATCTCTTTGCATCTTCTTCTTCTTCCTTCTTCTACAAGAGAGAGTTCATCCATTTCTTTGTGATAGAACTTGAATATTTGAGTGCTCATTATTCAAGTGTTGTAGATGTATCTTGGGAGAAGATTGCCACAACCTCTAGCACATTGTGAGGGGCAAATTCTTCTTAAGGAGAAAGTGTTCAACACTTGCCTCTACAAAGCCATATTCTTTGTTTTCTTCTTGCTTTTCTCTCATATTTGAATACCACAAACAACAATCTTAAGAAGAATTTTTGGACTTTTGATTATTTGCAAGAAGGTTTTCAATGGCATCATCATCTACAACACCACATGCAACCATTGCACAAGGAGAGAAACCGGAGAAGTTTTCTGGTGCGGATTTCAAAAGATGGCAACAAAAGATGCTATTCTATCTCACAACCTTGAGTTTGTCAAGGTTCTTGAAGGAGGATCCTCCCACCGTTGCTGAAAACGAGACAGATACCAACACGAGGGCCGCTTTGGATGCATAGAACCAAAGTGATTTCCTATGCAAGAACTACATCCTAAATGGACTTGACAATGCATTGTACAATGTGTATTGTCAAGTAAAGACCGCCAAGGAACTTTGAGATATGCTTGATAAGGAATACAGGGCGAAGGATGCGGGTTTGAAGAAATTCATTGTTGGGAGATTTCTGGACTTCAAGATGATAGACTCAAAATTTGTGATGAGTCAAGTGCAAGAACTACAACTTATCTTGAACGAGATTCATGAGGAATGAATGAGTTTAAGCGAATCTTTCCAAGTTGCTGCAATGATTGAGAAACTCTCTCCGTTGTGGAAGGACTTCAAGAATTATTTGAAGCACAAAAGAAAGGAGATGGGATTGGAGGATCTCATTGTGAGATTGAGGATAGAAGAGGACAACAAGAGCACCGAGGCCAAGGCAAGTGGAATGGCAGCAAGGGTGAACGTTGTTGAAACAAGTTTCAAAGGGAAGAAAAGAAAGTTTGAAAAGCAACCACAACAAGACCAACAACCACCAAACAAGAAGAAGTTCAAAGGCACTTGTTATAACTGCGGAAAACCGAATCACATGGCTAAGGATTGTAGGAAGCCAAAGAAGGAAAATCCTCAAGCCAACGTAGTTCAAGTAAGGTCGGTACTATTTGATTTTTCTGAACTTAATTTGTCTGCAGTTATTTTGGAGGCCAATTTGGTGGAAAACTCCAATGAATGGTGGTTTGATACGGGAGCAACTCGACACATATGCTCCAACAAGGGGATATTCTCCACATACACTCCATCGACTGGAGAAAACTATACATGGGGAACTCCGCTACATCTGAGGTTGTGGGCACCGGAAATGTCATATTGAAGATGACATCGGGTTTGCAAGTAACCCTTGTTGATGTACTTCATGTACCGAACATAGGAAAGAACCTCGTGTCGGGGTCTCTGTTGGTCAAACATGGGTTTAGACTAGTATTTGAATCTAACAAAGTTGTATTGACCAAGAATGGTCATTTTATTGGAAAAGGATATCTCGATGAGAACCTTTTCAAGTTGAATGTAATGGCTATACGCCAAAATGTTGTTGAAAGTAATAAAGGAAAAAGTTCTATTTACTTGCTTGAGTGTTCTCATTTATGGCATGTTCGTTTAGGACACGTAAATTTTAATACCTTGCAACGTTTAATGAAACTTTAATTATTGCCTAAACACAACGTCGATCCAACACAAAAATGCGAGATATGTGTTGAAGCAAAAATGACCAAAGCGCTTACCACTCGATTGAAAGATATACAACTCCTCTAGAATTAATACACACCGATCTTGGTGATTTAAAGTTTGTACAAACCAAAGGAGGGAAAAGATACTACGTGACATTCATTGATGATAATACAAGATACTGTTACATATATCTTTTGAGGTCGAAAGATGAAGCTCTTGAAGCATTCAAATGTTATAAGACCGAAGTTGAGAATCAACTAGGCAAACAAATAAAGAGGGTTCGAAGCTATAGAGGGGGCGAATACGGAGCGCCGTTTGATGAATTCTGCACATCTGTGGGTATAATTCATGAAACGACTGCTCCTTATTCACCACAATCGAATGTCATTGCCGAAAGAAAGAATCGAACTCTGAAAGATATGATGAATGCTATGTTAATAAGTTCAGGACTACCCCAAAACTTGTGGGGGGAAGCAATACTATCAGCTAATCACATCCTGAACAAGATACCCCATAAGAAAAATGACAAGTCACCTTATGAATTGTGGAAAGGTCACAAACCTTCCTACAAGTACCTCAAAGTGTGGGAGTGTCTAGCTAAGGTTGAAATACCAAAGCCTAATACAAGAGCGAATTGGACCAAAGACGGTCGACTGCATATTCATCGGATATGCACATAATAGTAGTGCCTATAGGTTTATAGTGCACAAATCTGAAATGCAGAAATGAATATGGGCATGACAATTGAATCAAGAAATGCAGTATTTTTTGAAAATATATTTCCTTGTAAAGAGAGGAAAGAAAATGGTTCTAGTAAGCGGAAAATTGAGATGGAGCATGATGGTCAAGTACCTACACATGATCCAACTCTAAATGAAAATGCTATACCATTGGAAGACTCTTCAAAAGAGCAAGAGCCAAGAAGAAGCAAAAGGGCTAGAATCTCAAAGTCCTTTGGTCTAGACTTCCATACTTTTATGTTGGAGAATGAACCAAAGAACATAAAAGATGCTCTGGCTAGCCCTGAAGCTCCTTATTGGAAAGAAGCCATCAACTCAGAAATGGATTCTATTTTGCAAAATCATACTTGGGAACTAGTGGATCTTCCACCAGGTACCAAGCCATTGGGATGCAAATGGATATTGAAAAAGAAAATGAGAGTTGATGGAAGTATTGAAAAATACAAAGCCACGCTTGTGGCCAAAGGATATAGACAAAGAGAAGGTCATGATTTCTTCGACACGTATTCACCAGTTTCAAGAATAACATCCATTTGTGTGCTCATTGCTATTGCAGCTTTGCATAACCTTGAGATACATCAAATGAATGTTAAAACAGCATTCTTAAATGGTGAACTTGAAGAAGAAATATATATGGAGCAACCTGAAGGCTTCATTGTTAAAGGACAAGAAAGAAAGGTCTGTCGTTTAATTAAGTCTCTATATGGACTTAAACAAGCGCCCAAGCAGTGGCACGAAAAATTTGACAAGGTAGTATTGTCAAATGGATTTAAGATTAATGAATGTGACAAATGTGTTTACATTAAAGGCACTCGAGAATCTTATGTGATTGTATGTATATATGTGGATGACATGCTAATAATGGGGAATAACCAAGAGTTGATTAAGGGTACAAAGAAAATATTGACAAAACATTTTGATATGAAAGATAAGGGTATAGCTGATGTAATTCTAGGGATTAAAATCTTTAGAACTTCAGAAGCAATAGTCTTATCTCAATCTCATTATGTAGAAACAGTGTTAAAGAAGTTTAACGCTTATGACTCTACCCAGTAAAAACGCCTTTAGACGTGAATGTCCATTTGGCGAAGAATCGTGGAGAACCAGTTTCTCAACTGGAATACTCTAAAATTATTGGAAGCCTGATGTACATCACTAATTGTACTAGACCTGACATCGCTTGTGCGGTTAACAAGTTAAGTCGGTTTACAAGTAATCCTAGTGATGCACATTGGAAGGCGTTGACAAGGGTGCTTAGATATTTAAAGCACACCTCAGAATATGGACTAAATTACACAAGGTATCCTGCAGTACTTGAAGGATACTGTGATGCAAATTGGATTTCTGACACCAATGACTCCAAATCCACCAGTGGCTATGTATTTAGCATTGGTGGAGGATCAGTCTCGTGGAGGTCATCGAAACAAACTTGCATTGCTAGATCTACTATGGAATCGGAGTTCATAGCGCTAGATAAAGCTGCAGAAGAAGCTGAGTGACTTCGCAACTTTCTAGAGGACATTCCATGTTGACAAGTCCAGTGCCAGCAATCTTGATACATTGCGACAGTCAGTCGACAATTGCAAGGGCACAAAACAGTATGTACAATGGCAAGTCTCGACATATTCATCGAAGACATAATACTGTGCGACAGTTGATCTCTAATGTAGTTATATCTGTTGATTATATTAAATCAAAGGATAACTTAGCGGATCCGCTTACAAAAGCATTAAATAGAGATCAAATGTACTGTCTGTCAAGAGGAATGAGCTTAAAACCTACCAAATAAAGTTTTCATAGTGGAAACACAACCTTGTAGATTGGAGATCCCAAGATCTTGGTTCAATGGGACAACTAAATTATGAGAACTTGAGGAATCACTCCTCATTCCTAAGACGATGAGTGAAGTTGCCTACAAAGGTAGTGAGGTTAAGTTTTGTACTTTTAATGATTCCGTAGCTTACAAAAGCGGGGTAAGTAAGATACCCTTTTACAAGGAGATCACCTATGTACGTGTGAGGACATGGCCGCCTCGATGAAACACGTATGAAGCCAAGATGTGTTCCATGGCCAAAACGGACACAACCGATAACACAAAATGGAATTGGAAGAAAGGTTATCTTGTGGGTACAGTTGTCTGGGTTTACATGAACCGCCAAGAAGTTCAAGACATCATGTTCACTTCGTGGCCTAGTAAATCCGATTGTATTCCACCAGGGAAGGTTCAAAGCCAAAAGCCACCTCTCCTGATGAGATAATTTTTCGTATATATTCTCTCTTATGCATCACGAGCATTCATGCATTAATTTCATTCATGTGGGGGATTGTTGGAATTTTGGTGCTTAATGAATGAAAATTAAGCAAATAAATCAATGTGTTTGATTGGAAAATTCGAAACGAAGAACGAAGCTTAATGAACGAATATTAAGTTCGGTGGTTCTGAATTAAACTCGAAACGAGTTCTTCGAATGTTGAAAGAAACTTAAACGAGTAGTCAGAACATGTATGGGACGAAAATCGAAAAAAAAAAAAATGGCGCGTGAACAGTAGCAGGCGCGCACCTGCGCGCGGATCTGCGCGCAGGTGCGCGCGTGTTTCTGCGTGCGGGTGCGCACGCCTGCCGGGCGCTCTCGGCAGGCGCTGCCGAGCGATGCTCGGCAGTCGCTGCCGAGAGCTGCCGAGCGCTGCTCGACAACGTGCGAGTGGGCGTGCGCCCCTGCGCGCACAGACGCGTCCCTTCAATTTTTTCGAATTTTCTGATGTTTTTTCATTTCCTTTGGCATTGTTTGATGATTGTGGTCAGTTACAAGGGTCAAGGGACACCCCTATGAATGAAAGATCATGTCTTTTACATGGAAAACATTATATGTTTGATATTTTGAAAATCAAACATAACATACACAACATATCATCTCTTTGCATCTTCTTCTTCTTTCCTTCTTCTACAAGAGAGAGTTCATCCATTTCTTTGTGATAGAACTTGAATATTTGAGTGCTCATTATTCAAGTGTTGTAGTTGTATCTTGGGAGAAGATTGCCACAACCTCTAGTACATTGTGAGGGGCAAATTCTTCTTAAGGAGAAAGTGTTCAACACTTGCCTCTACAAAGCCATATTCTTTGTTTTCTTCTTGCTTTTCCTCTCATATTTGAATACCACAAACAACATGATGTATATGTATTTTCATTCGGTGTGTGTGCAGATCCAAGTTTGTAAGGCTTGTGTGTTTTGATCCATGCATATATCTCCTTCTTGCATCTCACGTTTGATTTCCTCGTGTAAGGGGTTGCTGATGAGGGCCCTGAGGGGTCATAAGCGTCGAGGAGGAAGGGTTAGTAGGCTTGAACAGAAGCTTGCTCGTGGTAAGAGGGCCGATCGAAGAGCTGTGAAGAGGGGCCACGTTTTTGAGTGTAGATCGAGCGAATGGGAGTCGCAGCGGTGCATGGCTCGTCCTTGGCCTTGGAGCTGACCCACCTGGGTCCGTGACAGGTCCTGGAGTGAGCCGTGAGTTGCTGGTGCTGTGGTGGAGCGAAGGTAGTGAGCGGCCGAGGGTTGGGATATGCATCGTGGGGTTGGAGTAGCAGTAGGATTGGTTAAGTGGGTGCTAGAGGAGTCCCATGGTTTCGGTGGTGACTCATTCTTAGGTGGCTAAGTAAGGGACACGTGAGGATAGTAGTGAACCAAAGTATTTAAGAGGTTGGTGATGTGTTGGGGAATGAGTGCACAAGAGAGTGGTTGAGGGTAGGGCCGAGAGTTTTTGGTAGGATGGAGATTTTTGTGCCGAGAGTTTTGAACTGGGTGTGATAATTTTAAGATCATTTTAGTGTTTTTATGATAGGGTAGAATATTGGGAAGAATTTGGTAGTGCTTCGAGTCGATTCGGTTTAAAACCGGGACCTAGGTCAAAGTTTTAAAACGAATCAGTTAAGTTTGATTTTGGCTCAGGTTTATGTATAGGAATACTTTTAAAAATGTTTGGGGACATTTTAAGGAGTTTGGTAAACTTCGAGTCAATTTTTAGAGGTCCAGGGTGAAACGATAATTTTTGGGTTTCCATGGGCAAAATAGTCATTTTGCACTCGGAGTGAGATTTTAGGTCTTGACAGCGCCCTGAGCACAAATATATGATATTTTAAATGTTTATGCATCATTTTTACGATTTTTACGCAATTATGATAAATACGTTGCATGCTTGGTTTAAAGGAAAAGTTACGCATACGAATGTTTTATTAAGTGATGAAAATGATGATATTTTTGAAGGAAGGGAATTGGTTGTGACTTACGATGTATATGTATACGATGACATGAGATATGATGAGCTGAGGCCCGGGCTCAGTGGGCGGGTAATGTTGTCGCTGATGTCCCCCGCCACCGGGTACCACAGTTTTTATAGATGGATCCATCGATAGAGCTGATACGAAAGTCACAACTAATGAACTGAATTCAATTAAATGAAAATCTTTAAGTTTATGTTGATTTGATGAGCTGTTTTGACACGTATATGATGATACGACATGACATGATTTGACATGATGTGATTTGACACGACATGATTTTATACGACACGTTTACGTTACGCTTTTTAGTTCATGAAAGTTATGTTGAGTATGATATTTTTCACTGCTGTGTGCTACGTATATGTACTTGTTATTACTGGTACATGTGTGTTGAGTCTTTAGACTCACTAGGCGTGTGTGATGCAGGTGTTCGATGTCGAGGAGACTGGAGGTGCTGGGCTCTGAGTCAACGGACCTGGTGGGCGACACGACTCGAGGACCACATGTTTTCCGCATTTTGTTTTATGAGATTTGAGATGATATGAACATTTTTATGCGCTGGTTTTGATACGCTGATGAATTTCACAATTTTTACTCGTTTATATTTACGCACTATTTTTATTGTCAAATACTTAAGATCATTTTTAAATGTTATTTCGAAAATGCGAGCTTTTATTTAAAAAAAAATTATTTCCGCGCTTTTAAAACGAGTAGATGTTACAGCCAACATGCCTATTAGGCATGACAAGGTAGGTTGGTCCGACAATTTTTATTTATATTTAGTAGGTGGGGCGAGCTTGCCTGCAACCCGCCAGAACATGTCAATTGGCGTGGCGGGAATAGATTTGCCTACCCATTTTCACATCTTTCATGATATCAGAGCAATTGTTGGGAAGATAAAACTCAGTGGGGGTCCGGAGGGTTGAAATGGCTCAAACTAGCAAGAATGATCATATTTAATGGGCCAAATATCGACGCGAATGAAAAACCTATTATAAGTTATCTCAAGAGTATATTGCTTGTGTTAAAATATCAAATATATGAAATCTAAAAAAACCATTTCAGAAAATTTTTACTATGAAACACACTTGAGCGTGAAATATTAATCCATGATATCACGTATAATGTAGACAGCAGAAAAACGCTTAGTATCCAAATGTATAGAACAAGCTGGATATTTATCCTTTTCCATAACAAATACAACCATGGCGCCCTCCGCAGCACCCAAGCAGTGAGTGAGAGTTCTGCAGTTACCATGCCATCACTAACAAGGATTTTGGTTTCCCGCCCTAGTCCCACCTGACCACTCGGGATGGGGAAGCCCGACTATTTAAGGATTGACTGGTGATACCTCGGGAAGAGCCCATGCCATCTAAGTCATCCTAGGACTTGGGCAGGAGGATAGATTGGGAAAATAAAGAAAGGCGGGGTAAGAAGTAGCCTGGGTAAAAAAAGTGCTCTTTTATAGACCATCCTGGGTTTGCAACAACTAGGGAAGCTGTTCAGACTAGAACCTACTAAAACGAGCCCGAGCTCTCAGTTTAGCCCGAGCAAATAAGAAGACTTAGTGAATCAAGGACTTTGCCGTGTCCTCACATAACGATGACCATTCCTCACATCGTCAAGACTGTACCCCAAAATCTTTAGCTTTTCATTCAGCGCATGCGAGGGTGATGTGACAAGATCAGAAGCGGTATGGGGTGTCGGATTTAACAATGTCAGGGAGCATGTCATGACAGCCATCTTGCCATAAGGTGTAGCCGAACACTGAAAACAAGATCATCGTTACTTTTTCCCCTATAAATACCAAGGTTTGCTTAATCATAAATGACGAAATTCACTAAATTTATCACAAACACTCGCTATATACTCCATATGTAGTACTCTCATTTTATTTGCGTGAATATTCGATTGATTTAAGTGTCGGAGTAGCTACGCCGAAAACCTTTCCAGCACCCCACTAACGTTCTTTGCTTTCCAAGTGTGTAGGTCACTCAACCCAGGATCCTTTTGCCCGGTTACTAGTATTCTCAGGAAAGGAACACGCTCTGACCAGATAAATTACCCACCCAACTCACCCAATTTACCTGGTAACATCACTACTTGATAAATAATGTATAAGGGTAAAATAGAAAAGATAATTGATGTGGTTTTGTCATACCAAATTCAGTTTCTCGTGATTTTGCATAACTAATGTAACGTCCCAAAACTTTGAAAGTCCATGTGAACCACATACATGAAAGTTATCAAATTTCTTATGTATTTTAATTAAATAGTTTTAATTGCATGAATTAAATATGATGTGTATGTTTACATGTTTAAAATGCAATTTTCTACATGAATGCATAAAAATGTGTTTTAAAGATTATTCGAGACGTGATCGAGGAACGGAGACCCGGGGACCATATGAGAGAAATATTTTATTAAATGATTATTTTTAATGGTGTAATGTGTAGTGTATTTTAAATGAAATTCTTCGAAAATGGTGTGTTTTGAGGTGTTTTACACGCCGAGTCGTATTTTTAAACGGTATTCAATTTCGACAAAAATATGAACTTTCGAGAACTCATCTAATATTTTTACAAATTTCCCTAAAAAATATTTTAAATATTAACTAATGGGCTTAATGGGCCTAATATACTAGGATAATGAGCCTAAATTTGCATATAGTGTTTTAATTAAAATAAAAAGCCAAACACCCCCTCTCCCAATACTCCACACAACTCACGCCCCTTCACCTAAAATAATACTAGGACTCTTCTTCTCTATCAGAAACACACACAACACGAATTGGAAGGAAATTTATGCAAGGTTTGAAGAAAAATTCAGGGTCATGAGATGCATGTTTAAGGGCTGGAAAAGTTAGGGCAAAAAGATGAAAGAAAGTATGGGATTCTAGAGTACTAGGGTTTCGAACTTGGGTTCTAGGTGGGCACAGCTGTTGCGGCTATTTGTTATGTGGTCAAGGGTCCCAACGGAGTCTAGACATGGTCCTAGATGGGTTGTGCCAGGGCTGGACGCAAGCTAGGAGATAGCTGCATGTTTTGGGGTCTGAGGGGAAGCTAGGGTTTCGGTTTTCGGTTCCTTGAATGGTGGGGCTGCTGGCTGCTATATGGACATGTCCAGGGGTCCTAAGGGGCTGAGTTTGGGCCCTAGGCTGAGGGAGGAAAGGCTGGTTTGAATGGGAAGGGGCTGTAACGAAAGGCTTGGGGGAGCAAGGCATGTAGGCTACAGTTGAGGAGCTTGCAAGTGCAGGAGCTGTATAGACGGTTCTAGTAGCTTGTCTAGGGTTCAGTCATGGTCCTAGGATGGTGAGTTAAGGTCTGGACATGGAGGTTAAGGGTTGGAGTCGAGGGACATGAAGGTATATGCAAGCTAGGATTCGAGATAGTAGGTACATAAATTCCAGCAAGGTTATAGGTTTGTTCAAAGGTCTTAATTGGCTTGATTTTTGTTGTGTATGGTATAGTTAGGTGTTATTGAGCTTTGGTTCAAATTTGGTAAAGTTTGGTTAAGTTTCGAGTTCATACGAGTCGAAATCGGGATGTACGTCTAAGTTTAAAAACGAATTGAGAAATTAGTCGAGAACCTTAATTTTACATCTAAGAAATATTTATGGGCGTAATTAAGATGTTATGTTAAGTTTGGAATGATTTGAGTCTTCTTTTAAGGTCTAACGATAAATTGAGAAAGTTAAGGTTTCAGGGGCAAAACGGTTATTTTATACCTGAAAAATGTCTATACGTCCTGACAGTACCCTGAATGCTGTAATAAATGTTAAAATTTTTATTTTAAATGTTTATGAAATTTTAGGCTGAAAGGTTAACGCTAAAAGACATGTTGCATGCTTGGTTTAAAAGAAAAATGATTTATATAAGCATGAATTTTTTAAAGTGATGGAAAGATAAAAAATTGAAGGAGGTGAATTGATTGTGACTAATACGATGATATGATTGGAGATATCGTGAGGAGAAAAAGCCCTAGAGGGAGCCCGATTACGGAAGAAGGCCCCATAGGGAGGCCGACTGATCGTATTTCCATCGACATGATATGATGATATGATAGGCTAAGGCTCAGTTGATGGGTGCGAGTGTCGCTGATGTTCCCGTCGCCTGGTACCTTGGTTGTACGTAGATAGATCCAGCGACCTACAGCTGATACGAAAGTCACAATTAAGGATCTGAATTCAATGAAAGGAACACTTATATGTACATGATGAAAGAAAACATGGTATGATATGATGAAAGGAAAGATGATATGATATGTTGAAAGAAAAATGTTTAAGTTTATGCATATTCATGAAAAGCTATTTTATTAAAATTATTTTCACTGTTGCATGTGATTGTATATGTATTAATTGTTATTATGGTTAAGGTTTGCTGAGTCAATAGATTCACTAGTTGTGATCGATTTAGGTGAGCTTGATAATAATGGAGGTTTTGATGGTTGATCTTGCTGGACTGAAGGTGCACACAACCCGAGGATCGTCGCTAGTTTTCCGCAAACGAAACTATGTTTATGATTTATGATTATTAAAGATTTTTATTACTTATGATGCTTTGAGAGTTTTTTGAGAGGATGTTAGAGTTAAGTTTATTTGTGAAATAATTTTAGTTTAGGTTGGTTGACGTTTTACGACTTTATGAGATTTTCAAATATAGTTGGTTGGTTTATTTTTAAATGGTAAAAAGTATTCATTTTTTAAATGTTTAGTGTTCCGGTCGAATGAATTAGAAAGAGAAAATATTTTCTAGTATATTTTAAAGAAAAACGATAAGTGGACATTTCAGTTGGTATCAGAGCAATGTTCCTGCAAAAGATTGTGCCATCACCAATTCCGGAAAGCTCAGTCGTCAAGCCTCAAGTCTGTAAGTTTAAATGTTTTAATGTTATGACCTATGCTTACATGGTACATACGTTCAAGCTACATGTTTAAACAATTTTTGAAGTTAAAAAAATTTATGTTTAAGTGCATGATAAATGATTTTTATGAATAAACTTGCATGGTCGCATGATTCTTCTCACGCTAAAAGATTAGATGCTTTAGAATTTTTATGCATGTTATGATATAGAATTAGAAATTATAGCATACTGACTTTGTAGTGAAATTAGACATGTTTAAGAATTGGGGTTAATGGGCGTTATGAAATGTTGAAAATGATTTGACCATATTGATTTTTGAGTTTTAATACTGACGTTCTTCTTTTTGGGTCATAAATTAATCATGAAGGTTATGAATGCTTTTGGGACATGTAGATTTCTAAGAAAATACCAATGATTTATGGTTACTAATTTAGTTAATTTTTGAGAATTACATATAAGGAATAATGATCATAAGACTGCGTCGGTCTTTAGAAGTATAAAAATGTATAATTTGAGATTTTAGGTTTTGATGGAAAAGTAAAATTGGTTATGAGAATTGATGTTGGGTTTAATAAGCTTAAAATTATTGAACTTTATGTTACGGGAAACCTAGAGAATGAAATTAAGAATTCCAATAACTTATGGTTATTTGTAGAATTTTCGAAATTAAGGATCGACTGGATAATTTTCGAGGAAATTAGGAATTAATTTTACAATAGCTAAGAAATTTGGGGACTAGTTTAGCAATAAATGAGAATCGAATGGTTTAAATGATTGGAATTTTCGATGATTTTGGTTGGAAGGGATATTTAGAACATTGAGATATCTTGGTTATAATGCTATAAGGAATGAATATCAAGGCCATTGTAGAATGAATAAATATTGGGCTTGAAAATCTAAGCATTATGGAATAATATTGGGGCAAATTAAAAATTTAGTAACGACAATTTAAGGTAAAAATGATCAATTAGTTAACTTATATGATTATACATTATGTTAACATATTTTTGGGAACTTAAGGTTTGATATATTATAAGTTTTAGTCATGATCTTAAGAGTTAAAATTATACATTTGTCAGGGTAATTTTTTTTAGAAGGTTGGGTTTGATTGATGATTATGTTATTTGAAAGACGCGTGTAAGAAGTGAGATAAACATCATGCCTAGAGTAATTTTTGAAATTCATTAAGAAACTTGGGATTAAGTGGATATGTGTGTTGAAATTGTATTATCTAAGACTATTTGGGTTGTGTAAGTGTGAATTACAAGTTTATGAGATATGTATTATATGAAAATTCGGGGTGAAATTTAAGTTTGCAGAAATTTTATAATTGTGATGTACTTGTAAATAATTATGTTATGTTAGTTTGGTGTCGTAAAATAAAGATTGAATTCAAGGATATTAGACTAATATTATCATGGGATTGAGATAAGGTTTAACTATTAAGTGTATTACTCAGGATAGAAGTCGATTAGTAAATTTTGGTGTTAAGATCTCTTAAGTTGAAATGCATATATCCTAATCTTTGGATTTAAAGCCTTAGCATACCTTGAGTTCAATAAAATTAAGAAAAGATGCTTTTGGGATTTTAACGTTGAAATATAATATGTTGATGAAAATCTTGGGTATAATATAAGAAAAGTAATATACGATAAGTTTGGCCAGCCATTTCTAATATCGGGATTATAAGAAAAGTCGAAATTCGAGGTTATAATAAAATAGAACTAAGTCGCCATAGGTTGTTGTTAGAACTTTTCAAGTTTGCAATCTTAATTTTGATGTTAACAAAACTTGTTATTTTGTGTTACTAATGTTTTACCTTAGTGTGGAGAAGCTATGATCAATTACGAGCTGTTTACATCGGAAACTGAAAACCCAACTGGTCGCACAAACTGAATCAGGCAAACTGATACATCAAATGAGTAGTTCAGCTTCTTGTCCAGTTGATAGGTGATTCAGTAGGAGAAACTCAGAAGCCCGGCCAGCCGAAAGAGTGTTCAACTGATGAAGAAATCCAGCTGATCAGTTCAACTGAATGAGAGTGAAATCAATTCAACAGACGAGTCAACTGATTTCACCAGCCCAACTGAAGATCAGTTCAGCTGACTAGTTCGGAGTTTCAGTTAAGAATCTTTCAATTGTAGATGAAGACAAACTCATTCAGTGGATTCCAACTATACACAAAGGTACAAAGCAATTGTCCAGTCAAAGGACAATAAAGAATATTGGAACATTTCATGTTCGCAATCTTAATTTTGATGTGAAAAAAACTTGTTTGTTTGTTTTTAAAAATCTACCTTAGTGCGCAGATAACTGAAACTGAAATAATCAGTTACGAACCAAAACTGAAGCTGTCGAAGACACCAACTGAAATTATCAACTGATCAACCAAACTGAACCAGTTCAACTGATGTGTCGTAAATGAGTTCAACTAATTGTTCTGTTGATAAGTGGCTCAGCAGGAGAACCTCAGAAGTCCGGCCAGCTGAATGAGTGTTCAACTGATGAAGAGCCCAACTGAATATCAGTTCAACTGACGCGTCAACTGATTTCACCAGCCCAACTAAAGACCAGTTCAACTGACCAGTTCAGAACATGAGTTAGGAGCAATCAGTTGCAGATCAAGACAATCTGATATAAGTGGAATCCAGCTGTGCGCAAAGGTACAAAAACATTTGTCCTAGTCAAAGGACAATAATGGACGTTGCATCAGATGTTAAAGACAAAAGTGTTCCAGAAAGAACAAGACAAATTTCGTGGAACAGATTTAAAATGCAACAGATACAATAATTGAGTCTCACTGTACGATCAAACTTCGCGCCTATAAATAGAGCGTGAAGATCAGTGAAGAAATATCATAGCATTAAAACAAACGTTTCAGAAAGGCAGTCGAAAATTCGAGACACAGAGTCCAAGGAACGAATTCAAAATGCAATAGATACAATAATTGAGTCTCACTGTACGATCAGTTTCCCTCATATATAAAGAGAAGATCAGTGAAGACGAAAGATATAAAAAACAAAAAGACACAAGAGCAACAATGAAAACACCAGTGAGAGTGTGGTAAAAGAAAGGACACACTTATTTATCTGTCAGCTTTGAAGAAGCATTCAGCCCAGAGGGAATACTCAAGCTTTATCAGCTTAGTTTAGAAGCTCACTTCCCTCAGTGTGTGAGAACATCCTTGTTCAGTTCTCACACACGGACATACTCACCACCTCCCAAATACAGTCTTGTACAAAGACGTTAAACTTGTGTATGTAGTCTTTCTTACATAGACGTTAAAGAAGTGTTGGCTTAAAGGTGCTGCCTTGAGTTTAGACTAGGAGTTCAGTTAGGCAGTGGGTAAGTCCTAAGTTGGGTGTGTTTGTACAAGTAGTTGTATAAATCAAAGTCTTCTAGTGGATCATACCCAAGGTGGTAGAAGGGGTGACGTAGGAGCAGTTAAAGTCTCTGAACATTCATAACATATCTTGTGTATTTAACTGGTTAACTGCTGTTTTCAAACTGACTTGATCAGTTAGAGCATCCGTCAGTTATTCAGTTTACATAAGTTAAAATATTTTCTAATTTAACAGTCTTCTTCACAAAATATTACTTCGTGTTTCTTCCGCTTGGTTTTTAACCAAACTCGATTTAATTCATCGATATTAACATTCTTAGAACACGAGCTATTGCAGCTCATTGGAGAATATTGTGTTTCAAATGCCTTCAAAGGCACCAGCACATGATCTTCAGTTGTTGTAAGTTGCGGTTCGCAAATGATGATCTTGAAGGCAAATTTAATTAAGATTGAGGAGACATAAGGATATTCTAAAACTTATTTATCAGAGCGGCGCAACGTAAGCATGGATTATTGGGATACTATAATTAAGTCTAAACTTTTGATTATCGAGGATAAGTGAATTTCGGAGACAAAATTCAATTTAAAGGGGTATATTTTAACGTCCCAAAAATTTGAAGGCCCACGTGAACCACATGCATGCAAGTTATCAAATTTCTTATGTATTTTAATTAAATGGTTTTGATTTCATTAATTAAATATGGTGTGCATGTTTACATCTTTAAAAAGCACTTTTCTACATGAATGCATAAAACTGTGTTTTAAAGATTATTCGAGACGCGATCGAAGAACGGAGACCGATGGACCATATGAGAGAAATATTTTATTAAATGATTATTTTTAATGGTTTAATGAGTAGTGTATTTTAAATGGAATTATTGAAAATGGGGTGTTTTGAGTTGTTTTTATACGCCGAGTAGTATTTTTAAACGGTATTCAATTTTCGACGAAAATATGAACTTTTCGAGAACTCGGCTAATATTTTCACAACTTTTCTAAAAAAATATTTTAAATATTAATTAATGGGCTTAATGAGCCTAATATACTAGGTTAATGGATCTAAACTTGCACATAGTGTTTTAATTAAAATAAAAAGCCAAAAACACTCCCCAATACCCCACACAATTCACGCCCATTCACCTAAAATATTACCAGGACTCTTCTTCTCCATCAGCAACACACGACCACACGAATTGGAAGGAAATTTATGCAAGGTTTGAAGAAAAATTCAGCAAGCTTCTTCTCTTGTATCTCCGCCATCGTCCCTCTCATCGCAAGTTGTTTTTCGTGCGTCAAATACGCAAAGGCACGCCTTAATCTTCCTTCACTCATCTTTCACACAATTTCATGTGTTTATATATGATTGCATGAAAAACATGATACACTTTTTATATTTTCGTTTTTATGACATGTCATGGACAAAACTTGTGTTTTTATGATCTAAAACTTATGTTAATGATGCACAAAGGGGCTGTCATGGTAGGTTTACTGGATGAGACATTTTTCCACATGTTTAAGGGTCATGAAATGCATGTTTAAGGGCTGAAAAAGTTAGGGCAAGAGGATGAACGAAAATATGGGATTCTAGAGTCCTAGGGTTTCGAACTTGAGTTCTAGGTGGGCACAATTGTTGCGGTTCCAGTAGCTTGTCTAAATTTTGGTCATGGTCCTAGGATGGTGAGTTAAGGTCTGCAAATGGCGGTTAAGGGCTGGAGTCGAGGGGCATGAAGGTCTATGCAAGCTAGGGTTTGAGATAGTAGGTGCAGAAATTCCAGCAAGGTTCTAGGCTTTTTCAAAGGTCTTAATTGGCTTCATTTGGGTTGTATATGGTATAGTTAGGTGTTATTAAGTTTTGATTCAAATTTGGTAAAGTTTGGTTAAATTTCGAGTCCATAAGAGTCAAAATCGGGATGTACGTCTAAGTTTAAAAACGAATTGAGAAATTACGAGAAGCTTAGTTTTACGTCTAAGAAATATTTATGAGTATATTTTAAGGTGTTATGTTAAGTTTGGAACTGATTTGGGTCGTCATTTTAAGGTCTAAGGATAAATTGGGAAAGTTAGAGTTTCAGGGGCAAAACGGTCATTTTACACCTGAAAAATGTTAGACGTCTTGGCAGTGCCTTGAATGCTGTAATAAATGTTATATATTTTTATTTCAAATATTTATGGAATTTTATGATGAAAAGTTAATGCTAAAAGACGTGTTGCATACTTGATTTAAAAGAAAAATGATTTATATATGCATGAATTTTTATAAGTGATGGAAAGATGAAAATTTGATGGAGGTGAATTGATTGTGACTATTACGATGATACGATGATATGATTGGAGATATCGTGAGAGAAAAGGCCCCAGAGAGAGCCCGATTATGGAAAAAGGCCCCAGAGGGAGGTCGACGATCGTATTTCATCGACATGATATGATGATATGATAGGCCAAGGCTCAGTCGACGGGTGCGCGTGTCAGCTGATGTCCCCGCCGCTTGGTACCATGGTTATACGTAGATGGATCCATGGACCTACAACTGATATGAAAGTCATAATTAAGGATCCGAATTCAATGAAAATGACTCGTATACGTATATGATGAAAGGAAACATGATATGATATGATGAAAGGAAAAATGATATGATATCTTGAAAGAAAAATGTTTGAGTTTATGCATCTTGAAAGAAAAATGTTTGAGTTTATGCATATTCATGAAAAACTATTTTATTAAAAGTATTTTCACTGTTGCATGTGATTGTATATGTATTACTTGTTATCATGGTTAAGATTTGCTGAGTCAATAGACTCACTAGGTGAGTAGGTGTGATCGATGCATGTGAGCTCGATAATAATCGAGGTCTTGATGGTTGATCTTGCTGGACTGAAGTGCACACAACTCGATGACAGTCGTTAGTTTTCCGCAAACGAAACTATGTTTATGATTATTTAAAGATTTTTATGACTTTTGATGCTTTGAAAGGTTTTTGAGAGGATATTTGAGTTAATTTTTTTTTTGAAATAATTTTAGTTTAGGTTGGTTGACGTTTTATGACTTTATGCTTTGAATTACTTTCTTTTGAGATTTTCAAGTAATAGTTAGTTGAATATTTTTAAATGGTGCATAGTATTGATATTTTAAATGTTAAGTGTTTCGGCCGAATGAATTAGAAAGGAAAAAAAATTCTAGTATATTTTATAGAAAAACGAGTAGTGGACGTTTGAATTAGTATTGGAAAATTTTTACATGCAATCCCAGTACAAGAAATTTAATTTGAATATAAAATATTTGTCCATATAAAATTAGTTTTTATGTGAAATATCACGATACTAAAGTAATATTTGAAGTTAATAATAAGGTTTTACTTAATTAATTTTTATTTTGCTTCGTTTAAAATACAACAGTATTATGAGAAAAGGTTATTTTGGAAAAAAAAAATTTGGTGTATCATGATAGACCAAAAGTTGTTACTGTCAGTGTTGTGCTTAACATATGGTGGGCAAAATTTCTTTAAAAATAATAATAATAAGGAAACCTTCTAAAAGGTTCAAGGCCTATAGAAAAAAAAAAAACCAAACCTGGTTACCCAATTGTGATTTGTGTTTGGATCCAAAAAACGTTGTAACGCCCCGAAAATTTTAAGGTCCACTTGAACCACATGCATATAAGTTATTAAATTTCTTTGTATTTTAGTTAAATGTTTTAATTGCATAGATTAAATATGTTGTGCATATTTACATGTTTAAAATATAATTTTCTACATTTTTGCATTAAAATGTAGTTTTTAAAGGTTATTCGAGTTGCGATCGAGGAACGGAGAACGATGACTGAAAAATAGAAAATGTTTTTATTAAATAATTGTTTCTTAATTATTTAAAAATATGGGTGATATTTTTTCATATTTTTGAAAATAAGGAGTTTTGAGGTGATTTTATACGCCGAGACGTAATTTTTATTGATGTTGGATTTTCAACAAAAATGCGAACCTATTGGCAACCCGGCTAATAAATTCACAAACTTTTCTAAACAAAATATTTTAATTAAACAGTAATGTGCTAAATGAGCCTAATTAACATGGTTAATGGGCCTAAGCTAGCAATTAGAGTTTGATTAGGATTTTAAGCATTATTTAAAATAAAACCCACCCTATATTCCCAACCTAATACACGCCCACATCCCCAATACAATCAAAATTCTCTCAAAACTCAACTTCTTGGCACACACTAGATTATTGAGGAGAAACTTTCGAAAATTTAAGGGTAAAAGCAAGCCATCGTCTCTTCGTCGCCGTTCTTCAATCGCCAATGTTTTCGTGCGTTTAAAATGCAAAGGCACGCCATATTTCTTTCCTTCAAACATCTATCACATCATAATATTTATTTGAACATGTTTTGAAAGAAAACAAGGCATACAACTTGAAGATTTTCGTACATGCATATTATATGATTTTTAAAACTTGTGTGTTGATTTAAAAACATGATTATTGTGTTGTTAAAGGGGCTGCCATGTATTAGGATGTTAAGGAATGGTTTTACACGAGATTTAGGGTCCTAATAACACACCAAAAACACTGCAACAAGCTAGAAAACAAAGCTGGAACCATAATTCTGTCATGGAGTATGTGAGGCACGGTTTTGGAGACTTGGTTGCTTGGCTTGGGTTCGGCTGGACCAGGGCTGGGCTAGAATCACGTGAGGGGTCTAGGGAAGAGTCCTAGCCACACTAGGACTCGAGACCAGGGCTGGGGAGGATTCCTAGCAAGCTAGGACTCCAACCTGAGAGGTGATCAAGGGGTAGCGCAGGTGTTAAGCTTGTGCAAGGTTAAGGGGCTCGGCCAGGGGGGCTCTGAGCTAGGCTAGGTTAGGTCCTTAGGGTCCTAAGAGGGTGCATTAGGGTGTGGAAAGGGGCTGGTGTGTCTTGGGTTTCTGCTGGCTCGAGAGGAAACGAGAGAACATGAGGGAAGCAAGGCGCGATGGCTGCTGCCACTGGTTCAGTTGTTCGCTACTCACGTCCAGGGGCTTGGGCTGGTGTGGGTCGAGTCTGGGTGTGGTCAGGGATGGATAGGGTCACGAGGGGTCAAGTGGTTCAGGGCTGGAAGGGGTCTGTAGAACCGAGTGCAAGGGGTCTGTAGGACCGAGTGCTTACCGCTTTACCAAAAGCTATAGCTGGTGGTAATGGTGCAACTCAAATTTTTAAACCGCACAGTAGCTCAAGCACCATGGTTCGATCACTCTACCAAGCAAGGACAATTATTGCACCCAACAATCTCCCTCCCAATAATTGCACTCCTTGCAATCAATGGGAATCGAACCCGTGACCTTGGCTCTGATACCAATTCTAGGACCGAGTGCTTACCTCTTTACCAAAATCTATAGCTGGTGGAAAATGGTGCAACTCAAATATTTAAACCGCACAACAGCTCAAGCACCATGGTTTGATCGCTCTATCAAACAAGGACAATTATTACACCCAACAGGGTCCTAGTCTAGATAGGAGTCCTAAGGTCCCTAGGATACACACGCACAACACATGCAGAATTGGGGTCGAGTTCCAGGAGGTTTTTGAGCGGGCCAGGGCTAGTTCTTTGGGCTGAGCTTGATCAGTAAGGGATCCCTAGGTGGGTTGGCTAGAGTTTGGCTTGAGGTGGTTCGGTCGTGGCTCGAGTAAATCGGGAGATGGCTCGGGTGGTTTGATAATGTGTATAAAACGAGATTTTAAAGATTAAAATTGGAACCATGGGTCCACGAGTGTGGTTCAGGGCTCACAAGGGTAGAATAAATAATAAAAATGCTATGTTTAAAGATTAGGATCAAAATAATGACTTTTGGATTTATCCGGTATTTTATCACCGCACGAAACAATAATTAAAGAATTAATTGAAAATCCTATTTTAAGCTTAATAAAATTATGGAAAATTATATTTAAGCTCAAATAATTATTAAAAGTCTAAGTTTTTAATTTGAGAATTTTATATTAAGGTTTAGTTTAATTCGGATTAAAACTCCTTAATATGTTATATTTACAGATTAAATTAAAAGTCCTCGATTTAAGCTAAATAAAAAATGATAAAATTCTTGTAATATTAAATAATTATTTGGGACATATTAGAGTCAATGAAAATAAGAAAATATCAAAAACGTGAAATTTTACGTCTAGGTGTAAAATGGTAATTTTACACCTAAAAATTAGTAAACGTCATGGCAGTGTCCTGAATGCTGTTTTATATGGTAATATGATTATTTCAAGTTTTTATGGATGTTTTATGATATAATATGCCAAGATGTTTATTTTAAAATTTATGGATTTTTATATGTTAAAATATTTATTTTAAATGTTTATGGAATTGTTATGATTTAATATGTCAAAATGTCATTTTAAATGTATATGCTTTAACATGTCAAAATGTTAAATTTTATGATTTAATATGTCAAAATGTTTATTTTAAACGATTATGGATTTTTATGATAAAGTGATAACGTTAAAAGATATGTTGCATGCTTGTTTTTAAAAGGGAAATGATATTAAAATGCATGATTTTATAAAGTGATGAAAATGTTAAACATTGGAGGAGGTGAAGTAATTGTAACTATTGAGGATATGAGGATAAGAATGGGGATATCGTGAGAAAAGGCCTCAGAAGGAGACCATTTACGGGAGAACAAGAGGGAACTCATTCGTGGGAGAAGGCCCCAGAGGGCGCTTGTCTATGGGAGAAGGCCTCAGAGGGAGCCCGACGATCGTATTTCCATTCGATGAGGATAGACCAAGGCTCAGTTGACGGGTGAGAGTGTCGCTGATGTCCCCGCCGCCCAGCACTGTGATTACATTTAGATGGATCCATCGAATTTTTGAGGATGAGGAAAGTCAAAATTAATGATCTGAATTCAATAAAAAAGAAAAATGTATATGCTCATGATGAAATGATATATATTATGAAATGAGGAAAAGAAAAAGGTTGAGGTTTAAGTTTGGCATGTTCATATGAATATGTTTATGAGGATACAAAAATGTTAATGAAAATGCATCATGAAAATGTTTTTGTTTAAAGTTTATGCATCATGAAAATGTTTACGAAAATGTTATACTTAAAGTTTATGCATCTTCATGAAAACGATATTTTAAGTACAAGTATTTTTCACTGTTGCATGTGATCTGTATATGTATTACTTGTTATCAAGATTATGGTGTGTTGAGTCTTTAGACTCACTAGGTATGATTGATGCAGGTGATTATGATAATAATGTTAAGGGAGGTCTTGATGGTTGACTTTGCTGGACTGAAGGTGCACATAACCCGATGACCGACACTAGTTTTCCGCACTAGTTGATGATTTATGATTTTAAGATTACGTTAAATATATTTTATGACTTATATTTATGTTTATGAGGGGTTTTTGAGAGGTTATAGTATGAACTATACTTTTCAAATGGTGTTTTTAGGTTGGTAAAACGTTTGACGATTTTATGTTTTAAACTATTTCTTTTGGATTTTAAATGTCAGTTGGTTGAGTTATTTTAAAACGACGTAAAAAATACTTTAATTATTTTATGCAAGTGTTCGGCCGATGCTAGTAATGGTATTTAAAAAAAAAATATTTCTAGTACAAGCTAAGAAACCGAATAGCAGACGTTTCAGAAGTCGTATGGACTTAATATTGGTCGCTTAGTAACGCACCAGATCTTAAGCACGGGGAATATATAAAGCTCCAAAATCTCAAGTCCCCCAAAAATAGAACACTGTGTATTTTGGAATTGATTATCGGTGTGATATTAATTGAAATGTCTAAGTTTATTAGGAAAATAATTGTTGATTGATATGTACATTTCAACCAAGTTTGTAATTGACAGTGACACCCCACCGAAGATCCTTTAATTTTGATGGAAAAAAGCATTCGAGCCGGACCATTTAATGAATACGTCAGTATGCATGTGTAGGAAATGATATCCTGCGTTTAATGCTTGGCGTACAGATAATTTTAATTGTTATTCAGAAATATACTGTATTTGTATCGTTATTCAGAAATTATGTAGAACCAAAAATAAAATAGTACTGGTTTTAAACTTTTATGGACGAAAGACAAGTTAGCAAAATATCAAACTATAATGTTTTAATAGTATGTAAGGTTGCTTACAATTAATTCTAATTAATGTCCATACTTAGGACAATGCGTTTGTATGACCTATAGTATAATCGTGGGTCAACAAAAATCGTAAAGAGACAAATTATGTTTAAATAGTTTAAGGGATTTAACCAAATAAATTCATAACAAAAGTAAAATTAAGATTTTTTGGATGCTTTGATGATATTAAGATATCTTTTGAAATAAATTTAAATGGTAAAATCATTTTTGTGTTTGTAATAACTAAACAAAGTGATTATTGGAATTTAGCCTAAAAAAATTCATTTTTTTTTTTGTGTTTTTTAAACTCATATTTTGTGTTATATTATGTTTCATTTAATTAGAATCCAAAATTTGGTCTTAGGGTCAATTTGATTCTCCAAAAGTAATTATGTTATTTTGGACAATAAATAAAACTCTTTCTGGACATTTTTACCCTTGCATTTGTGAATTGGAGTGGAATCACAAGAATTTCAGACGAAAATTGATAAGATAGAATAAGAGATTCATTTCATAAAATTATCATGTGAAATCATTTTATAAAAGTTTTGTTTTTATCATTATTTTTTAAATAATATTATGCAATTATTTGTGATCCCCATATTATAAAGTTTAATGAAACCTTTATATGTATGTACGACTTTGTCATTGCTATAACGAAAATTTTATTATCTGTGTAGTTTTATATGAGAACATCTGATATAGAAATATGAGATGCTCACGTAATCACTTAATTAGCGCGTAATTAATTCTAAGCTCTACTTATAGTCAATTTCATGACTGTGCGATAAGTAGTATTTCCCAAATCAATAAAATCATTACTTAGCCGAATATCTTATTGCTGATTATATATATATATTTTTTCTCTTCTACAATTTCAATTTCAAAAATTAATAATTTTTATTTTAAAATTTAAAAATACTTTATTTCTTTTACGGAACACATGCATTCACGTGTGTCTCGATCCGTAGTATATATAAAAAATTCACATAATATATCTAGTATACTCCAAGAAAAAATAAATATATTTTTAGCTCAAATTATTTATAAGAAACATACATTATCCATTGACATTTGGAGACAGATTTCCTATTCGACCTCATTTGTTAAAAAAATATTATTTTTCGTTATAAATATCCGCCGTTTCAATCTATTTTACGGACATAGATTCCTGAACATATAAATATATAATTTATTTTTAAAATCGTCATTTATATCAATATTTGTGTTACGTACACGGGTACTCATGCACGCCAATTACAAATTGACAGGTCTACACACGGTTTCTTTTCATACCTAATTAAGAACAAGCACAAACCAGACGGTGTGCACCCATCCCGGTTCTCTCCAGCACACTTTTCATTATTCTCTGCTTGTTTCTTGTTGTAAAGCTTCCCGCACCTTGCAAAATTCACCCAAAAAAAAAAAAAAAACAGAAAAAAAGAGAGAGATCGACGAAAGAAGAAGAGACACAGGAAGCATGCATATTTATACGCATCAGAGGTGATTTCAAGATGCTCATGCTTCATATTTCTTCGTGTCTGGTTTTTGTTTTTGGAGTTTGATTTGTCGATTAATTTTTATATTTGGTGTTCAGGCGAAAAGGGTTTTGTTTGGATTTGATTTTTTTGAAGCCAAGAGCTGTTAGATGGAGGAGGCTAGCTCAAAGTGAGTTTCTTTCTCTGATTATCTGAGTATTTAATTTACGTGTTGCTACTTTCTTATTATTGACCAGTTAATTATTTGTAAATATTAGTCCCATTGATATTTTTTGGAAAAATAAATTGGGCTAAGTTATACGATTTAAAATGATTTAGTTTCCATAAGAACCAAATGTGTTCTTTTTTACGAACCCTAATTTTTCCCTTTTTTTCTTTCAATTGTTGCTTCTTTTAAACCAAGCTTCCCTTCCTTAGTCATTCAGAGACGGGTTTACATAATTTTTCATATAAATATAAGCCTTTTAAAAGCATAATTAGTAAATAAACGCCAAGAAATTCTGCGTTCCATTGATCACTAGAAAATGAAGATGGGGACCAAGTTTTTCAGATGGAGTTGGGTTGAAAATCAATTGAGTGATTTGTTTATAAATATGTTGCAAAAATCATGCATCATACCTATTCTAATCCATCCAATTTACTATCTTCCTGCCGATCAATTTGATTGCAGCAGCTTGAACTTCACCTGAGACATAGTTTGGGAAACTCAGGTAAAGCGTTTAATCCCTCTCTCTTCAGTCTTCAATATCTTGACTCGAGCCAGAATTATCTGGGAGCAACAATTCTTTCCTTCATTCGTGAATTTTAATTTAAGGGAACAGGGATTTCACGAAAACATTCCTTATGATATACGAAATCTAACTGCAACAAAAACGTTTAACGACAATGGAGTTTATCCGTTTTTTTTAGGGGGTCAAAATTGTTGTAACTGATGCTGTTGTTATTAGTACGCTCAAAGACAACGTTTTACAACAGTTTTAAATCATTGTCTTTTAAGTTGAAGAAGACGGTTTGACAACGATTTTAACCCATTGTTTTTTAATGTCAAGGACAACGGGCAAAAATCATTGTATACTAATGTTAAATATTGCCCATTTTCAATATTTAACATTAGTATCTTTGAAAGTTTTCGTGGTATTTTCCCTAAAAGTCGAATGAAGGATATATCGAGGCTTTTTAGGGAGCTTAGATATGGATTCTAAAATCATACCATGAAAATAAACATGTTCCATGTTAGTATACCGAAGATGATTGCTTAGGTAAAATCAATATGATATTGTGGCATTGAAATGATTCCTGGAAGATAGCTGTTTGAAGCTTGGTAATGTTGCTAACACTTGGACCTGTATCGTGAAAACACATAGGCTAATATCGAGAAAAAAATGAGCTCTTTGAGTTGGAAAATCCAACTTGAAATAGCAGTAGATCGAAACTCGATGTCAGAAAGATCAAGAACCGCCAAAAAAGAAAGGTTGACATGATCTAAAGATGAATGCTACCAAGACCACAAGGGTGAAATGTAGATTTATTAAAGAAAGGAGTGTGCTGATGACCTGTAACCAATTTGTTGCTTTGGTAAAGTTCACACAACTCATGTCTACGTGCTCCAAACATAAAAAATGAACCATTTAAACCCATCAACCTTTAGATTCATTGACTAGAATCCACAATTTCAGTTTAAATATTTGAGAGACACAACAAGAAAAATGGTCATAGATAACAGTCAGAAGACTACATTTTTATTAAAAAAGTGTGTTGTCTATGAACGTTTTTTTAATTAAAGACAAGCTTTAAGAACCATTGTCTAGTTTGTTTTTATTTTATTTGAACCGGAATCGATTGTGGTTTCTTTTGTTACAATCTAAACATATGATTCCGACTAATTTTGTGTGATTATAATGGATCATACGAGGCAAGAAAATTTAATGGTGACCTTTATTTGATTCTTTTGTAAGAATGCATATGCCAAGGATAGACAACTTGCCACGGCGAGACCTCATCATTGTTTATATTACTATTTTTAAGGATCATTAATGCTATTCGCTATGGTTACAAGGTCATCATCATTACTTGACAAAAATTTGTAAAAAGAGAACCATGTGGTAAAGAATTTGTAACAAGGATCTGCGAGTACATTTTTTGCTTTTCTCAAGAGAAGTAAATTTTTCTGAATTCAGAAATCTGTCTTGAAATTAAATTCTCTTCATCATCATTAATCAATTTAACTACTTTTTATATCCTCAATATAGTCTTTCCTTATCATTATTAGTTTAAATCCGAAAAACATGAGAATTAAGTTAGAAGAAACTCGTGAATGTACAGAAATTTCAAAACATTAATCAACAAAGTTTTATTTCTCCATAAAATATTATTTTTTTAAAAAAAATGCTTATATATTTTTCCAAGATGATTCACATGAAAACAAAATCTAAGACATGTTAGGTTGTACAAATTTTGGATTTAATTTTAAAATGAGCAAATTGAAAGGCGACCTATAACCTAGGCTAAGTTTTCAAGGAATATGTAACAATTCCAATTTCTAAAATTTAAATTATCATACCTACTATTCCACACATTTTATTGTGTTTAGTAGAAAAACAATTTATTAAATATGTATGGGTGAAAACTCTACAATAATATTTTTTTTGAATGGGTGAAAGTTGTATCGAAAATTTATTTGCAATAGAAGCATTAAATAATTACATGTAACGCTTTAACTAATACCTCAAATTTGTATGATAATCATCTTGAAGATTTAATCATTTCGTCCCACATAAACTCATCATTAAATTCTCTAATCTTGAAGTTGTCAACATATCCGATTAAGAAATCTGGATAAAAAAAATTTGTCGCTAGAAGATGCTACTTAAAATCAGAAAACATCAACAGGAAGAACCCAGTATGTATCTACCTAACAAGGCCCCCCTATAACTTATATGTGTTCAATAGATTTAGAAAACTTTGCTATGATTATTGGCAGCAGCGGCAGGATCTTAACCAACACATTTCTTTCACCTTATTCAAAACAAAGTGATTTATTAGATGGATATTGTACTGGAATTGGCTGCTGTAGAACTCTGATTCCAAAAGGTTTAAAAATTTTTACGTTGAAACTCATGGGTCTTGAATATCATACTAAAGTTTGAGTTTTGATGCTTGTGGGTACTCTCTTCTCGGGGATCATTATGTGCTTAAGTTTCAAGTTTTGGATTTCTCGGATAAGAAATACTCAGAACAAGAAAATTCTGGAAATTTCTATCTTGATTGATTGTTGGCTTGGACCTGAAAAATGTGAAGAAGCTGAGAAATCTTCTGTTTTTACTTGTACAAAAATAGTTTTTTGTGTTGATTTAAGCATCGGTCTTGGAAGATACCAATGTAATTGCACAGCAAGGTACGAAGACAATCTATATCTTAGTCTATGCTGGACATGATATTTTATGTTTCTCTATTTGTTGTATATTGATATTTGGAGTAGTTTATTTGAAGAAATAATTACGATTGGTTAGCCCTACATGATTTATATTTAGTTAACCCACCCAAACACAAAAAGTTGATTTCCTGATATTATGTTAACATGCATGCTTGAGATTTAAGTATAGGGAATAGGAATCGATATAAATATGTTATAGAACAAGTTCGAATTTGAGTTCAATTACAAATTTTTGTCCATGACAATATGACAGATCAATTTCTTTTTTGTCTTGCAACATATGTCGTAAACCCATAGAGAGATCTTGGAATAATTCAAAAATAATGTTGTTTTCTTTCCAAGTTGTTCCTATCAGACCTATTGTCATTCTTTGTGACATATATAAATGAACGTAATGATTGCGATGCAAATGGTATTTGTTCGAACATTCAGAGAAGTTTTAACTATGCTTTTAAAAAGAGATACTCTGGTGACGGGAGAAAGGATAGAGATAGATGTATTCCTATAAATTCTCAGTTTCCAATAATGAAATCCCCCATAGGTAATTTATTTTACATGCTTGTACCACAATATTGTGAAATCATATAGTATACATATGTTTGTGTGTGTAATACATAAAATATTAAAGTTAAGATTGAAGATAAGCGATCACCCCAACAGACCTACTTTTACACCTTTTTCTTGTTCTCTTCATGCATAATTTTGATGTTGTCACTTGCTATTTTAGGTTTCAGTATTGGACTACTATCCATTTTATTGTTATGACATGACTTTATTATTGAATGAAGAAAAGAAAACTTGTTAAAATGAGAGAGAAATTCTTTCGACAAAATCGTGGGCTCTTTTTGAAGCAGCAGACTTCATCTCTTGAGTGTGGATTCGAGTCGAGTAATATATTATCTACCAAGGAGCTAGAAAAACCACTAACAACTACTCTAGAGACCGGATACTTGGCAAGGGATGTTGTGGTATAGTATACAAAGGAATTATACCCGATCAACTTGTAGTCGCTATCAAGAAATCAAGAATCATCGACCAAAACCAAATAGAACAATGTATAAACGAGGTTTTCCTTTTTTACTCGAGTAAAACATCAAAATGTCGTTAAGATTTTAGGATGTTGCTAAGATAGTGAAGTTATTTTATTGGTTTATGTCACGTAATTTGGCTGGTTGAGATGGGCCCGCCACAACCTGCCACAACACATCATTATCATTAGGACATAAATAAATAAAGAACATCGCTCTCTAAGCAACATCCTAAAAGCTTAACGACATTTTGATGGATTACTCGAGTCAAAAACGAACACCTCATTTATAAATTGTTCGATTTGGTTTTGGTCGATGATTCTTGATTTTTTGATAGCGACTACCCGTTGATATGGTATAATTCCTTTGTATATTACGTCACAAAAGCCTCTGCCAAAGATCTGATTTTCAGAGTAGTTGTTAGGGGCTTTCCTAGCTCCTTAGTAGATACTATCTTACTCGACTCGACTCGACTCCATACTCAAGAGATGAAGTATGTTGCTTCAAAAAGAGTCCACCATTTTGTCGGAAGAATCTCTCTCATTTTAACAAGTTTTATTTTCTTCATTTCATAATAAAGCCAGGTGATAACATTAAAAATGAATAGTAGTCCAATACTGAAACCTAAAATATCAAGTGACAACATGAAAATTATGCATGAAGATCGAGAACAAGAAAAAGGTGTAAAATTTGGTCGGTTGGGGTGATCATTTTTCTTAAATCTTACTTTTATATATTTTATATAAACACACAAATATATATATATATATATATATATATATGATTTCACAATATTATGGTACAAGCATGCAAAATAAATTACCTATGAGGGGTTTCATTATTGGAAACTGAGAATTTACAAGAATACATCCATGTCCATCCTTTCTCCCATCACTAGAGTACCTCTTTTTGCAAGCATAGTTAAAACTTATCTGAATATTCGAACAAATACCATTTGCATCGCATCGATTGTCATTACATTCATTTATATATGTCACAAAGAATGAAGAGATGTCTGGTGGGAGCAACTTGGAAAGAAAACATTATTTTTTAATTATTCCAAGATCTCTCTACGAGTTTACAACATATGCAACATGTGGCAAGACAAAAAAAAATTGATATGTCATATTGTCATGGAAAAAAACTTGTAAGTGAACTCAAATTCGAACTTCTTCTTTAACATATTTATATCGATTCATCTTCCATATACTTAAATCCCAAGAATGCATGTTAACATAGATGTCAAGAAATCAAGATTTGATGTTTGGTGGGTTAAACTGAATATAAATAATGTAGGTTGGCTAATCAATTGTAATTATTCCTTCAAATAAACTATTTCAAATATCAATATAAATAAATAAAAAAACATAAACTATTCTGTGCAGCCTAGACTAAGATATGGATTGTCTTCTTACCTTGCTGTGTAATTATATCGGTATCCTCCAAGACCAATGCTTGAATCAACACAAAAACTATTTTTTCTACAAGCAAAAACAGCAGATTCCTCAGCTTCATCATATTTTTCACTCCCAAACCACCAATCAATCAAGATAGCAACTTCCTGAATTTTCTTGTTCTGAAAATTCTCAACGGAGAAGTATGAAACTCGAAACTTAAACACATCATGATCCCCGAGAAGAGAGTACCCACAAGCATCAAAACTTCAAACTTTAGTATGATATTCAAAACTCACGAGTTTCAATGTAAATTATTTAAACCTTTTGGTATCAGAGTTTGACAGTAGCCAAATTCAGTATAATATCCATCTAATAAATCACTTTGTTTTGAACAAAGTGAAAGACATGTGCTGGTTAAGTTCTTGCCGCTGGTGTCAATAATCATAGCAAAGTTGTCTAAATATGTTGAATTCATAAAATTTATTGGGGGATCTTGTTAGGTAGATACTTTTTGTGTTCTTCCTGTTGATATTGCTTGAATCTGAGTAGGCATATTTCAGCGATAGAGTTTTTTTCATCCATATTTCTTTATCGGATATGTTTACAACTTCAAGATTAGAGGATGTAACGATGAGTTTAGGCGGGACGAAATGTTTAAATCTTCAATATGATTATCATACAAATTTGAGGTATTGGTTAAAACGTTACATATAATTATTTAGTGCTTCTACTGCAAATAAATTTTCGATGCACCCCATTCAAAAAAAAAAATTTATTATACAATTTTCACCCATATATATATATATATATATCTATATATAATATATATATTTAAAAAGTAACTAAATTGTTTTTCTACTGAACACAATAAAATTAATTTGGTCAAATCATGAATTTCTGAACTTCTAACCGAGTAGAACTTGTTGGGGCGCCGTGGTTACGCAAAATATCGCTGAGACGCGCTTGGGATGCCTTCAGAGGTAATTTCGAACTCGAATGCTTGGTTGCTCGATGCGTCTTGATTTAATACTTCCTTGAACTCCTTCAATCGCTTGAATATGTTTGATTCTTCATCTTCAATTACCTTCAAGCTTGTAGTATTGAGACAACATCGCTTCTAGAAACTCCTACCAAAAGTTAGCTCGTAATGCCCAATCAGATTCATGTCATACTCCTCTTCTTCAAAAAGATTTATCCTCAAATCTTTGCTACCTATACAAAAATCAAGCAAGTTAACATTTAAAAGAATTACATTATCAACATGCTTACCTTTCAACTTTACCTTGTAGGCACTATCATACACTCGCTCCATCAGCCCTAGAAATCTCAACTCCACGGTTGCATTCATCATTATTTCATAAATTACAGCAGCTGATAAATAGCAAATGACACACAACGATAATAATAAAACATCATTATGCATCACAAAAATTAGATTCCTCTACTTAAACCTAGTTAACAATAATAACAAATTCCATTCAAATGTACGAAATTTGCTCACTAGGAATAAGATATAGTTTATGCATGATATAAGAACCTAGCCAAAATGACAATCTCCTATATGCAGTGCACCTGTCACAACCCCCCCACTCAACTCATTTCATATGCGACCAACACATATAATCATGCATTACATCAATGATCAAATCACAACAATGTGACTCATTGTCAAATAGCTCATGCAATGAATATAGAATGAAAATTTCATTCTCTTTAAACAAATATTAATCATGAACATAGAAATTATCATATAATCACCAAACAAGTAACAATCATGCAAATAGAACATGCCAAATGAACCATCCATGCAATCATTTAACACATAACAAGATTTTAATTCTAATTCATACGAGTCATTACTACTACTAAGTCTCATTAATTTTGCAACTTGTGAGAAACCAAAATCAATAACATTTTAACTTAATGCATGCAATGTCTCACCACTCTCACCTCCATGAAATTTAGAGACAATTTAAATCAAAGTCATATCTCTTAAATATCGCATTTACAAAACTTCCTCCAAAATCTTAGAAACACGACAACATATAATTAAGGTAAGGAAGCAAGACATACCTCATAGTTGTTGTGTTGTCAACTACTCTTACCTCACCTTGATTGCTTTTGAAACTATGCAAATCAACACCTGGCATTCCTCCATCACCGACACTCGTTTGCTTTCTCATCATGACATCTCCATAATCCTGGAAAGAAAAATTAATAATGCTCGAGATTGAACCGACTATATCATCACAATGAGAATAAAACCTCTTTGCACAAAGTTATTTGAATGGGTTTGTATAAAATCAATTCTTTCTCACCCTCACTTTTTGGACCATCAATATATTTTTCTTTTATCTTTGTTTGGATTCTTTTTCTTTTTCATATTTTTTTTCTTTCTATGCCCACCTCGCTGTTTGTTCACTCTTTCTTTCGGCCATTTCACATTTCTTTCCAATCAGTTCAATAAATTTCAATTGATCCTCAAGAACTACCTTTGGATTCAATTGAACAAGAGATATACATTTTTTCTCAACACATTAATAAACCAAAGTTTCACCATGTCTACTCTCCACCTCCATAGCATATACAGTAGAAACTTCTTCACCATCTAATGATTCACTATCCACTGTATATCGTTCAACGACATTCGAATAATCAACTAGTGGAATACCATAATCACGAACTCCCTCAACCACAACCTCAATTTCAAGCTCAAGCTCAACTTCAAATTTTGATTTTAAAAAATGAAGAATTCTTTGCAGAAACCAAGCCCGAGTACAGGACCTAAACCAAAGAAGACTTACAGAGGAGGACAAGTTTAATCTCCATACTCTTATAGAAATAAACTATTGATTTTGTTTAAAAAATGTAATAAACAAGAGAATATTTATATCCATGTGTAGCAATTGTGGCAAATGACCTTTATTGTTCAGATAAAATGTTTTATTTTTTGATATAATCGGTATGCTAATTATATATACTACATTTTGTTATAATCAATATGTTAATTTTACATAATGAAAATTTCGGTACGGTATGTAGTATGTATTTTTCGGTACGATATATTATACCACCCCTACGCTAGCTAGTTTGTAATTAATATTTATTGAACGCATTATATTTGTTTAATTTTTTTGAAAAAGATTAATAAAATTATGACATTAAATTTTTCTTTATTTTGGCCTTGGGTTAGAAAAACGTGAGATTTGGTTTGTATGACATAAAAGTATTGTGCATTTAAGTGACTGTGTGTTTCAGAGTTAAGTGTTGTACGATATTGTAACACCAAACATAACATGCAGCAGAATATTTCAACAAACAAAACTTTATGTAGTAAAACAAGACACAGGGAATTATGCACAAGTCTACACATATGTGCGGTGTCTCAGAGCAAAAAATTCACTTGAAAAATTGTCAAATTACCAAATTAATACTAGTGAATATAGAAAAGCTAACTCTCTTAACAGAGTGAGGGAACATAGTGCATTCAAAACATTATTAAACTAAATGAACAAAACTATGGAGGCAGCGTTTGTGAAGCCGAAAATCTTCTTGATGAACAACACACTAATTAGCACTGTGATGAAGCATTGTGTCTGCGTGTCTTCAACACTCCACGACAGCACAACAATACATCTTGGCTTGAGAACTTGATCTCTTCGATGTAAATCTTCAATTTTCGTGCTTTCTCTCCTGCGACATCACACACACACACACTCTCTCTCTCTCTCGCTCACGTTCCACAACATCTATATTTTTTTATTTATATGCTTCTTTTGTCATAGATTTTATTCCTTAAAAAACAATCCTATAAGATATGGAAACAAGAGTTTTATTAGAAAATAAACTTTTTAAACAATAATATAATATCTAAAGTTCTTATCATAAATATCCATGGTCTAGAAAGACAAAACTCTATAATTCAATTAACACAATATTATCAAAAGAAAATTTTTAATAAAAAATAAATTATATTCTTTTCAATTACTCCCTTTTGCCTTTCTGAGGAAAAAACACAAAAATGTTAATCAGCAAAACTTCATTTAGTTAGCATATAACTCCCCCTAAGTTAGAGAATCGTCTCCCCCTGAATTCAACCATGTTAAATCATATGTTGTTAGAGCAGTGTTGTTAGAGGTGTTGCAACACGGGAAACCAGAACATCTAGCAGTTTATTCAATAAGATCATAACACCACCAACAACTAAACATCATTACTAAAAGCTAACAACGAGCAGAGAGATAAGTAAACATAAATAAAATTGAGTATTTTTAACTCCAACTCCATCGGTGAGCTCATATGTAACTCTTTCTTCTTCACTGTCTGCTTCTCCTTCCATTTTTGTTGCAACTTCTCCTACTTCCTCATTTTTACCAGAATATACGTCGCTTCCAGAAGTAAACCGTACTCATCTATTTAATTTTCATAGTACACGATAAGGTCCTTTTCATTGCTGATTTGCTTCAAGTCAAACTCAATTTGAGCCTGTAGAATATAAGGAGAAAATATCATAAAGTCAGCAGGGATCATAGTAGATGAAGAGGCCGTGTTGCCAACGTCGGGAGCAACATTAGTAGCAAATAATTGAAGGTCCAGCTTCTTATTCCCCTTAAAGTAAGCTGGGACAATCTTCCATTTTTCACCAACATCAAAAATATCTTCATCAATGTCTCTGATAAATCTTGAGATTTTAGAATTCCGTAGATTAAAGATGAAAATGATAGCTTTTTTATTTCAGTCCACCTTCAGAAAATTTAAGAACTGTTTGGAACACCAGCTTCCCAAAATTAAAGGTAATCCCAATACTAGTTGCAAATAGAACAAATGTATGTGGTCTAGTAACTATTGTTGTATTCATTGAAGGAGTCCAATTTCGAATGCCCGTTTTGTGTAGCACTGAATAAAAAACGCTAAATTTGTTGCAAACATCCGTTTGGGATGGTCTGGAAAAATCTTAATAAGTCCTCCAGTGATGACAATAGTAAATTAATATCGTTGTAAAATGCATTGATAACCGAAGGATTGAAGTTGTAGACTCTATCACGGACAAACACTCGTCAAAACTTTGGAGATCTTTCATCACCCACGATGGATGAGAGATTTGAGTAAAATTCCAGAATTGGCCTTCTGCAGTATGGTGCTACTGCAGTCACCATTGACAGCAGCCGTCGATTTGTAAGGAAAGAAGTCAGTCAGCATCAATGTTCTTCTCATCGGTTAGTCCTTGATTGTCGTAGAGGGGTCACAAAGCGAGAGAAACTTAAGAATAAAACTTTGTGGAAAATGACTTACTTAAGTCATATTCTGTAGTATCGCTGCTGCCATGGTGTCGACAACATCGTCCTCAACATTAGGACCAACATCTGCATCATCACTTTTCTTCATCACCACAAGAATATTCATCAGAGTCAGATTCAGGAGTTGAATTAGAAGTAGAACCATTAGAATTGTTTGGGAGATTTTCTTCGAACTCTTGAAACATTTCTTCATCTCGTTCATCAGCCTCTGATGTGGCTTTATTCAAGACTTTTTCTTCTCTTAACCATGCAAGAAACTTTCCAAGGACTCTTCGTCCTCAGAAGGGGTAGTTGGTTCTTCAAAAACCAAACTTCTTTCATAGTAGGGGTCATCTTCTTTTCAGCCGCAACAACTTTTGATCTAGAGACCAACTCAAAATTTTCATCATCAAGGTCATCTCCAGATGAAATATCAGGATCCAGAATATTGGCAGTGGAGGAGAATCCTTGGAACTTCTTGGATGGGACAAAATCAGGGTCATACCTGCTTGACTCATTGATCATCTTGGCTGCGGAGGAATAGGGAAGACACGATTCATCACTTCAAAATCCGGCAGATTTTCCACATCAATTGCATTAACTGGCTCCCCAGGGGCAATGACTTCAATCAGAATTTGGTCTTCGGTGACCACAACCATTTGAAGAGAATCAACAGTAAGGGGTTCTATAGGAGGTGTTGCCACACGGGGTGAAACACCGACGCTTGCATCCATTTTCCTTCAAATATCAAGAGGATGGTATCCAGTTCCAGCTATCTATAAAATGTAAATGAAGATTACATATGAAAATCGAGATAATTTGAAAAAGAATTCGTTCAGAGAACACGAAGAATGAGAGCAAGAAAAAAGCAAGCAAATAGAGTTCGAGTAGAGAGAAAAGTTAATTAGTAATAACAAAATTGTGCAAGAATTTAAATAGTAAAGCTTCCAATGGTAACAAAGATTCTCCTACTGAAAAATATACCCAAAATTAATCCAGTTTTACTCTCACACAACGGTAAAAAAATACGAACCGACATATTTCAAGAAAATCATACATATTTCACGCCTCATCATCTCAACCCACTAATCCACGAGAAATCACAGATATTCAAAATCAGGAAGATTAAAGTTTCATGCAAATGTCCCAAGTTCAAATATGATAACACATTGATCAAGAAAAAAATCACATAACCATTGACACGCACGTCTTAATTATGTCTAGAATATGATATATTAAAGAAATGTCAGGCATCAGATCAAATTATGAGGTGTTTATATGCGGTGGGGGTAACATTTCACTAGCAGCACTTTCAAATTCAAAAAGAATTTTGATTTTCTTGCACACACACGTAGATCATTTATACTTTTTTTTTAATATTTAAATAGAAGTAGTAGCTCTCACACTAGAAGAACGGTCTTAATTGGACTCTTTTAGATAGCTTTTTCTATTTCTTCTGTTATGATTTTCGTTTTTGATTCAGAAGAGGTAGCTCTCACACTAAAAGAACAGTCTACACTGGACTTTCTTAAGTAGCTTTTTCCATTCTTTTTCTTATGATACAGAACAAAATCCTTCTTTTTTTATTTTATTTTATTTTTATTTTTTTTGCTCAATCTTCGCATGTCATTTTTCACATGAGACAAGATCATGAAGTATAGGAACATCCCTCAACTACTTCATGACTTAGTCAGAGCACATCTCGTGGTCAAGTGTGTTGATTGAAATAAAACTGAAAACGGAAAGCACATCAAGAAATAGCCATCACAGTATAAACATTTCACATAATAGGATGACTGATTTAATGCAATATGTCTATCATCCTATAAAAGCTTATGCATGTTGGGTGTTGTGCTAGATGTTATAGCATCCGAGACAACATTAGTGAGTGATTATTATGGACACAAACTGAAAGACTTCCTAAAGTTGAAAAATCTCTCAAAATCTAATGGTTTAGTGAAAATATATGCCAGTTGGTTATCAGTTCCAACAAATTTCATTTGTATTATTCCATTTTCAACAAAATCTCGAATAAAGTAATGTGTGATGTCAATGTGTTTTGTGCGAGAGTATTTTATTGGATTTTTTGAAATTTCAGTTGCACTCGAGTTGTTGCAGTAAACAATCAAGGTCTCTGTGGAAACCATAGTCCTTTACCATTTGGTTAATACACAAGAGTTGTGAAGAGAAGCTACCAGCTGCCACATATTTAGATTCAGCAGTTGAAAGAGAGAAAAAATTTTGCTTTCTTCTCTACCATGACACCAAATTATTGCCTAGGAAAAATACCACTGGGGAAAAGAGTTGAAAGAGAGAAACAATTTTTCTTTCTTCTCTACCATGACACCAAATTATTGCCTAGGAAAAATACCATTGGGGAAAAGATTTCCTCAGTGGTATTTTTCATATCATCCCAATCAGCATCACTAAACCCAACTAAATTGGTGTTAGTTTTCTTTGTGTACCATAATTCTAGATCTACAATCATTGCAATGTATCTCAAAATTTGTTTTACAGCCTTTTGAGTGTGTGATCATAGGATTAACTTCATATCTAGCACATAAACAGATGTTGAACATTATATTTAGATGACTCACAATTAAATAAAGAATACTTCTAATGATGTTGTGGTACATGGTGTTTTCAACACCTTCAGCAATATCATCCTTACCCAGTTTTTGACTCGATCCCATAGGAGTTTTCATATGTTTAGCATGTTCATTTGAGAATTTCTTCACATGAGTTTTAGCATACTTTCTTTGACACAAAAAAATTTCATAACGTAATTGATTTATTTGAAGACCAAGAAAAAACTTAACTACTTACCATGCTCATTTCAAATATTGAAGATATACATTCAAAAAGGTTATCAACATGCTTCTTAGAAGAACCACAAAAATTTATGTCATCAACATAAATTTGACATATGAGTATATCATCCTTCGATCTTTCAATAAAAATATTTTTATCGACCTCATCTTGTTTGAAGTCAATCTTAAGTAGATAATCAGTCAACCTACACTGCACGCATGTGGAGCATGTTTTTGTCCATACAATGCTTCAGCTTGTAAACATGTTACAAGTGATGTGGATAATCAAATCCTTTCAGTTGACTCACATAAGCTTCCCTACTCAAAATGCTATTAAAAAAGCACTTTTCACATCAATTTGATAAAGTTTAATTCCAATATAACTTGCAATGGCAAGCAACAGTCGAACTGACTCAATGCGGGCTATAAGAGCAAATGTTTCATTAAAATCAACCCCTCAACCTGTGTATACACTTGAGCAACCAACCGAGCTTTATTTCTAACAACATTCCCTAATTCATCAGTTTTGTTCTTAAAAATCTATTTTGTTCTAATTACATTAACAAGTTCAGGCCTGTAACTAGATCTCACACATCATTGCCGACAACCTGTTCAAGTTCTTCATGCATAACATTAATCAAAATTCATCATTTAAATCTTCATTATGAAAGGGATCGTTTAAGGTGCCCGAAATACGTAACGAAAGTTTCAAAAATTTCTAGCAAAAACTGAGCACCCTAAACAATAAGATGTGTAGCAAATACAATAAAACACAATATGACATTCAAAGGGTGTTTTAAGAAAAATTACCTATCAATATTAAAAGATTGTTGATGGCTTCAACTAAGATGTAAACACATTAGCTCTTGAATGGTAGATTGATTTACAAGCCTCCCTTGAGCACTCCTTGCTCAAAATCAAGCACACCACCAACAAGGAAGATCCCCTCTAATTTTGTACTAGAAAAATTAGAGGATTTTTCTTTTGAGAATAGAGTGCTATCCTCAACAATTGAAGAAGCAAAATGAAGGAGATAATGCTACAAAAATTTCGGCCATTGTGTGTTTTGAACAATTGAAGAAGCAAAATGAAGGAGATAATGCTACAAAAATTTCGGCCATTGTGTGTTTTGGAGAGAAGGGGAGACCTTTTCTTGGTTGTGTAAAAAGTTGCATGTGCATGCCATGCCACTAACTCAAAAGTTGCCTCCAACCCTTCACCTCCCAAGCATGCAATTCTGTTTGGGCTTGTAACAATTACAAAGCTCTTGGGCTTTTATTTAAATATTTCAAACATATTTGATACCATTTAAACTTTACTTGATTTTACTCAAGCCCATTAGTTGAATAATTATTTCCTATTGGGCTCTACAAGGCCCAATATTGTTTAATTAATTCAACACTTGAATTAATTTAATTATTTGGACTCTACTAGTCCCACTAGTGTTTAATTAATTCAACACTTGAATTAATTTAATTTAGTCCATAATATTGTTTATGAAAATCACAAATTTTCAAATACATTATTCACTTTGCCAACTTTTAATTTAGGAACACTCCCACAAGCTAAAAGTTACATTTTCCTTATAGAAGTCATGTTTCTAATTTTTCCTTGTGCTTATAAACTCTTTTATAAGCCGTTCAACACATTGAACTATTTTACTTCTCAATGGGATCTAGAAAGTTAGCACTTGTGTGGCCCTCAATGGTTTATTGATACAACTAGCCGTGAGTTCACATCTTAATGTGATTCGGGACTAAACAAGTCCTTATATGAGCATACCCCAATTGCTCCATTCTTAATTATCAACTCCTTGATAATAAGAACGTCAGAACTCAAGTCTGATATTACCCAACCAATCATGTTAAACGCCTAGCAGCATCGCTTACATGATTCCCTAAGTATCAAATGATAGTGCCTGCAAGAACAATTCTATTATGGTTAGCGTACAGTACGGTCCCTTCATCTCATATATCCCGACCGATTCGACAACTATTGGTATATCGAGAGCTATAAAAGAATCGATACTATGCGTCATGTCGTAGTCGCATCGATAGTATAATCTATGAAACCTCTTTCATAATTACCACCATACTCTGATAAGAGATTTCATACTACATATACATGAGATCATATAGGATATCCATACCTGAAGGTAAGCGGTAAATCCCCGACTAATATGCATCGACTCCTATATGTTTCGACAAAAAACCCAACCTTGCCACCTGATGACCCCATGAGAGTTGGTAAATAAGTCAAAGTGCAATGCTAGCATATAGAGTCTCAATGTTGTCCCGAGTCATAAGGACTAATGGTGTACAACCATAAACTAGGACATTTCCACTCGATAAGTGAGAACCACATGGAAAGTCCTTTATGGAGGGTTGTTCAGTGCACTCTACAAGGAGCACCTATCTGCATGTTTGGACATCACAATGTCTCCTACCAATGAAACATGGTACTCACATCGCAGATACTAGTCTCCAACTCGAGCGGCCTATATCCTTCTTAGCGACGACTGAATCGACTAGGAACTGTTTAGAATATACAGTATTGCAAATATGAGTTTCATGATACTCATCATATGAGCATCTCATATTCTTCTACTATTTGTATATTCATGGACTTTTATCTATGCAACAAGCATGAGTATACAGATAAAGATGTGCCAAAATAATAATTTCAAATATTATTAAAATAAAGATTGTTTATACATAGAGTTTCAAAATGAACCATCGGCCAACACTTGGCTCGACGGGCACCGACTCTAACAATCTCAACTTGCACTAGAGCCAACTACCCATATGCTTCAACAATCGATTCGCGATGCTTCTCGAATAATGGTCTAGGTAAATGCTTAGTTAGCAGATCAGCAACATTATCTGCGGAGCCGACTTTGTCAATCGACACTTCTCCTCTTTCCACAATCTCTTGGAGGATGTGGTACTTTCTCAATACATATTTAGATTTCTGATGAGACCTTGGCTCCTTTGCTTGAGCTATAGTTCCCGTGTTGTCACAAAACACTGGGACAAAAGCAACTCCATTAGGAATGACGCCCAACTCTTGGACGAAATTCATTATCCAAACAACTTCCTTTGCTGCAGCTGATGCAACAATGTATTCTGCTCAGTGATGGATTCCGCAGTACTGTCTTGCTTGGAACTCTTCCAAGAGACATCAGCACCATTGAGCATGAATATGAACCCAGAGGTTGACTTCGAGTCAACGATATCGCTTTGGAAGCTAGAGTCGGTATAGCCTTCCAATTTCATTTCTCCACTTCATAGACCAAGAACAACTTATTGGTCCTTCTCAAATACTTGAGGATGCTTTTCACAGCTTTCTAGTGTGGAAGACCATGGTTCTATTGATATCTACTCGCTACACTTAGTGCAAAAGCCACGTCAAGACGTGTAGATATCATTCCATACATGATGCTACCAATTGCGGATGCATACAGAATGCGTTTCATCGCCGCTATCTCTGCATCAGTCTTGGGAGACATAGACTTGGATAGGGAGACGCCATGACACATTGGTAGACGTCCTCTCTTGGAATCATCCATCGAGAACCGCTTCACGATGGTATCAATGTATGTGGACTGGGTGAGACCAAGTAATCTTCTCGATCTATCTCTATAGATATGTATTCCCAATACAAAAGATGCTTCACCCAAGTTCTGCATCGAGAACTTACTCGCTAACCATATTTTAGTTGATTGCAACATTCCTACATCATTCCCAATGAGTAGAATGTCATCAATATAAAGCACCAGGAATGTCACAGCACTCCTACTGACCTTCTTATACACACAGGGTTCCTCAGGATTCTTAGTAAAACCAAACTCTTTAATTGCACTATCGAATCTAAAGTTCTAACTCTAGATGCCTGCTTTAGACCATAAATAGATCTCTAAAGTTTGTATACCATATGCTCACTTTCGACAGATGTAAACCCTTCAGGTTGAGACATGTAAATCTCTTCCTTAATATCCCCATTAAGAAAGGCTGTCTTGACATCCATCTGTCATATCTCATGGTCATATCATGCATCTATGGTTAGCAATATCCTTATAGACTTGAACATTGCAACTGGAGAAAAGGTTTCCTCAAAGTCAACTCCTTGTCTTTGAGTATATCCTTTTGCTACCAATCGCGCCTTGAAGGTCAATACCTTCCCATCCGCCCCAAGTTTCCTCTTGTAAATCCATTTACACCCTATGGGAACAGTTACCTCAGGTGGATCCACGAGATTCCACACTTGGTTACGAATGCATGGAATTCATCTCAGATTCCATTGCTTCAAGCCACTTGGATGAATCGGCATCAGATAACGCTTCCTTGAAGTCAATGGATCACATCCATGGTTAGGCTCATCATGGCCCTCTTCAAGAAGCAGACCATACCACATATGTGGTCTCTAGACTCTCTCGGATCTTCTAGGAGCTTGTATCTCCTCTCTTGGCTCTTTGGGTGTGGGTTCTTCAATTGTGTGTGTCTCTCGAACCTCTTCGAGTTCTATCATCTCCCCTTTTCTATCCAATAGAAATTTTTTTTCCAAAAAGGTTGCATTCCTAGAAACAAACACTTTTGTTTCTTGGGGATGATAGAAATAATATCCAACTGAATTCCTTGGATATCCCACAAAGTAACATAAAATAAATCGACTATCCAATTTATCTTCTACTGTCTGCTTCACAAAAGCAGGTCATCCCCATATTTTAAGATAAGAATATTTGGGAGGCTTACCCATCCATATCTCATATGGAGTCTAATCAACTGCCTTTGAATGGACATTGTTCAACAACAGTGCCGCTGTCTCAAGCGCATATCCCCAAAAGGATGGCGGCAACTCCGTGAACCCCATCATAGACCGAACCATGTCCATCAAAGTCCGGTTACGACGCTCCGAAACACCATTCAACTATGGTGTAGCAGATGGAGTCCACTGCGAGAGAATCACATTCTCCCTAAGATACTCTTGGAACTCGGCACTCAAGTACTTACCACCTCGATCCCATCGAAGTGACTTGATGCTTCGTCCCAACTGTTTCTCTAATTCACTTCAGAATTCTTTGAACCTTTCAAAGGCTTCAGACTTGTATTTCATCAAATACACACACCCATACCTCGAAAAATCATCGGTAAAGGTGATGAAGTAGGCATGTCCATGCTTACTGGTGATGCTAAGCGGACCGCACACATCGGTATGGATCAAATCCAATAACCTTTTGGCTCGCTCCACATGGCCCTTAAAGGTAATTTTGGTCATCTTTCCTTTTTGACAGGATTCATAAGTTGGGAGAGAATTAATATCAGACATATCAAACATGCCGACTCCCACTAGCTTGTTCATCCTTCTTAGGGAAATATGTCCTAATCGAGCATGCCATAATTGTGCTGAATTTAGAGTATCTTGTTTTTTCTTGTTTGTTGTTGTTATTGCTTAGACATTGTTTAGTGGAATATATTTCAATTTTAAGTTGTAGAGATCGTTTTCAAGTTCACCCGTACCTATTAAACATTCATTCTTGTAAATGTTGCAAACATGCTAAGTAAACAAGAATATCTATCTTTATCAAACAGAGAAATGGAAACAATGTTTTTCACCAAATCAGGTACAAACAAAACATCTCTTAAAATTAACTTAAAATCATTGTTCAAAAGCAAGTAAACATCTCCTACGGCCTTGGCAGCAACTCTTGCTCCATTGCCATCCTCAAGAAGGTCTCACCTTCCCTAAGTCTCCTACTTCTTCCCATTACCTGCAAATCATTACAGAGATGTGAGCCACATCCGGTATCCAATACCCAAGAAGTAGAGTTAATTGAAATGTTTATTTTAATATAGAACATACCGTTTCTAGAACTCTTCTGGGCAATTTATTCTATGCAGTTACGCCACCAATGTCCAGGCTTCTTGCAGTGATGACATATATCAACAGTCTTGTCAGCTTTAACTGGTGTAGCTGCAACAGCGGGACTCGGAGCTTGCCTCTTCAAGGGCATGTTCTTCTTGGGACGTTGGAAAGAACTCTTCTTTCCCTTCCCATGTGGACCAGTCTTCGCACCAGATGAAGAACACACATAAAGAACCGACTTCTCTTATTGATGGTGGCTTCAAAGGTCACAAGCATGTTCACCAACTCCTCAAGGGTAGGATCTAGCTCGTTCATGTTGAAATTCACCACAAAAGGATCAAATGAGCTAGGCAGGGACAAGAGCAACACGTCGGTGGTCAACTCCGAAGGCAACGCAAGATCCATGCCAACGAGCTTATCCACGAGCCCAATAATCTTTAGACCATGCTCATGGACCGAATCCCCATCTCGCATGCGTAAAGTGATTAGCTCCTTGACGGTAGCATGCCTAAGAGGCCGCTGTTTTCTCACCAAAGAGCTCTTTGAGATGCAAATGAATGTCAGCAACACTCTTTGCATCCTCAAAACGCCTCTGGATCTCATCATTCATAGAAGCCTGCATATAACACTTAGCTCGCAAGTCATGGTCACACCTATCCTTGTAAGTCTGCAATTTCTCAGGAGTGCAGCTAGTCGGAGCCTCAACAGGGGGCGACTCAGTAAGTGTATACTCTATCCTTTCCGAATTCAAGACGATTTTCAGATTTCTTAGCCAATTGAGGTAATCAGGTCCGATTAATACGTGTTTGTCGAGTATTGCAGATAGCGGAATGCGAATCAAAGACATTGTCAAAATTTGTACTGAAAAGTAAAACAGATAAATGTTAATGACTATTTTAACATGTTTAGTAAGATATAAAGTATGGACTTTTACTTCATAAATTTTCGCTCCCACTGTTTTGACATTTTTCACTACCCTCTAGTGAAAACGGGAAACTCCTTTCCTCAGTAGGTACGTAAGGTCCAATTAGCAAATTATGATCCCGAATAATATTAGCTAATCATAATTCCTAAAAGTTAGTTTCCAATTGCATCTTCATGCAACCCTCTACGTAAACTTTTGTCTCACGTTTGATTAGGAATCAATAATATGACGTTGTTCATTTTTATGTGTCAAGCGTTACCCATCGATGTTGAACCTTAATGGACGGTCGCCATGAGTTCCCTCAATAATATGAGCCAAAATCATGGGAGTTCCACGTAGTTCACATCACCATGTCAATGGGTGTCACAAATTTCCGGTGTCCAGGGCTCCCCCAATAAAATGAGTCGAGCCCTGAACACGGGTAGCGTTCATCATGCACCCATTATCGATGGAAGACATGAAAATTATAAACACTTTTATAATTCCCCTTTTTGGGCTTGATATTAATTTTGAATCTTATTCAAAATGAAAGTTTTTAATTTTGAAAGGTCTCATCATTAATTTTATTTAAAAGCTCGCCATGTTTGATCATATGTTTGCCGGATTCATGAAAATTTGTTATTATCATAATAATAACACACATACTCATTATTTATAAAATATCATGCATATATTATAAACAGTAAACAAAACAAGGATGATGATTTGCCCCAATACTAATGGCCCGTGTGAGCTAAACACGGGCATAGGTCTAATCCTAGGGAAATACATGGGATGCAAATGCAACTTTTACATGAGCTTCCAATATTTACATGTCTTCGATCTTCATAATCATCAAGGCCACCATCTTCCAATCTTGATCTTCCACTATACTAATATTTAAAATTAAATATCCATGGAAAATAGGGATACATCTAATGGGGTGGGAACAGGCCATAAACCAAGCCCACTTTATAAATTGATAATTATTACAATCATTCAACACAAAATATTCTAGCATACACCTAGCAAATTGGGCTTGGGCTTTTGATCATTCTTCATGCATAATATCACATATCATACACCATCAATTAAATATCACAATAATCAATTGATCCAATATTATATATCTTGATCAAATCACTAATCGCCACGATTATAAACTAAATTAACAAAGTATACAAACTCCTTTGTCTACTTTCTAATTAATTTATTTATAATCGAATTTTTTGTAAATCACCATTTACTATAAATAATTAAAGTCCAACTTCAATTATTTAATTTATGAGAAATATGTACAACTTTTGTGGATTTAAACTTAAGGGCCCAAAAAGTCATTTTTCACCAAAAATATTTTGGCCTATTTAAATTCACAAAATTGTATTAGCCATCTAATGGCCCAACAACTTCAAGGCCTATGACACTTTGATATTCCAAAACACTTTTGAAAACCCTAGTCGTCATCGCCGTCGCCGGAGCTCCGTCGCTGAATTCCGGCCAACATGAACATAAATTTTTTGCTTTTTTTTATTAAAATGAAGGGGTTGTTCGGGGAATACCCTTGCTTCCCATTTCAGGCAGCCCAAGCTGCCCGAAATGGGTAGCAACTTGCTGCCCAATATGCCCCAAAAAACCGGCATTCGATTTGCTGTTTTGATTGTCTCATGCGGTTAGAAATTGACCTCAATATAATATCATGTATATGCTACACAAAATAATATCCATAGCCCTGATACCACTTGAAAGGGATCGTTTAAGGTGCACGAAATACGCAACGGAAGTTTCAAAAATTATTTTCAAGCAAAAACCGAGCACCCTAAACACTAAGATGTGTAGCAAACACAATAAAACACAATATGACATTCATAGGGTGTTTTAAGAAAAATTACCTATCAATCTTAAAAGATTGATGATGGCTCCAACTAAGATGTAAACACCTTAGCTCTTGAGTGGTAGATTGATCAACAAGCCTCCCTTGAGCACTCCTTGCTAAAAATCAAGCCAACCACCAACAAGGAAGATCCCCTCTAATTTTGCACTAGAAAAATTAAAGGATTTTTCTTTTGAGAAGAGAGTGCTATCCTCAACAATTGGAGAAACAAAATGAAGGAGATAATGATACAAAAATTTTGGCCATTGTGTGTTTTGGAGAGAAGGGGAGACCTTTTCTTGGTTGTGTAAAAAGTTGTAGTAAAAAGTTGTATGTGCATGCCATGCCACTAACTCAAAAGTTGCCTCCAACCCTTTACCTCCCAAGCATGCAATTCTATTTGGGCTTGTAACAATTACAAAGCCCATGAAATTTTATTTAAATGTTTCAAAGATATTTGATACCATTTAAACTTTACTTGATTTTACTCAAGCCCACTAGTTGAATAATTATTTCCTATTGGGCTCTACAAGGACCAATATTGTTTAATTAATTCAACACTTGAATTAATTTAATTATTTGGACTCTACTAGTCCCACTAATGTTTAATTAATTCAACACTTGAATTAATTTAATTTAGTCCATAATATTGTTTATGAAAATCACAATTTTTCAAATACATTATTCACTTGGCCAACTTTTAATTTAGGAACACTACCACAAGCTAAAAGTTACATTTTCCTTATAGAAGTCATGCTTCTAATTTTTCCTTGTGCTTATAAACACCTTTATAAGCCGTTCAACACATTGAACTATTTTACTTCTCAATGGGATCTAGAAAGTTAGCACTTGTGTGGCCCTCAATGGTTCATTGATACAACTAGCCGTGAGTTCACATCTTAAAGTGATTCGGGACTAAACATGTCCTTATATGAGCATACCCCAATTGATTCATTCTTAATTATCAACTCCTTGATAATAAGAACGTCCGAACCCAAGTCTGATAGTACCCAATCAATCATGTCAAACACCTAGTAGCATCGCTTACATGATTCCCTAGGTATAAAATGATAGTGCCTGCAAGAACCATTCTATTATGGTTAACGTACAGTACGGTCCCTTCATCTCATATAACCCGACCGATTCGATAACTATTGGTATATCGAGTGCTGTCAAAGAATCGATACTATGCGTCATGTCGTAGTTGCATCGATGATGTAATCTATGAAACTCATTTCATAATTACCACAATACTCTGATAAGAGATTTTATACTACATATACACGAGATCACGTAGAATATCCATACTCGAAGATAAACGGTGAATCTTTGACTACAATGCATCGAGTCCTATATGTTTCGACAAAACACCCAACCTTGTCACCTGATGACCCCATGAGAGTCGGTAAACAAGTCAAAGTGCAATGCTAGCATATAGAGTCTCAATGTTGTCCCGAGTCATAAGGACTAATGGTGTACAACCATAAACTAGGACGTTTCCACTCGATAAGTGAGAACCACTTGGAAAGTCCTTTATGGAGGCTTGTTCAGTGCACTCTACTAGAAGCACCTATCTGCATGTTTGGACATCACAATGTCTCCTACCAATGAAACATGGTACTCACATCGCAGATACTAGTCTCGAACTCGAGCGGCCTATATCCTTCTTAGCGGCGGATGAATCGACTAGGAACTGTTTAGAATATACAGTATTGCAAATATGAGTTTCATGATACTCATCATATGAGCATCTCATATTCTTTCCGCTATTTATATATTCAAGGATTTTATCTAAGCAACAAGCATGGGTATATAGATAAAGATGTGCCAAAACAATAATTTCAAATATTATTAAAATAAAGATTGTTTATACATAGAGTTTCAACATGAACCCTCGGCCAACACTTGGCTCGACGGGCAACTACTCTAACACATTAATGTTCTTTGGTTCAATGTGTGAAACAAAGCATGAGTGTCTAACCTAACAGTACACGAGAGTCATGCATACTAACCCAATAATCTTCCGGTAATCAACCTTCTCTTTTCATCGAGTTTTCATGTCTCCGTTTACAGCTCTTATGATTTGAAATGAGGGGTTATCCTTCCGGATTTTGCTGGGAATATCTTTCCCAATATTTTTCACACCATCATAATTGTCTTATGTCTCATTGCTTTGATAATCATATTCGGATTAGGTTCGTCTCAGAGGAGGTGGTGTCTCTGGTGTCACAACATCAGTTACAACATCTGTGTTGACCAGTTACTCAGATGTTTCCAAGATACCATCTGCATCAGCTTCGATCGTATTTCATGCCAAGATCATCAAACACAAGACTAATTGACTTCATATGCGTTCTAGTTCTCAAATTAAACATACGATAATCACGGCAATTCGTTGAATAACCGAGAAATGCACATTTGTCAGTCTTGAAATCAAATTTGGCTAGGTGATCTTGTTCATTTAACATATAACATACATACCCAAAAATATGAAAATAATTTAGATTTGGCTTCTTTCCCACGATGATCTCATAGGATGTTATAATAGAACCACTCCTTAAATACACACGATTTGAAATGTGGCATGCTGTGTTTAAGGCCTCAACTCAAAAATGTTTTGAAATATTTTCAAACTCAATATGACCTGAGCCATCTCCTGCAGATTTCAGTTTTTCAACTCGGGAATGCCGTTTTGTTGATGAGTCTTTGGGACAGAAAACTAATTTGATATACTTATTTTATCACATAAATATGAAAAACACGAGTTTTCAAATTCTTTACCGTGGTCAGTTTTGATTTTACCAACCCTCAAATTGTGCAGATTGGTAATTCTAACAAATAGTTTTTTAAATGCATGAAAGTATCTGATTTTTCTCTACGAAATCTTACCTATGTAAAACGTGAAAAGTCATCAACACAAACAAATGAATAAATTTTATCTCCGAAGCTTTTAACTTCTATTGGACCCATAAGATGTGTAAAAGTTCCAGACACCGTGTTTTCCCGTAGTGTTGTAACACTTGGTGTGGCACACGGGTTTGCTTACCTTTTTAGCATGCTTCACAAAAATAAGGTATTCCAGAGATTAAATTAGGCATACCTCGCCCATCATCATATTTCCCTATATTATTCAGTGTCTTGAAGTTTGCATGACCCAACTTTTGATGCCACAAATCTCGTTCACTTACCTCCGTATGTCTATAAGCAAGTTCATCTCCCAGTTGGTAGCAGTTATCAGCAGATCATCTAGTACCTCTCATAACATAAACATTAACTTTATCAAAAACTTCACATGTATTTTGGTCAAACTTAACATGAAAATCATCATCACATAATTGACTAATGCTTATTAAATTTGAGTTAAGTCACTCGACATGAAGCATATTGTGAAGCTTAGGAAGTCCATCCATGTTCAATGCCACTTTTCCAGCAATATTTCATTTTGCACCATCTCCATAGGTTACTCGGACACTTTTTAATTCAACATAATTAGTAAGGTGGTCCTTCGAACCTGTCATGTGGTGTGAGCACCCACTATCAAAATACCAAATACCTGCAATATTAGTTTTTAAGGAGGTATAAACATCAATACAACGAATTTCAGCCCTTGGAACCCAAATCTTCTTCACTGAAAGTTTCTTGGCAAAGGTGTTGCAGTTGGTGTTGTGCAACACTTGGTACAACATCTGATTTGCCTCATAGCTTATGTAATCATCCCTCAACTTAAAATAGTAAGGTTTGATATGACCATCATTTAAACAGTAGTGACATGCAAAGCGTTGTCTATTTCGTTTAGGCTTTTGAGCAGTTTTGACCAAAGGAGTATCTTTTGGAACAACAGTATCAACACTTTCTTTCACAAAAATAATCGGTTGAGATTTAGAGTTGGACGATTCTCCAACTCAAACACATTATTGTTAAACCTCAATCCAGCTTTGCTATATTTTCCCATTGATCGAGAAAAACTAGCACTGTAAAATCCTTGGTATAAATCGATAATATTCAAGGTCGAAATAATCCCAAGTGCACGATGTCAAGTAATAATATAGTGTACAAGAGTACAAGTATTGTTCCTCTAGAGACTGCATTTCGCAATTTTAATTCCCAGTTATTAAACCTTTAGCAACGATAATTTGGATGATTGTTTACTACTACAATGATTAAATAAAAGCTCAATGAAATGATTCACGGATTAAATGATGAAAGAAATAAGCTAAAATGATTGATTTAAGATTCAATGAGGAATGAATTTGTTGGGAATCTCGGTTTACCTATCCCTCGTTCATTTATTTAATTCATTCGACAATTATCTACGCTTTCGACAGGAATTCCTAACCAATTGAACACGCCCTCTCGAGCTTTGCCAAAATAATTCAACCCAGTGAAGTAATTAAATCTCTTTAATTATGTATCAAAGGTGAATTGTATGTCGTTCTATGAAATCACTTAGCTTTCGAACTACTGGACTACGACTATAGACATGTATCCAAATTCATATTTCTATGTAAATTGTAAATCCACGGAATATGCTACTCGTTCCTATCACGGGCTATTCTTTCGAACTCACTCGCAATATGAAATTGTTATTAAAGTTAGCTACACTTCAACAACATAATGAAAATAATAGCACAATCAAGAGTAAATCAAAAGTCGATAAATAAATTAACTAAACACGGTGTCGTGATAGGATCCCCTTAAATCCCAACAAATAATGAAAGTTAGCTTCTATAATTCATGATCAAACTAAGCAAAACAATATTTAAACAATAAGTTTTAAGCTATAAATACTAGACTTGATGAAAACACGAAGAACAATGTTCGGAAATCTTGAATTCTTCGCTCCAAGCTTTGCTCCAATCCTTTTTTTCACTCCCAACTTTTTGACTACTGAATTCTCTTAATTTTCGTCTCTAGGGTTTTCTTATGTAGCCTCCTACCTTCCAAGTTTGAAACAAGCCAATTAGAAAATTTCCTTGTTTAATCGCGTTAAGGCGGTCAAGAATTACCGTCTTAGCACGAGGTCTTCTATAATTTTTTCTCCTGCATCTCGCCCTGGGGCGGTCAAATATTGCTACCTTAGCGTGAGGTCTTATGTTGAACTCATGATTCTTCAGCCTCTCGCGCTGGGGAGGTCAAATATCAATTTTCTAGCGTGAGGTCTTCTCTCAAACTGCTTACTTGTCTTCTGCATGCACTGGGGCGGTCAAGAATTACCGCCCCAGCGTGAAGTGCTCTGTCCTCGGTTTCACTCCCGATTGAATTTTCTCCTTTTCCGTCGTTCTCCTGCACACTCATACAATCTAGTGAGCGGTGATCATATGCAATAATTTAATATGAAATGAACAAAATGTGCAACCAAAACGATGCAAACTAAGACTCACACGATGCACTAAAATACGTAAATACGACCTCTATCAACCCCCTCATATTAACCTTTTGCTCGCCCTCGATCAAAATAGGTTGCAGGACATAATAACACAAGAAGTAGCATGTAGGTGCATTCATGGTTCTGGTCTGCCTCAATGAAATCAACACATATTTTATCCACTAACGGAAAACGCTAGTTCCGCATTTCACCACGAAGTTTCAACACTACAATCTTTCATGGATTTAAAAATGTGTGTGTGTGCAATGTTGGCTCAAGCATCATGCATTTCCACAGTAAAATTTTCAACGCTATAAGAGACTTCAATCAACACATCAGTGTAACAATCCCTCTCTCACATCCCTCTTCACTAGTTACTGATTCGCAGCACGGATAGTTAGGACTCGTCAGGCATAAATCAACACATGATAGGGGTACCTCGACTAGGCTGAAATGGGAAAATGAGGGAGGTACAGTGGTGTATCATTTAAGCACATTCAGATTTTGAATCTTACTTTCTTCAACTCCATGCATCTCCATCCTTTTAGCCTAGGAATAGAATTTCATTCCTTTTTTGGCTCCCCCATACCTTACATCTCCTTTTTTTTCTCTTTTTTTTTTTTAATTTTTTCTTGCATCATACTTTTCTTATTTTTCTGTACTCCCTCGGATAGGAATAAGAAATATGGGTGTGTGGCTTTAGTCCAATCTCAAGGGTACATAAATGAGGCTAGACAAGGCTAGATATATGGGTAACAAGTATTGCAACACAATTATTATCAGTAAGCTCAGTCCAATGCATTGGTCTAACAGAAATGTGCCTAACTCATCCTCGTGTCGCTGGGCAGTGTTCGTGTCAAGATACGTGTTCAAGTTCAAGTCACCTAGTGCATCTCAAATTCCCCACAAACAATTTCCAAGTTCACTATGTCATGCATTCTTCTATTGCCAACATACATGCCGAAAATTTCATTATCCAATTAAGATTTTCATTTGTGAACAACACGTGTTCTAAACTAGCGTCGTAACAAAAATGGACGTGCGTATATGTGACCCATTCAACATCATCATTGGCTACCACATACAAATCTAGCACCAACTATAGACCACTTCTCAAGTGACAATACAAATAACATGAGACAAATGCGGTACGAAAAATGAACTAAATAAACAACCTAAACACAAAATAACCAAAATAAAAACCCACCCCCCAAATAAAATTGTCCCCAGTGCACAAAACCACTCAAACAGGTAGACAAACAAATGGCGCGAACTAACATGGATGCTAAACAGAATGCAATCGAAATGAAAACAGATAAAATGAATGCAAAGAAAGGGAAACACGAAGACTCCCCTGATCATTGCTCATCCTCGTCGTCCTTTGGTGGCACAACTCCAAGTTCCTAATCGTCCGACTGAGAATAAGCATAGTGGAATGAGAACGGAGGCGGAAATGACAGTGGTGGTGGATAGGCTGAGGTGTCAAGACCCATGTGCGAGTCCATACCGCGCACCAAAGAATCCATCGATGTCATTTAAGAGTTGTTGACGGTGTTGTACTGATCTTGATGAACCGCAAAAGCACAAAACTCGTAAACTTTATCAATAATTTCTCGTCGTATGGGCTAAGGGGGTAGCGGTGGGAGGCTAGCTGCGGCTTCATCCTCGACCATCTCTGGAAAGTCTAGAATGCACTTACCCCGTTTCATCTTCATCCACGAGTCGTCAATGGGCTTCATCGGTTGCAACAATTCATCATCCACATTGACGACGACCCCGGCTCGCACACACAGCTCTGTAATGACAGTGGAGAAAAATAGGGCAATGTTGGAGCTGTGTATGGACTGCTGAGTTTGGGAGAAGATTAGTTGGCCCACATTTATCGGAAAACCCATCATCAGTGCATAGACCATCGTGGCTCGGTCTTTCTGAACGTCACTGGTGTGGGACACCGGCATCAACCATTTGGAAAGAAAAGCATACCACATCGCGGGCCTAAACAACAAATATTTTTCGAGAAAACAACTCAGAGTCTTCCAAATAGCCCCCGGGTAACAGACTGTTCGCATAATTAACTCAAAATCCGGGTTGGCTATTAACTCCTCTAAAGCCGATTCATCAACCACATTGGTACCCAACAATTCATTCAAGGTGGCGGAATCAAAAGCAATTAACTTACCCCGAACCATAGCCATTCCATCAGTCCGTTCAGCCTCGTTGACATAAAATTTACGCACGATTTGAACCACCACAGCCTTGGGTGTAGCACAAAAATATTCCCATCTTCGTTCCTCAATATCATGCAGCAGATGTAACGATCTAGCGGAGAAATCAAACCCCTGCTCGAGAATGGGGCACCTATGCACTTTGGCGTGTTCATACCAATTTCAGGCCTCGTCATTCACAAATTTCCCCCTGTTATGAGACGACGGAGATAAAGAGGCATGTGTTACCTTAGATTTCTTGGGAGCCATGGAAGAATGTGGATGTGGGAGAGATGAACTAGCCACCATAAATGCCTTGCAAATTTTGAAAGGGGAATGGAGTCACCGACATGCTTGAGTGGTGAGGTAACGTAGGAAATGAGGAGTACCTCCAAATCGAGAGTGAAAAGTTGAGAGTGAGGGTGAATTGTTACATAAAAAACGGAGGGGAGGGGGGATTTGACGCGCAGAATGAGAGAAGGAAAGAGGAGAGACGACTTTATAACGCGGCGCGCTGGGGCGGTCGAACTATACAGCCCTAGCGCAAATCTCTCTGTCCCGAGATACCAGTGTGTCGCACTGGGTCGGTCATAAAATACCACCCTAGTGCGAAGATCTCTGTCCCCAAAAGACCTGTGTGGCGCGCTGGGGCGGTCAAAATATACCGCCCTAGCGCGAGGTCCTCTGCTTCTGATTTCTCCAAATTTTTTTATTTTTTTAAAAAATCAAGAAATACTAAATAAAAACAACCAAAATTTAATTTAAAACTCAACTAATTAAAATAAAAAAAAGAGTGGGAAGGGAAAAAGATTAGTTCTTAATTTATAGTCTAGAGCTAGATTGTGAAAAGGGATCGGTTACGTTGTCCGAAAGCGCAACAGAAGTTTTAAAAATAATGTTTTCACAAGAAAAATCCGAGCACCACAAGATATTGTGTAGCAAATAACAAAAACACAAAAATGTCATACATAGTGTGTTTTAGAATTTCATTCCTATCAATCACTAGGATTGATATTTTGGCTCTAACTAAGTTGTAAACAACTTAGCTCTTGAGGGTAGACAATCTACAAGCTTTCAAGAGCACTCCTTGCTCGAATGGACAACTTCCTTCAAATTAGGTCCACCACCAACAAGGTAGATCCACTCTAATTTTGCACTAGAAAAATTAGAGTATTTTTCTTGGAGAAGCAAAAAATGGAGAAAAAATTGAGGACAAGTTTCGGCCATATGCATTGCAAGGAGGAGAGAAGAATTTTTTTTGGTTGTGTGAAAAGTAAAAAGTTGCATGTGCATGTCATGCCTTGTTTATTGAAAAAGTTGCCTCCAACCCTTCACCTCCCAAGCATGCAATTTTATTTAGGCATGTAACATTTACAAAGAACTTGGACTTAAATTTAAATATCTCAAACACATTTGAGACCAATTAAAATTTACTTGATTTTACTCAAGCCCACTATTTGAATAATTATTTTCTATTGGGATCTACAAGACCCAATGTTATTTAATTAATTCAACACTTGAATAAATTTAATTATTTGGACTCTACTAGGTCTACTAGTGTTTAATTAGTTAAACACTTGGATTAATTTAATTTAGTCCATAATAATGTTTATGAAAATCACAATTTTCAAATACATTATTTATTTGAGTCATCTTTTGATTTAAGAACACTTCCACAAATTAAAAGTTACATTCCCCATAATCTTCTTATAGAAGTCATTTTTCTATTTTTCTTTGCGCTTATAAACTCCTTTATAAGTCGTTCAACACATTAAACTATTTTTCTTCTCAACGGGATCTAGAAAGTTAGCACTTGTGTGACTCTCAATGGTTTAATGAGACAAATAGCCATGGGTTCACATCTCAATGTGATTCGGGACTAAACATGTTCTTATATGAGCATACTCAAGTTGATCCATTCTTACTAATCAACTCCTTGATAATAAGAACGTCAGAACTCAAGTCTGATAGTACCCAACCAATCATGTTAAACGCCTAGCCTCATCGCTTACATGATTCCCTAGGTATCAAATGATAGTGCCTGCAAAAACCAATCCATTATGGTTAGCGCATAGTACGGTCCCTTCATCTCATTTATCCCGACCGATTCGACAACTATTGGTATATCGAGAGTTGTCAAAAAATCGATACTATGTGTCATGTCGTAGTTGCATCGATGGTGTAATATAAGAAACCCCTTTCTTAATTACCGCCAACACTTTGATCAGAGATTTCAAACTACATACACATGAGATCACATAGGATATCAATACCCGAAGGTAAGCGGTGAATCCCCGATTACAATGCATCGACTCGTATATGTTTAGACAGAACACCCAACCTTGCCACCTGATGATCCCATAAGGGTCGGTAAACAATTCAAAGTGCAATGCTACCATATAGAGTCTCAATGTTCTCCCAGGTCATAAGGTCTAATGGTGTACGGACCATAAACTAGGACATTTCCACTCGATAAGTGAGAACCACTTGGAAAGTCCTTTATGGAGGGTTGTTCAGTGCACTCTACAAGGAGCAACTATCTGCATGCTCGGACATCACAATGTCCCCTACCAATGAAACATGGTACTCACATCACAGATACTAGTCTCCAACTCGAGCTGTCTTTATCCTTTTAGCGGCGGTTGAATCGACTAGGAACTGTTTAGAATATGAAGTATTGCAAATATGAGTTTCATGATACTCATCATATGAGCATCTCATATTCTTTCTATTATTTGTATATTCAAGGACTTTATATATGCAACAAGCATGTGTATACGGATAAAGATGTGTCGAAACAATAATTTAAAATATAATTAAAATAAAGATGGTTTATACATAGAGTTTCAACATGAACCCTCGGCCAACACTTGGCTCGACGGGCACCTACTCTAACTGATTGTAGATCCCTCTCAGTTCTGACAGTTTTTGAATCGAGTAACTACTATTTGTGGCTCCACTATGGCACTTAAATAGTGCTTCAGTCGTTGAGCATTGACTATGAACGGCTCATTCTACCCATCTCTCAAAGTTATAGCTCTCGAGGGGAACACCTTAGTGATCATATATGGTCCCGCCCACCTTGACTTAAGCTTTCCAGGAAATAAGCGCAACTTTGAGTTGTACTGTAGCACCGCTTCATCTTCTTTGAATTCCCTTGGGATAATGCGTTTGTCATGTGCTTGCTTAGTATGTTTATTGTAGGTCAGCACCAGTTCATAGGTTTGACCTCTGAATTCGTCCAATTGCAGCAACATGTGTTCACCTGTAAGAGAAAAATCAAAGTTCAGTGCTTTAGTTGCCCAATAAGCTCGATGCTCTAACTCAATATGTAAATGACACGCTTTACCAAAAAGCATCCTATAAGGTGTAGTGCCTATAGGTGTCTTAAAAGCAGTCATATACGCCAAAAGTGCATCATCTAACCTCAACGACCATTTCTTTCGTTTCACCCCCACAGCCTTCTCCAGAATTCTCTTGATCTCTCGATTCGACACCTTAACTTGACCACTTGTTTGGGGGTGATAGGCAGTGGAGATTTTATCAGTGACCCCATATTTGTCCAAAATTTTTCATAAAGTTTATTTCAAAAATGATTGCCACCATCACTGATTATTGCTCGTGGTGTTCCAAATCTATTGAAAATGTTTTTCTTTAAAAATTTTAGTATCACGTGAGCATCATTCGTGGCATATGATTCCGCCTCCACCCACTTGGAGACATAGCCAACCGCAACCAAAATGTATTTTTTTTGTAAAAGATGTTGGAAACAGTCCCCATGAAATCTATTCCCCAAACATCAAAGACTTCACACTCGATAATAATAATATTTAAAGGCATCTCATGGTGATTAGAAATGTTACCTGTGTGCTGGCATCTATCACAAGCAAGAACAAACGAACGTGCATAATTAAATAGAGTTGACCAATAAAAGCCACATTCAAGTACCTTGAATGTCGTTCGTGTGGGTCCAAAATGACCACCTACCTCGTGGTCATGACAGTGATTAATAATCTACCTCATCTCTTCCTCCGCCACACATCTACTTATCATGGCATCTACACATATTTTGAACAAGAAATATTTCTCCCAAAAATAATATTTCATGTCTGAAAATAATTTCTTTCTTTGGTAAAATTTTAATTTTTTTTTTTTGGGGGAGCCTATGGCAAGAAAATTTGCGAAATATGCATACCATGGACAATTTTGCATCAATAACAGTTGTTCATCAGGAAACAATTCATCTATCTCATCATTTACATTATTTGCCAACATACGCAAGTATAGATATATGATCAGTTACCACGTTCTCCACATGTTTTTTATCTTTTATTTCTAGGTCAAACTCTTGAAGAAGTAAAATCCACCTAAGCAATCGTGATTTTGCCTGTCTTAGCAACCAAATATTTAAGTGCAGAGTGGTCAGTAAACACAATGACTTTCGACAAAACAAGGTATGAATGAAACTTATAAAGTCACTAAAAAAAGACAAAAGACAACGATTTTTCACCGTTGTCTTAGGTCAAATAAAACCGTCGTTAAAGCCCCTATAGTTAAAAGGTGTGCTCAAAGACGACGGTGAAAAACCGTTGTCGTAGGTCTTGTAACACCGATGTTAAAGGCCATGGTTAAAGGGTGCTCTCAAAGACAACGGTGAAAACCCGTTGTCGTAGACGTCTAAAGTCGACGGTGAAATACCGTTGTCGTAGCATTGAAAAATTGTTGTTAAACTAAATATTGAAAAACAGTCGCTAATGTGCGATGATTTTATAAAAACCGTCGTTAATTAGCGAAGGTATTTTATATTAGCGACGGTTGTTCACATGATTTCCGTCGCTAATGTTTTACGTAAAATAAAAAAAAATTAATTTTATAATTTAATAAATCATGAAAGAGAGAAAAATTAACACTATCTTTTATAATTTAATAATTTACAATCTTACTAAACTAATAATGTTTATAATCTTAACACTAAGAATTGAAGCGAAATTAAAATCATAGAAGAGAGAAAAACTTATTGTGTGAAGAAAATGACCGAGGATGCGGATATTTATAGATAATTTGCGACACTTTTTGTTTAAACTATCGCTATTAGCGACGATTTTGGCCTAAACCGTCGCTTATAAGCTTAATGCGTCGCTATTAGCGACGGTTAAGCTTAAGTCGTCGCTATTAGCGACGGTTGTTTAAACAAACGTCGTAATTTTTAAATTAGCGACGGTTTAAAAGTGCGACGGTTTTATTGAAACCGTACATTTTTAAAATCGTTGCTATATTTAGCGACGGTTAATTGCGACGGTCTTATAAAAATCGTCGCTAAATATAGCGACGTTTTTTGTTAAAACCATCGCTAATTTTAAATTAGTGACGGTTTCATACCGTCGCTATGTCGCTAAATATTGCTAAAATTTTAATTTAACCGAATTTTTTAAAAAAATTAGAACAACGAAAAAAATCAACTGAAAGACATCGGTTTACACAAACCGTTGTCTTTGACCCTTGACAGAAACACATATAGACAACGGTTTTTAAAAACCGTTACTGTAGCCTAAAAAAACGCTCATAAACAACGGTTGTAACAACCGTTGTTGTAGCCCAAAAAAACGCTTTTAGACAATGGTTATCTTGTCTAAACCGTTATCATAGACACATCAAAGACAACGGTTTTTTAAAAACCGTTGTCTATAAGCGGGGTTTTTTAGGCTACGACAACGGTTTTTGTTGAAACCGTTGTTAAAAGAAAAAACACAACGGTTTTAATAAAAACCGTTATCGTATGAGTGTTGTTGATGATATATTTTTTTGTAGTGAGTGCAAATACTACTGCAAGTAATTCCTTCTCAGTTGTTGCATAATTCAATTATGCTTCATCTAAGGTCTTTCTTGCATAGTATATGGTATGAAATACCTTATTCCACCTTTGGCCTAGGACATCGCCGACCGCAATATCACTAGCGTCATACATTACTTCAAAGGGTAGATCCCAATCCGGTGCCACCAACACAAGAGCTATCACCAAGCGCTCCTTTAGGTTCTCGTATGCATGCATACTGTCAGAATTGAAATCAAATGATACATCTTTCATGAGTAGGGAAGATAGGGGCTTAAAAATTTTGAAAAATCTCTAATGAAATGCAGGTAAAAACCGGCATGTCGTAGGAAACTCCAAACTCCCTTTACTGATGCTGGTGGTGGTAGGTTCTTGATGACCTCCACTTTATCTTTCTGCACCTCAATCCCCTGCTCAGAAATCATGTGCCCTAGCACAATCTTCTCTTGTACCATTGAAATGAGACTTCTCCCAATTCAGCACTAGGTTTGTCTCCTCGCACCTTTTCAACACTGAATTTAGATTCTGCAAACACTCAACAAACGTTGCACCAAAGATAGAAAAGTCATCCATAAATATTTCAAGAAAAGTTTCAATCATATCATGGAATATTAAAGTCATGCATCGCTGAAAAGTAGCAGGGGCATTACAAAGACCAAAGGGCATACGTCGGAAAGAAAAAGTGCCATAAGGACAAGTGAAAGTGATTTTCTATTGGTCCTCAGGTGCAATAGTGATTTGATTGTATCCCGAATACCCGTATAGAAAACAAGAAAACTTATGCCCCGCTAGTTTTTCTAACATCTGATCAATAAAAGGAAGGGAAAAGTGGTCTTTACGGGTGGAATCATTCAACTTCCTATAATCAATACACACTCTCCACCCTGTAACAGTCCTAGTGGGAATAAGTTCATTATTTTCATTTTTGATGACAGTAATTCCACCTTTCTTAGGCACACACTGAACAGGACTTACCCATGCATTATCTGAAATAGGATAGATAATACCTGCATCAAGGATCTTGATAGTTTCTGCCTTCACTACCTCTTGCATCTTTGGATTAAATCTTCTCTGGTTGCACGAGGGGTGAATACTTCTTTTCGTCGGGATTTGTGCATGCAGATTGATGGACTTATTCCTTTGATGTCTGCCACCTTCCAGGAAAACACACTCTTGTGCTCTTTAAGAACTTGCAACAGTTTTCCCTCAATTGCATCTTTCAAAGCAGCAGAAATAATGATAGATAGATTGTTATTCTCACCGAGGTATACGTACTTTAGGTGCGGAGGCAATGGCTTGAGCTCAAGCGTTGGTGGTTTTTCAATGCTTAACTTCCGAGGGGTTAAGTCTCTTCGATCTCCCAATTCCTCTTGTCTCATTCTCACTTGCTTCTTCCATGGATGGCTGGCATTAAAATATGCAACTATTTCAAATTTTTCTTCATCCAGCTCATCCTCCTTTAGTTCAGTCGTGAGCGTAGCTTTAATGGATCCTTCATAGCATACTGCACAAAATTACTCACAAGTGAATCCAAAGCATCGATTTTAAATCAGTCATCAGTGCACAGTGTGTGCTTAAGAGCATTGAAGATGTCAAAAGTAATTTCTTTTTCTCCGAATCTCAATCTCAAATTCTCTTCCTGCATATCAATCAGGGCCTTGCCAGTTTCAAGGAACAGTCTCCCTAGAATTAAGGGCATCTCCATATCCTCATCCATGTCGAGCACTACAAAGTCTGCAGGGAATATAAATTTGTCCACTTTCACCAATACATCCTCTATGACTCCTTGTGGATATTTGACAGATCTGTCTGCTAGTTGCAAGGACATCCTTGTTGGCTTAGGCTCTCCCAATCAGAGTTTCCTGAATACAGATAAAGGCATAAGGTTAATACTTGCACCAAGATCACATAAAGCTTTATGAAAAATAACATCACTAATCTTGCAAGGAATAGAAAAACTCCCTAGATCCTTTAGTTTTGGTGGGATATTTTTTGATACCAATGCAGAGCAATTTTCAGTTAAGTTTACAGTCATGTGATCTTCTAACTTCCTCTTATTCTCTAAGATGTCCTTCATAAATTTAGCATAACTAGGCATTTGTATCAAAGCATCAGCAAAAATAATATTAATATGCAATTTCTTAAATACTTCTAGAAACTTACCGAATTGCGCATCCATTTTCATTTTTTTTAATGCTACAGGAAAAGGTGGAGGGATAAAAAATCTAGATTATGTAGTGGGTGAGGGTGTAGAGTTAGAAGACTCGCCTGTGGACGTGTCAGCCGCTTCCTCTCTTGGCTCCCCTTTTCCTTCCTCTCTTGTTCAAGTACTTTTCCACACCTTAATGCTATGGCCTTCACTTGCTCTTTCGGATTAGTGTCAATGTTGCTTGGCAAGGTCTTCGGATCTCTACTAGCGATCATCTTAGCCAATTGCCCTATCTGATTTTCTAACCCCTTTATCGATGCATCTTGATTCTGTAGTCTAGTTTCGGTGGAAGAATTAAATTTAGACATCAACTGCTCCAAATTAGAATTTTCTTCTCTAGGCTCAGGTCTGTACATCAGTTTCTTACCATACAATTGTCATCTCTGTGGCCAATTCTGACTGTTTTGACCACCCCATGAGAAGTTGAGATGTTGTCTCCATCCAGGATTGTATGTGTTTGAATATGGATCATTCCTAGGACATCTTTGAATCCCCACTTGATTTACTGGTGCCTCCTCTTGCACATAGAAAGGACCATTGTCTTGACAATTCTTAGCAAAATGTTCCCCTCCGCATTTATCACAGAATACCTCTTGAAGGCGCATCGTTGTCCCATTCACATTCAAGCTGTCTATTTTCCTATTCAGTGCTTCTAGTTGTGCAGTGACAACAGAAAAATCGATTTCCTGGTGAACTCCCGCACTTTTCCTCTGATTGTTCGTCTCAGACTGAGGGTGATAACTACTAGCAGCCATCTCCTTCAATAATTCATACCTTTTTTCGGCCGTTTTCCTCAATAGATTCCCACAGGCCGCAACATCTATCATGGTACGGTTAGACGATATTAAACCATAGTAAAAAGTTTGGACAACTAACCCAAGAGGCAGGTCATGATGTAGGCATCTTTGCAGTAAATCTTTGTAGCGCTCCCAGGCCTCGTAGAATTACTCCTACTCAAATTGAGAGAAGGTGGTTATGTCCGCTCGCAACTTCATGGTTTTTGATGGAGGAAATTATTTCAAGAGGAATGCTTTGGTCATATCCTCCCAAGTTGTGATTGAACCTACAGGAAAACAATTCAACCAGGCTTTAGCTTTGTCACGCAAAGAGAAAAAAAGTAAACGCAATCTAAAAACATCATCAGACATTCCGTTAAATTAAAATTATCTCAAATCTCTAGGAAGTCGGTGATGTGAGTGTTTGGGTCATCTAGCGTATTTCCCCCAAACTGGACAATGTTCTGAATCATTTTAATAATGGCTGGTTTGATCTTAAACTGGTTCACCCTAATGGTTGACCTCACTATACTTGGATGCGCTCCATGAAGCGAAGGATGTGCGTACTCCAGCATGGGTATGCGCCTTGGTTCCTCGACTCTTACATTTTCATGATGCTCTTCTTCACGCTCGTTCCTGTTCATGATGCCTCCAAGCCTCTGTTGTTGTCTTCGTCTGCGTAGGGTTCTTTCAATCTCGAGATCGAATATCTCTAGTTCAGATTCTAGAGATCTTGGCATGCACGGAGAGGGATACCTGCAAATAAATCAAAGGTGTCAAACAAAACAAAATAAAGAATGCTAAAGTAAATAACTGAAAATAAAATTGTGGATTAACAGTCTCCAGTAACGGCGTCAAAAACTTGATCGAGAAAAACTTGCACTGTAAAATCCTTGATAAAAATCGATAATATTCAAGATCGAAATAACCGCAAGTGCACGATGTCAAGTAATAATATAGTGTACAAGAGTAAGAGCATCGTTCCTTCAGAGACTGTATTTCGCAATTGTTATTCCCAGTTATTAAACCTTTAGCAACGATAATTCGGTTTATTGTTTTCTACTACGATGATTAAATAAAAGCTCAACGAAATGATTCCGAATTAAATGATAAAAGAAATAAGCTAAAATGATTGATTAAAGATTCAATGAGAAATGAATTTGTTGGGAATCTCAGTTCACCTATTCCTCGTTCATTTACTTAATTCATTCGACAATGATCAACGCTTTCGACAGGAATGCCTAACGAATTGAACACGCCCTCTCGAGCTATGAAAAACTAATTCAACTCAGTGAAGTAATTAAATCTCTTTAATTATTTATTAAAGGTGAATTGTATGTTGTTCTATGAAATCTCCTAGTTTTCGACCTACTGGACTATAACTATCGACGTGTATCCAACTTCATATTTATATGTAAATTGTAAATCCACAGATTATGCTATTCGTTCCTATCACGGGCTATTATCTCGAATTCACTCGCAGTATGAAATTGTTATTAAAGTTAGCTACACTTTAACAACACAATAAAAATAATAGCACAATCAAGAGTAAATCAAAATTCGATAAATAAATTAACTAAACACGGTTTCGGGATAGGATCCTCTTAAATCCCAACAAAGAATGAAACATAGTTACTAGAATTCATGATCAAACTAAGCTAAACAATATTTAAACAATAAGTTTTAAGCTATAAATACTAGACTTGATGAAAACATGACGAACGATGCTCGGAAATCTTGAATTCTTCGCTCCAAGCTTTGCCCCCAGCCTTTTTCTCCTCTCCCAACTTTTTGGCTACTGAATTCTCTTAATTTTCGTCCCTCGGGTTTTCTTATGTAGCCTCCCACCTTCCAAGTTTGAAACAAGCCAATTAGGAAAATTTCCTTGTTTACTCGCGTTGTGGCGGTCAAGAATTGCCGATTGAGCATGAGGACTTCTGTAATTTTGTCTCCTGCATCTCGCGCTGGGGCGGTCAAATATTACTGCCTTAGCATTAGGTGTTCTGTTAAACTCGTGATTCTTCAGCCTCTCGCGCTGGGGTGGTCAAATATTAATGCCCTAGTGCGAGGTATTCTCTCAAATTGCTTCCTTGGCTTCTACATGTGCCGGGGCGGTCAAGAATTACCGCCCCAGCGTGAAGTGCTCTGTCCTCAGCGTGAAGAATTCCTAGCATAATGACCGAATCTGGAACACTCTCTGCATTGAACCGAGTCTATTCTCTTAACATCAAATTGAACCTTTCCATCATTCCTCAGTTGAAATCATCTTTGAGTAGGTTCAAACCTTTGAGATTTCTCTGGAGCAGTAACGCATGGAAATTTAAGTTGCTGGCCCGATTTCTTCTTGTCTCTGATCTTCTTTAGATAGTCTCCAAATTTCTTTGAAATTAACGAGATGAAATATTCACATAAATTAGACTCGTTGGCTTCCAGAGATAATTGAAACAAGTAATTGTATGAACCATCAGAAACTTGAAAGGAAATTTTTTTCCCTTTGTCTTTCTTCTACAGATCCAGATTCATTACAAATATTCTGAGAGAACTAATCAGATCATCCAACCGTAGCTTGTTTGTGTCTCGAGCTTCATCGATTGCACATATCTTAATGTTGAAGCGTACTAGTAGTGATCTTAACACCTTGTAGACTAATCTCTCATTAAAGATCAGATCACCAAGACTTAAAGCTTCGTTGGCAATGTCTCGCAGTCGACTATCATAAACACTAATAGAATATGTTTCTTCCATTCTCATATTTTCAAAATTTGAGGTTAGCATCCTTAGCTTGGTTCTTCGCATACTTTTGGATCTTTCATAGTGTCTTTGAAGTACATCCCAAGCATCCTTGGAAGAGACATAGTTAGTGACGAGACTGAACATGTTTGTATCAACAGAAGTGAAGATGACATTAAGTGCCTTTGAATTGAAGTTAAAAATTTGGACCTAATCAGCCATCCATGCATTTTCTGGTTTAACCAAACTGTCTTCATCTTCATCAACAGTCTTTGGTGTAGTCCAACCATATATAACAAGATGCCATGCTCTTTCTTGAATGGATTTCATAGAAACCTTCATCTTTACTTTCCATAGTGCATAGTGGGATCCATTCAGAATTGGTGGTCGTAGTGCCGTTTTGACAAGCTACACATTCATAGTACTTTTTTCCTTTCCAAACAAAAATAATCAGAATCTCACTTAGTAATGTCAAGTGTCCGCTTTGCTACCACTTGAAGGGTGAAGTATGACATAAAATTAATGATCAATAAAATGACTGTTCGTTTTAGAGTAAGTGTTTTGTGCGGTGTTGTAACACCTAAAACAACATGCAATTGAGTATTTCAACACACAAAATTTTATGTAAATAAAACAAGACACAATAAATTATGCACAAGCGAATACATGTACGGTGCCTCAAGAAAAAAGATTCACTATAAAAACTTGTCAGTTTACAAAATCAATACTAGTGAATAAAGAAAAGCTATCTTCTTTAAAAAAGTGAAGGATCAAAGTGCATCCCAAACACTTATCAAACTAAATAACCAAAACTATGGTTGCAGCATTTGTGAAGCCGAAAATATTCTTGAGGAACAATACACTAATCAGCACTGTGATTAGGTGTTGTGTCTGTGTGTCTTCAACACTCCATGACAACATAACAATACGTCTTGGCTTGAGTACTTGATCTCTTCGATGTAAATCTTCAATTTTTGTGCTTGCTTTCCTGCGGCGTCTCTCTCTCTTTCTCGATCTCACTCACGTTCCACAACAATTATATTTGATTATTTATATGCTTCCTTTGTCCTATAGTTTTTTCCATAAAAAAAAAAAAACAATCCTACAAGATATGAAAACAAAACTTTTATTAGAAAAGTAAATAAACACAATATTATCAAAAGGAAATTTTTAAATAAGGAAAAAATTATATTCCTTTTAAATTGAAATACTCTTACGTCAAGAGCTTTCTGAGTATGCGGTTGCTTTCGATTTCCTATGACCTATGGCAGCAAAAAAGGGCACAAACGTTGAGAGGGAAAAAGAAGAAAAGAGAGAACCGATGGAAGGAGAGAAGGTTACGGATGATGGATATATATATTTAGCATGCGTCTCTTTTGAATTACTATGTAAGCATCATGGAAGATGCATGTATTTTATTACTATAACTATTTTGGTGCATGCGACATTCATTGTCTGATTAAAAAGTTACCCACATTGTAGCGTGTAAAAAAGTTCGTGTCTTTAGATATTTCTAAAAAATAAACTGCTTGACTGAATTATTTTAATTTCTCAATTTAAAATAATTAATTTTAATTATTTTCAGATAAAAAATAATTAGTATCGAGTCTTTGCAATAACAAAACAACTAAATATGGGCAAAATCACGCCTACCGCCACGACCACGGCCATTTCAGGCTGCAGTGAACCATTTGGCATTGCATTGGTCGGGTTTGGTATCGTCATTCGAATCAAGGCTCGGAATTCTCCGCCATAGCAGTGTACATAGCTCAATCGTTGCTCATATATTCACAGGAAACTTCATTGTTCTGTTGCTCTCCTTCTTCACATTATGCGCGAGGTGACAAGCATAAGATCAGGGCCGATCCTAACAATATTTGGGCCTGAGTCTAACTTTTAAAAAGATGCATCTAAATCATAATGTGTGTTCATATTTTTTTTAGTTCCATAGCAATTTTTGAAATTAAATCAATACGTTAAGACAATATAAAAAAGTAAATGAATAAAAATATCAAACATGTCCAAAATGATCACTAAAAAACAACCCGTCTAACAGTTTTAGAGCTAAAAATACTAATCAAGTATGTATAATCAAGTTGTTCAGTAATTTCTTTCTCAATCGATAACATAGTCAATCCATTCAATCTTTCTTGTGACATGGTTGATCGGAGAAAAGTTTTGATGAGCTTTAACTTTGAGAAACTTTGCTCTGCACATGCTACTGTGACCGGGACAGTTAAAAAGATTTTAAAAGCAATATGAGCATTTGGGAAACACCCATCCATTTTCTTCAAATAATTCACTACATCAATGGCGTATTTTGCTTCTCTTGGTAATGAGCATCTCAAGAATGTCAACTCCGAAAATATATCACCCCGCTTAAGTGTGAGACCCTTAGAGGACACCAAAATATTTAATTTCATAATTACCCATCTTACCCTATTAAAAATCTCCTCAAGTCACTTCATATTTTACATAGGAAAAAATCTAAATAAAACTTCCATTTTAAATCGAAAAATTCTTCTAAATTAAAAATATTTCGTGTTAATTGTTTAGTATTATTTGATCAAATTAAAAATAATAATAACACATGCAAACACATGTACATCTTTTACTAGTATAGCTTAGTGGATAGAGTCTTTGTTTCCTAAACATTAAGTAGGTTCAATTCCTACTTTGATTTTTTTCTTTCTTTTTCCTATTTATTTTTTTAATTCATATATCAAAATTACATTGTAGTACCTTATTATTTCTTATAATTACATTTTGATATTCATTTAAATATAATCCAAATGAATTATAAAAAATATTGTATATGTACACAACATATGCGTCGGTTCATTAGTTTATCTTAAAATTATGTATAGATTAATAAATTTTTATTGAATTATTAAATTTGGGTGGGACCCACTCAGATGTGTACAACATTAGTTTTGGCTCTTAATTTTAGATATTCAATCAAATTTTAGAATAGTACATTCTTACAAATAAAGAATTAAATACTGAAGTATATATTAGAAAGATTCAATAGTTGGTTCTGGTGATACTCATGCAAATAAAGAATTAAATACTGAAGTATATATTAGAAATATTCAATAGTTAGGCTATCTAGTATTATATATAATATTTTTTTTTAATTTTTGGGCCCCAAGAAAGAGATGGGCCTAACCCTCATAAGATGGGCTGATCTAAATATGAAATGAGCTTAGCTAATGGGCTTTCTATTATTGCATGACTTAATTATTTTTCATCCATCAAAATAAGTAGAATAATATTTTTAAATTTGGAATTAACAAAATTTTACCAGATATTCGGTGTCTCCAGTCTCTACCTCATCATGCTCATCTGAATCGATCACACCTAGTGAGTCTAAAGACTCAACACACCTGAACCGTTATAACAAGTATGTATACATAACATGCAATAGTGAAAAGTATTGTAATTAAAATAAAATTCATGATCTTAAAAGCACGAACTTAAACATATCCTAACATTAACATATTCAAACATATCTCATCATTTAATCATTTACGTATTCATTTTTCTTTATTGAATTCAGATAATTAATTGTGACTTTCATATCAGCTCTAAGTCGATGGATCCATTTACGTATAACAACGGTACCCGGCGGTGAGGACATCAGCGACAGTTTTAACCATCCACTGAGCCTTGGCCTTACATGTTCGTGTTCGTATTAGTCACAACTAAATCACCTCCTTCAAAAACATGTCATCGTGTTTATCACTTATAAAATTCATGCACGTACATTTTTTTAAAACCAAACATGCAATGTATTTTCTCGTATTTTCATAAAAATTCATATTCATAATAGACATAAAAGTTTTAAACATGAAATTTCAGTTGTCAGAGCGCTGCCAGGACTGCTAACTCGATCATTTTGCCCCTCGAACCCTAGTTGACCGTTTTACCTTTGAACCTCAAAATTTTGACCCGAAGCCAACCAAACTTATTAAAACACCTCAAAAAATAGTTATAACTATTTCCTAGACATAAACTCGAGCCCATGCATTAATTTCCATAATTCGTTTTACAACTTGGACCAGAGCCCCGGTTTTAACTCGAATTATCCTGAAACTCAACCAAATCTTTCCAAACTTAAACCATTACCAAACCACACATGACCAGCCATTAATTCACACATTTCAGACCACCTAAGGCCCTCGAACAGCTGCTGGACGTTGTAACCTTCAAATCCTAGTGCACCTAACCCTCAAATTTTCGACCCTAGCCCAAACTATACCGGACAAACCCCAAACTAGACCACCATAGGACGTGATTGGACTCTCCTGGAATGACCTAACCACAGGTCTCAGCCCCATGCATGCGCGAACGTGCAAGCTTCTCCCGAACACCACAAAACCAAGCTTTATCGTGTCTATTCCCTTCGATCTACTAGTAGCCGGCAACCAGCTGTGCTTAAGCCACTCCAAGCCACGTCCCTTACCCACCAGGGTCTGATCCATGGCCATGAGGAGCCCTTGCGCGGCTGCACTTCACCCAACGCCCGATCGTGCCATCACGAACCCTAAAACCCGATTGCACCATCCCCTAACCAAGCACCGATCTACACTTAACCTTCGAAGAACACTTGCCATCCACGGTTTGGGTCATATAACTCTCGATCCTGGCAGCCCCTTTCACAACAAATAAAAAACGTGAGATGTGAAAGACGAAAGTTCCATATATCGACAAAAAATCATGAAAAATCCATGCATAAATCGTTCGAACAACCGTGTCTATATTATAACATGCAATTACCATCAAAATTCCTACTATGATGTGATCGAAGAGAAGAACAAGGGTTTAGAAAATGCCTTTGCGTATTTACGCTCGAAAACCTCGATACAATCGTGTATAACGGGTACCGGAAGGACGGGGGAAGAGTTACTATGAATTTTTCTTGCAAAATTCGACACAAGAGCTGCTGCTGGATGCGAGGAGGCTGCTGGAATTTTATTAGAGGGGCGGCTGAACCATGGGAGGGTGATATTAGGGTTTGGAGGTAGGGTTCGCTATTATAAAAGTGTATATTAGGCCCTAAATTAAAATAATAAGGATGTGTAGGAGTTTTAGGCCCAATATATTTTAAAGTAGGCCCATTAAGCCCAAAAACGTCCTTGTAAAATATTTTGTTTAGGTATATTTTTGAAAATATTGCCCGTACCATCAAAAAGTCCCCTACTTTGCTAAAAATTGCATACCGGTTTAAAAATATAACTCGATGAGTAAAAATACTTTAAAAAGCTCATTTTCTAAAATCACGTTTATTTACACCATATATTAAATAATTAAAAATAATTATTTTATAAAAATATTTTTTCCTTAACAGTTATTAGTCTCCATTCCTCGTTCGACGTGAAATAGTGCTAAAAACCTATATCATGCAATCTTAATGAACCAAGAATTAAAAACACATATTAATGTTAAAATCATGCATTTAATGCATTAAAATTAATTAAACACTCATTTAACAAAACCCTAGATTTGCATGCTGTCAGGTTATGTCGTTCGAATTTCTAGACCTTACAGTAAGTTTACTGTGCAACAGTCACACAAAGATACGAGTCGATATAGTTCATACCTTAACATAAAAGTAATATTTTTGATATAAAAAATAATATTTTTCATTAACATGCATGCTTTTAGCTCGTAGTTTCACTTTCGCTTTTTAACATATATTATATAATATTTATTCATAAAATAACTAACAAACTTTGACATAAAAAGTAATTTTTATCATTGGTCGAATACTTTTCACCAAACAACATATATTAAACAATATTTTTCATAATATAACTAACAAAAAATGATATTTTTGAAGTGAAAAATGATATTTAGACATAAAATATAATATTTTCATAAATCGAATCGGGTTAAAAAAATTTTTCATAAAATTGACTAGTGATAAGCTTTTACAAGAATTTTTGTGTAATAGCTATACAATGCAAGTTAAATACTGAATAGTTGTATAAATTGTGCACCAAATATCAGTATAACATTAAATAAGTACTAAATTATCATTTCGTAGATGATACATTAAAACTCTTTACATGTTTTTTTAAACAAAATATGAAAATATTATTAATTTTACAGTTTTGAACCATTTTCAGGCAGTTGCGATCGGTGTTTTATTTTATTGGAGGAATAATTTGAACGAGAGTTGAGATAAAGTGATTGAGTGTATTGTTTACAGAGTATTATAAACCGTAGACCAAATATGATGACAAGTGGTTTAGGCGGGATGGTTTGGTTCGATTTTTGTCAAAAACAAAAAACAAAATGCACATATACCTCAGAGTTTATGATCATTATTTTTAATCATAGTTTTTATATAAACAAATGAGGAAAGAATGGTGAGGTGCAATTCGATTCGGATGGTCCGATCGATTAATAAAAAAATTAATCACCTCTACTTGCTATATTTAAAATAGATCATAAATTCAATATTTTATTTGTAATAATAAAAAAAAAATATGTCTATTGTGTGACAATCTCCCATAGTTATGAAGTGAAGTGGGTTCGGGTGGGTTAGGCTCGAGTTAGCCCACCACTTATTTAAAAATCTTAATCCCTTAAACTCTCGTCACTTTCAGGTTGCGCTCCTCGAAAAATCTAAATAGTCTTTTTCTCTTTCAATAAACTCCGAACCATTTTATTTGTTTCGAGTGATTGTGGTAGAAAGTTTACATGGTTTTGTTAATGGTGATATCATTTACAAAATATATTAAAATATGTTCTTTAGTTAGTTGGTATATTGTTTTATTGTAATTTCAGTTTTTAACTATCTTTATCTTGAAAATAGGCAAGTATTAACATAATTTTATCATGTGAATGATCAAATACTCTTCAGACTATCGATGAAAATAAAGAAGAAAGATATGGAGAAGAGAAAATATGAATTATACTATTACAATTGATGAATTTTTTATTACTAGAAAAAATTACTTGTTTCATGTGAAAGACATTTTTATATAAATGTGTATAGTTATTTAATTGATGTTACGTAGTATTTCAGTTGAACGTATTTTGGTATACGCCTTTGCATCTCCGGCGACCAAAATTGAGTTTCTAATACATCATACTATTTTCAGCCAAAAAAAGTTGAAAAACATAATGAAAATAAAATAGAAAAACATAACACAAATATGACATAATATTGGTTGTTACCATTATGATGTTTTGTTTCCCAACCAAAACAAAATTGAAAAAATTTGGATCAATTCTTTGTATACTATTATCATTTTGTATTGAGTTCTGAGCAATTGAAATATGTTGCCTTATAAATTTCCTAATGATAAATATCAAATATAAATTAAAATTGTACTCCGATAGACCTAAATTTATTGTGGCGATGAAAACCAAAACCAGCAGATCATTCGTTAAAAACAGCAGACAAATGAAAAGCAGAAGTTAGCGTATTGATAGACCAGAAGCAGTACTCAGTTTTAACTAAATAGAAAATCAGAATAAGTACTAAGTTTATCAGAATGGATATAGAATCAGAAGCAGAAGATAGGACTTAACGGGATTTAACGTCTTAACGAAATCAGCCTTAAATGTTACCGTTACTTTACCTAGTACCAGTATTAATTGCAGCATTAATTACTGTATGAAGTCATTTAATACGCTTTACCTATTTTAGTATAAAACAGGACTGATTGTTCTGTAGCTTTTCTGCAGGAACCCATTTCGGTAATAAAGCTGATTGTATCAGAAGACAGGGGACACTCTCTGATTATAGACGTTGGACACAAGTTACTTATATATATGGAACAAACCCATATAGAAGATTCAGGAATTTTCAATCCTATCTATCCAAGATTTTCTTGAGCAAATCGCGAATCTTTAAATATCTTCTATCTCAACTTATAGAAGAATAGCACACGCTTCATATCATATATCCGATCTGTTTGAGATTATCTCGTGCTACTGTTTCTTACACTCTTTAAAAATCACTCAAATATTTATATCTTGTTGATTAGAGTTTGTAATCTAGAAAAGAGTGTTTTCCAGAACATTACTGTATTGTATTTCAATTGTATTGAGAAGCTAAGAGTTTCAGTAGGCAAAAAGTAAGCCCTGCTGAAGTGGGTGTACAAGTGTTGTACTATAATATCCAAAATCGTTTAGTGATACCTTCTGGTAATAGAAGAAGGGGAGACGTAGAAGATTTTATCTTCGAACTTCCACAAACAACTATTGTCTACTGCTACGCACTCATTATTGTAATATGTTGGAAGTATACACAACAAGATAAGTTATTATCTCTAGCAGGATTTTAGCATCTCCTTTACGTGAAAAAGTTCCGAAAAAGGAGTTGAGTTTATTCACCCCCCCTCTAAACTCTACATTGATCCCCAACAATTGGTATCAGAGTAGGATAGTCTTGTTCGTGAAAATTTACAGCAGATGGCACACTTCAGCAATGTCCCTATGTTCTCTAAAGAAGACTTTGACGACTGGAAGATTAGAATGCAAGCTCACCTTGCAGCGCAGGATGATGACATGTGGTATGTCATCACAGAAGGTCCATTGAAGATATTAAAGCCTAACACAGCTGTTGCTGTTACCGATGGTGCACCACAAATGGTTGAAAAACCAAGATGTGAATGGACCAGCAAAGATAAGAAGAAGACCAATCTTGATAATGTAACAAAGGACATACTGTATAAAACTCTTGATAAGAACATCTTTAGCAAGATCAAAATGTGTTCTACTGCAAAAGAAATCTGGGAGAAGCTCATTCGTATATGTTAAGGAAATGAGCATACGAAAGAAAATAAACTGTCTGTAGCAATGCAGAAGTTTGAGAATTTAAAAATGAAAGCTGGTGAAACTCTAAATGAGTTTGATGAACGTTTCAGCAGCTTGATCAATGAGCTGGCGGCTCTGGGTAAAGAGCATAGCAACAGAAAAATAGCACTCAAGGTGATGAGAGCTTTACCCAGAGAGTGGGATGTAAAGACTATGGCCATGAGAGTCTCTAAAGACTTGAACAAGTTGTAGTTACACGACTTGTTTGCTGATTTAAAGGCCTATGAGTTTGAACTAGAAGTGAGAAGCGGAGAAGAGTCCTCATTAAATCAACCTACCAAGGCTCTTGCTGCTACAGTTACTGCTGCTACTCCTATTGCAATTATTCCAAGTGCATCACCCACTATTGCTGTTGAAAGTACCTCTGACAGAACTGCTGAACAACTTAGCAACGATGCAATGTCTTTATTTGTGAAGAAATTCTCGAGATTCATGAAATAGAATCACAGAGCCTACCAGAATGCTAATCGGAATTTTAGAAAGGAATCACCATCTGGTGATATGGCGTGCTTTAACTGCGGAAAGATTGGGCACTTTATTGCTGATTGCCCGAAGCCCAAGAAGGATGATCAAAAGAAGAAAGACCACAAGCGAAATTATAAGAAGTTCAGAAGAGATCGTAAAACTATGGTCGCTGAGGAAAGAAAGTCCAAGTGGGCAGAATCCAGCTCTGAATCTTCTGAATCAGAAAGTAAATCCAGTAACAGCGATGCAGAAGAGACTAAATGTCTCATGGCAGACACTGAATCAACCTCGACATCTGGAGAGGTATTTGACTTTGACTCTAATGAATTCACACGAACTGATTTGGTTAATGCACTGCATGACATGGTAGAAGAATACTCGAGACTTTCTCAATCATTCAAGGAAGTTAAGACTGAAAATCAAAAATTAAAAGATCATATCAGTAAGTTTACTTGCTTGCAAGAAAACAGCTGTAATGTTCTAAAAGTTGAGATAAATAAGTTGAAAACCGAGAATGAAAGAGTAAATGCAGAATGCCAGACTATGAGATATGAGAATCAAAAGCTTTCACTACTGGTAAATGCATGGAACAAGTCTTCTATTTACTTGGAGAAGATGCATGATTTACAAAGACTATCTGGAGACATGAGTGGTCTCGTTTTCAGTAACAATGAATGCACTTCTGAAATGAGTACTAAGCCATAACTGGATAAAGGCGAAGGGAAATTCATTCACTTTGTAAAGTCCAGTATGGTATATGAACCAGAAGTACCGACTGTTAAAATTGAAAAGCCTGTAAATCAGACGAACAGAAGGAACCATTATGGTCTGGGCTATGTTGAACCAAATAGCAGAGTTCACCAGAGTGCTGGATCCAGTAGAGGATTCAACTCAGGAGAACAACCCTCTATGAAGGTTAGAAACTACCAGTACTATAATTGTAGACCTGTTCAGAAGAGATACAGACCAGACAACAAAAACAGAAGGGAAGAACAACAATCTAAAATGCATACTGTTAGCAATAACAAACCTTCTATTGCACACACCCCTGTGGATACTCGAAATACAAAATCTCCAAGAATTGTACAAGTGTGGATTCCTAAGGGACTGATAAGGCTTGGACCCAAATAGACTGGGTACCAATTACTAAAATTTGTGTTTGTAGGAAGATAAGAAGAAAACCAAGATCAGCAGCTCCATATGGTATTTGGACAGTGGATGTGCCAGACATATGACTGGACAGAAGAATCTACTATCAGAAGTAATGAGCTATACTGGACCAAAAATAACCTTTGGGGACAACTCAAAAGGTAAAACCGTGGGTAAGGGTAAGATTATCCATGGTAACATTATCATAAATGATGTGCTTTTAGTTGAAAATCTTTGTTATAACCTGATCAGTATCAGTCAACTGTGTGACAATGGTTATTTAGTAGCTTTTCAGAAGCACACTTGCACAGTTAAAGATGCTAATGACTCTATGGTATTAACTTGGAAGAGAAAAGGCAACACCTACAGAGTATCATGGAATATAGATCATGTCAATATTCCCACATGTTTAGTTGCATCTCTCAGTGATAAACAATGGTTATGGCACAAAAGATTAAATCATCAAAATTTCAAGTCGATTAGTAATCTCAAGAAACAGAATTTAGTTAATGGTTTACCTGACATTAGCTTTGTTAAAAATCATGTTTGCAATGCATGTCAACTTGGTAAACAAGTGAGATCTAGCTTCAAGAATAAAGGTAGTAAATCAACTTCAAGATGTTTGGAATTATTGCATATGGATTTATTCGGTCCAATCTCTATCATGAGCCTAGGGGGAATGAAGTATACTCTTGTTGTTGTTGATGACTTTTCTAGATTTTCTTGGGTAATATTTCTTGCTGGAAAAGATCAAACCAGTAGCCTTCTGATCAAGCTTCAGAAAAAGACTCAAAATGAAAAATCAGTTTCCGTCATTAAAATCAGAAGTGATCGGGTACTGAGTTTACTAACTAAGTTCTTGAGTCATACTTGGATGAACAGGGAATACATCATGAATATTCAGCTGCCAGAATGCCTCAACAAAATGGAGTAGCTGAGAGGAGAAACAGAACTCTTAAAGAAGCAGCTAGAACAATGCTAGCAGATGCAGACTCTCAGCGCTTCTGGGCAGAAGCAATCAATACAGCTTGCTATATACAAAATAGGACTATGATCAACAAAAGACATAATTAGACTCTACATGAAATATGGAAAGGGAGTAAGCCTGATGTATCTTATTTTCATGTATTTGGTTGCAGATGTTTTGTGCACAATAATGGTAAAAATTACTTGTCTGCATTTGATTCAAAATCAGATGCTAGACTATTTCTTGGATATTCAGCAGTAAGCAAAGCATTTAGGATTTTCAATAACAGAACTCTCAATGTTGAAGAATTTATTCATGTCATATTCGATGAAGATAGTAGTGCTCCTGAAATTTCTAACAAATCAAATCTGAGCAACAGGTTAGACAGGATTCATCTGGAATTGGACAGTGAAGATGACACAGAACCAAGGGTTAATGATGCTCAAAATCCAGAACTAGACATCCCTGTGGTGGAACCAGTAGAACAGACACAGGATGTGCAAGAACCAATAGTTGATATTTCAGAACCTACTACTACTTTTATTGAACGTGATCCAAACTGTTCAAATCAAAAAGAAATTTCTTTAAACCCTTTTATTTGGAGAAATTCTCACCCTCCATCCTTGGTCATTGGAAATCCAGCAGCTCGATTAAGAACTAGAAGACAAATGCTTAATGAATATATGCATGCTGCTTTCATTTCTCATGATGAACCAAAGAAAATTGAAGAAGCTCTTCTGGATCCCAGCTGGATTGAAGCAATGCAAGAAGAGCTAAATCAATTTAAACGAAATGAAGTATGGTTTCTGGTACCTAGGCCAACTCATCAAGCAGTCATTGGAACTCGGTGGGTATTCAGAAACAAACTAAATGAAGAAGACAATGTAGTTAGAAATAAATCAAGACTGGTGGCTCAAGGTTACAGAGGAAAGAAAGAATAGATTATGATTAGACCTTTGCACCAGTGGCAAGGCTTGAAGCTATCAGAATATTTTTAGCTTTTGCTGCCTTCAAAAATTTTAAAGTCTATCAGATGGATGTAAAGAGTGCTTTTCTAAACGGACTACTGCAAGCAGAGGTTTACATCGAACAACCACCGGGTTTTATCGATCATTTCTTACCTGACCATGTCTTTAAATTACACAAAGCACTATATGGTTTGAAACAGGCACCTAGAGCATGGTATGACATTCTTTCACAATTTCTGGTTAATCATGACTTTACCATCGGCACGGTTGATAAGACTTTATTCACATTCACCAAAAATAAGCATATTCTCTTAGTTCAGATTTATGTTGATGATATAATCTTTGGGTCAACTAACCCCAAACTGTGTGAAAAGTTTGCTAAGATAATGCAAGATCAATTAGAAATGAGCATGATGGGAGAATTAACATTCTTCTTAGGATTGCAGATCAAGCAACTGGAAACAGGAATCTTTATAAATCAGGTTAAGTATACTAAAGAACTACTAAAGAAGTATGGCATGGAAACATGCTCTGTTGCTTCTACTCCAATGAGCTCATCTACTAAACTTGATAAAGATGAAAGTGGAATTTCAAAAGAGGTAACTCAGTATCGTGGTCTTATTGGCTCATTGTTATATCTTACTGCAAGCAGACCAGATATTATGTTTGTTTTCTGTGTTTGTGCAAGATTTCAGTCTAACCCTAAGCAATCACACTATATTGCTGCGAAAGTGTTCTGAAATATTTAAAGGGCACTCAAAATGTCGGCTTATGGTATCCTAAGGACTCATCTTTCAATCTTATTGGATATTCAGATGCTGACTATGCAGGTTGTAAACTGGACAGAAAAAGCACCAGTGGTCTTTGTCAATTTCTTGGTGATAGGTTGATCTCCTGGTTCAGTAAGAAGCAGACTTCCATAGCTACATCTACTGCAAAAGCAGAATACCTTGCTGCTGGAAGCTGCTGTTCTCAATTGCTTTGGATACAGCAACAACTAAAGGACTATGGAGTTCAAGCTTCTGAATCACCCATATTCTGTGACAATACCAGTGCTATAACTATCACGCATAATCCAGTAATACATCCCAGAACGAAGCACATAGATATCAGACATCATTTTATCAAAGACCATGTGCAGAAGAAGAACATTCGTCTGGAATATGTCCCTACTGATCAGCAAGCAGCAGATATTCTTACGAAACCTCTGCCTGAGAATAAGTTTTCTTACTTTCGAAATATATTGGGATTAATTGATTTAACTTGATTTTATTAATGTTATTATAAATTTTGTGTTAACTCTGTTTTCTTTGCAGAAGAATAAAAAGACAATTTAAGATAAATACTGTTATTTCATCTTGAATGTAATCGAAACCAGGTTACACTACACAATTGAGTATCTACAGAATCTTGCCACTCAGTAATCCAATTATTCAACTCATGACTCCTAATTTGTTTAAAGGACTCTGTGCTGAGAATCTTTTGGAGCAGATGCCACTCTTTCCAGAGCATCATCTGAAGCAGAACCATTTCAGTAGCAAGCTCAGAGACTTGATCAACTTGAAACTCCCGTTTGTACTTTCTTGCTCTTGCTCGTTGAGCAGTAGTATAAGCCAAACCATTCTGATACACATTCTGCAGCTCCTGCACTTTGCACCATACGGACATAACCTTTATCCAGACATACTCCTCTATGGTTTTCTTTAAAGTTTCCAGATGTGGAAGTGTCTCTGGTGTTACCAAGACATGATTGCTGCTACAAGCATCAGAATTGCTTGAGTCCGACATATCAAATTACTGTTTTCTTAATACTTGTTGTCTTATTATTTATAGACAGGTTGCATTTAATGGTGAAGAAGTTGAAGCGTTCCAAGTCAACCGAACCGTTCTACTGACTTACACAGATTGAGTTTTTCTTACTCAATTTATTTTTATTATCATTCATTCAAGGAAAGCAGTAGATAAACAAAACAAAATATGTCAAAATTAGATTTTTTTTATAAAACCAAAAGCATTACATCGAGTTTATCTACTATATTTGTTGATATCAGCAGCTTGAAGTACTTCTCTATGTTGCAAAGTACTTCAACAGGAACTTATCTAAGGACTGTTGGGACTCCCCCCCACTCTCTCGCTTTGCGTGATCGTGGTTCGTGAAGGGGATTATCCTTCAACTTAGACCTAATAAGAACGAACAATCTAACTGATTGTTTGTATTAATAAACTAAGGATTTTCTTTCGTCTTCATATCTTGAAAAAAGATGTCTTCAAACATCTGCTTACGAGAGGCTGGAAGTTGTCTTTGGAATTCCTCTCCTGATTCTAACTCTGGAGAAGGCTCCGAGAGATCACTTGCACTTATCATTTGTGTTGATTTGATAAAAATATTGAATGATTTAGTTTGTGAATTTGCAGGTTATTTTATAGAGTCTTGGGAAGCTGTAGAGTTGGCGATTTGACTACACAGATACAAAGACTGATCTATCTTTTCCTCAGAAACCATATCATCGCATTTATTAATTGCATGAATTTAGGGGGAACTTTATTATGACTATGATTGATTTTCTGATCTTGTGTCAGAAGCAGAAGGTGGTTTGTCTTTTCGATAAAACAACGTGTCCACTGGTTTTTATCAATGATCTGAATTTATTTCAGCACTTTGTAACTTCCAGTAGAAGTTTTCATAAGACTTCAAACCCTCATCTGATTTTTTTAAAGTAACCGCTTGGACAGCCCGCTCTTTTCACTAAATTTCAAAACTTTTAAAATCATTGTTCAATCTGACACGTTCCGAAAACTTTCAAATACTCAACCGTAAACATATTGACACGTGTCCTTGTGTTTACACTGCCGGCTGTACATTGTTGAATATTTACAGCTTCTTATTTTATCTTTACCTTTACTATTCCAGACTATTTTCAATCTCGCTACTGCTTTTTCTCGTACTTCTCTCTACTGCAGCATCTACCTAATTCGTCTCGACTTACAGAAATGGCCGGAGCATATATCCTCAACGCCTATCAAGTTAAATTTGCTTCAGTTCTCAAAATCAAAGATGAGAATCTCGTCAAAATGTTCCAAACCATTGAAAAATCCGGACTCAGGAAATTTTTGGAAGCACCTGCTGTAATTTACAAGACTGTACTTTTAGACTTCTACGCCAAGTCAGTTGTTCACGAAGGAAAAATCATTCATTCTCAGGGAGATGCATCTATCTCCATTGATGCCGCACTATTGGGATCGACCTTTTTCCTTCCATGCTCAAGTATCTCTGAACTTTCTGATGTTTCAAAGCAGGAGATGTCAACTGCTCTCAACACTTTCTCAGCTTCCGGAGAGGAACTTTCTCCATCTTGCTTCAAGAAACTTTTGAAAATGGAATAACAAGTGCTTGCTGATATTGTCACAAAGGCACTGCGGGTCAAGGCCGGTACGTTTGATAAGCTGACCAAGGAGAAAGTTCAAGTGATGGTTGCTATCACTTCAGGAATTAAGATGGATTGGAGTCGATTTCTATTTCGAATGATGAAGGAGATGATCACAAGGAAGAGTTCTGGATTCGCTGTTCAGATTAGCACAATGCTTAAGGATGCTGGTTTTGCGTTTACAACTGAACATGATGTTATGTAACAATGATTGATGATGACAATGTACTCGCGTTAAGAACAAAGCCAACTGTGGCTGAATTTGTTGCATTGAAAAAGGAAATTGGGGATGTTGAGGTTCAAGGACCTCTTACGAAGATTAAGACGAAGAGAGTGGGTATTACAACCGACTCTGATAAAATCATTTCTGAGGAGTCTGCTGCTCCTGTTTTAGAATTTCTACCTGCTACTCCCAGCAAGAAGAAGAAGCCTCGCACTGTTCTCCGCATCAAGAGAACAGTTGATATTGCTGACGTGGACATTGTCCCATTGCGACAAGTGTTTCTAAAAGCCACTTCATCTGTACCAGAAGTTGTCGATCGACCAACAGCAACTTCTACCACTACAACATTCACCATTGCACCAACTTTTAGACTCACTTCTGGGGTTGTTATTCGAGAATCTGCTTCAGGATCTTCTGCTTTCCGACCGGTATTTCCTATTTCATCCTCTGATAAGGGCAAAGGGAAGCTGATTGAAGAACCAAAATCTCATGGAGCCAAGTCATCCGTTTTGACTGGTATTGATCTTCACATGACAGAGATCGAATATTCTGCTAGGAAAGCCATAAATTTCTTTGATGAATGGCATGAGGTTCAAGTTTTTCATCCGTTCTCCTACTTCAAGACATTAGGTGCTTATGGAAAAATGATGAAAGCCGAAAAGAGAGTGTTCGACTTTGCAAAGACAGAAAATGTGATTGACGCCATGCGTCGACAAAGTTACATCCTTGAGCAACTGAAATGTCAAAAGATGGAATCAGTTTTGAAAAATCTCGAATCAAATTTTGATCCAATGATTCCTACTGCTTCTCAAGACAGACAGGTTATCTACACTCTGACCGAGAGATTGAGACAGATGAGTGAGCAAATTCTTGCTCAAGAACAGGCTTTTGGAGTGCCAACTCAATATCATGAAGGTTTTGTTCCCGATTTTTCTCGGAATAAAACAGTTGAGGATCGGACCCCAGCTTCACCAGAAGCTCAAGTTCCCAGTACTCCTGCAACGACGAAGCAACCTACTTCATCTTCATCTCTACTATCGATTCATGAAGTGGCTTTAGTGGAAGAAGTCATTCAATCAATTGTTCCTACATATTTTACTGCACCAGCAGCAGATCAAGGTGTTGATTTGGTTCAGCCGCCTTCTCCTCCAGCGGATCAAACAATGGCAGAATCAGATGCTACTCCATCTCCATTATTGACAAATCTGGAGAACATTTTTGCTGAATACCAAGCGGAAATGGAAGCTCTTTTGAACCAGCAATCTGAACCTGTTTCTGCAGAACAGCCACTGGAAACCTCTGAAGATATTCAACCTGAAGGGAACACAGTCCCTGATCCTACTGTTTCTGAAGAGACTGTTCCTTTTGGTACTGAGAACACTACTGCAGAACCACACGTTCCAACTGCTCCAGAAGTAAGCATTGCTGAACCTGGCCTCTCTGCTGATCCAACAGATGTCATCCCTTCTTCTGCTCAGTTCAAAGTTCAAAATTCTACTGCATTGGTATTATCCACACATGGACAAACTGTTGGTGATGATCGCCTTGCTGAGACAAGGCACCGTATGCTTGAAAGGACTCCGTCACCAGAACTAGAACCATTCAATATCGAAAGTGAGATAGATATTCTACAGAAGAATCTCAACAATCTCTCTGATATAGTCAGGGAACTATCCCGTGAACATGCCACAGAAGTCAGTGGTTCTAAGTTCTTTCGAGACCGTATAACAAAGGAAATATTTAAAACGGCAGAATCTATGAGAAAGATTCATGCTGAGACCATTGTTTTCAGAAAAACCATTTCCAAAGGTTACGGTACCATCGTGCTCGGTAACACTGATATTCTTCAACGATTCACTGATCATGATGCACTTATTCGCTCATTCTCCACCACCATGGAATCTTTGGATGCCAAGATTGAGTTCCAATCTCAATCTCTCACCACTCTTAATGAACGAGTTTGTACTCAGGCTCCATACTTGGAAATATTGACGAATGGAATTCAAAAATTGTCTGGATTCATGGATGATTTAATTGATCGGGTCATTGTCAATGATGCCAAAAAGGGGGAAGAAGAACAAAGAGGAAGAGATCAATCAGAAGAAGAAGAAAGGAGAACCAGAGACAACGCAGAATCATCAGCCAGACAAGGAGACCAGGATATCCAGAATGAAGAAATCATATATAGGGACATTGGAACTAATGATTAAAATCTTGCTGCTTTTAAATTTGTGTTCTTTAATTATCTTAATCTAATCGTTATCTGCTTTATATTGCTTTTCTGATAATGTCTAGGTTTTGGCATCACCACAAAGGGGAAAATTGATAGACCTAAATTTATTGTGGCGATGAAAACAAAAACCAGCAGATCATTCATTAAAAACAGCAGACAAATGAAAAGCAGAAGTTAGCATATTGATAGACCAGAAGCTGTACTCAGTTTTAACTAAATAGAAAATCAGAAGAAGTACTAAGTTTATCAGAATGGATATAGAATCAGAAGTAGAAGATAGGACTTAACGAGACTTAACGTCTTAACGAAATCAGCCTTAAATGTTACCATTACTTTACCTAGTACCAGTATTAATTACAGCATTAATTACTGTACGAAGTCATTTAATACGCTTTACCGATTTTAGTATAAAACATGACTGATTGTTCTGTAGCTTTTCTGTAGGAACCCATTTCGGTAATAAAGCTGATTGTATGAAAAGACAAGGGACACTCTCTGATTATAGACGTTGGACTCATGTTACCTATATATATGGAACAAACCCATATAGAAGATTCAGGAATTTTCAATCCTATCTATCCAACATTTTCTTGAGAAAATCGCGAATCTTTAAATATCTTCTAGCTCAACTTATAGAAGAGTAGCACACGCTTCATAGCATATATCCGATTTGTTTGAGATTATCTCGTGCTACTGTTTCTTACACTCTTTAAAAATCATTCAAATATTTATATCTTGTTGAGAAGAGTTTGTAATCTCGAAAAGAGTCTTTTCCAGAACATTATTGTATTGTATTTCAACTGTATTGAGAAGCTAAGAGTTTCAGTAGGCAAAAATTAAGCCCTGCTGAAGTGGGTGTGTACAAGTGTTGTACTGTAATATCCAAAGTCTTTTATTGATACCTTCTGGAAACAGAAGAAGGGGAGACGTAGAAGATTTTATCTTCGAACTTCCATAAGCAAACTATTGTCTACTGCCTACTGTTATTACTGTTTTCACTTACTCCATCTGATTGTTTCCGCTCTCATTATTGTAATCTGCTGGAAGTTTACTAAACAAGATAAGCTATTATCTCTAGCAGGATTTTAGCATATCCTTTACGTGAAAAAGTTCAGAAAAAGGAGTTGAGTTTATTCACCCCCCTCTAAACTCTACATCGATCCCCAACATACTCGTATGCTAATAATCATCTAATACAAAAGTAATTTGATAAAAAATTTGTTCTAATCACCTTGATTCAAACTTGACTCTCATGCTTTCTATAAAATCAAATGATGCATCTATGGTACAAATATTATTTCATTAAACTCATATTAATAATTTCTTGAATGGTTCCAAAAGGATGAGATTTTTTAATCAAATTCATAATTACCTACCCTAAGGCGGCAGTTTACCTACCTTGTCCATCCATAGTAGCACTGGCATGGCACCGTACAAAGCTTTGTATGAACATAAATGTCGATCATCCTTATGCTGGGATTAAATAGGGGGAAAATCATCATGGACCGGACCTTGTCAAAGCAATAGCGGACAAGACAGCTATTTTAAAAAAAAAACTCAAAGTAGCCCAAGATAGACAGAAAAGCTAGTTGATCTGAGAAGGAGACCGTATAATTTAAAGTTGGTGAGAAACTTATGTGAAAATTTCACCCATGAAAAAAGTGATATGATTCAATAAGGCTAGGAATTAAACCCCAGATGTGTAGGAACCTTTGAGATTCTAGGGAAAGTAGAAACCATGAATTACCAACCATCCTTGCCATAAGGAACGTCAAGAATACAAAGGTTTTTCACTTATCACAATTGAGAAAGTACATTCTTTAACAATTCATATCCTAGATGCAGAGCCTGTAAGATCCAAAATTAAGACGATGTAATCCAACTGCATGAAAATCTAGAAAATATGAAAAAAAAAGATTAATTAATTGATGTTAATTGCTAAATTGATTATGTGACATGTTTATATGATGTTCTAGTAGTTTTTCTACTTACATTTATTAAAATGTATTGGGTTATTCGAGTTGCGATATAGGAACGGAGACCGAGGGCTGAAAAATAGAAAATGTTTTTATTAAATAATTGTTTTTAATTATTTAAAATATGATTGATGCTTTTTTTATTTTTGAAAATAATGGGTTTTGAGGTGATTTTATACGCCAGGACGCAAATTTTATCGGTGTTTGTTTTTCAACAAAAATACGAACGTATAGGCAACACGGCTAATAAATTCACAAAATTTTATTTTCAAATTAATTTTTAATATTTTAGTTAAACACTAATGGGCTTAGTTATCTCCACTAATGGGTCTAAGCTTGTTTAGTAATTAATTAACTATATAATATACTAAAACCTACCCTAAACCTCATATCATCCCACACCCCACACCCCTTGAACGTACAAACTCTCCCCCACCAGCAAATACACGGCACCCACAAGGAGATTTGAAGGGAAAAGCATCAAGTTCTTCTTAGTTCTTCAAGCCAAGGTCCTCCTCGTCATCGTTCTTCAATCGTCAACAATTTTTCGTGCGTAATCTACGCAAAGGCCCGTCATGTTCTCCTTTTTACTCATCATTCACACTATAGTAATTATTTAAAAATTGGTTTGCATGGTAAACAAGTTGCAACATGAAATATTTTCAGTTTTATGTCATATGTCAATTTTTAAGGCTTGAATTTGATTCAAAATCATAATTTTTATGTGTTTAATACGGCTGCCATGATAGGAATATGATCAAGGGTGTTTATACGAAGCTTTAGGGTCCTAGAACATGCACGAGATCATGCTGCACACACATAACCAAAGCTGGAACTGGAATTATGTAGGGGTTGATCAAAGGGCTCGATTATGGGGCATGTTGCTTCGCTTGGCTCACGACTGGGACCAGGGCTGGGCTGGGGTCATGTGTGAGTCAGGGAAAGAGTACTAGTTATGCTAGGACTCGAGTCAAGAGGGCTGGGTAGGAGTCCTAGCGAGCTAGGACTCCAACCCGAGAACACAAGTGCTGGCGCTTGGTGCAGCCGCGCACGGGACGAAATGCTATGCCAGGGGGTTTTGTGCTGGGCAAGGTTTGATCCTTAGGGTCCTAGGTGCAAGAGGCTGGTTCACAGACTGGGTCGGTTGGCTAAGTCCTAGGCGCACAAACTTGGAGTCCACTCACATGAGGAGTTCTCGGCCATGCATGTGCAGGGTTGGGGAGCTTCGATTTTCAACCTAAGGTCTGGTTCCTTTGGTTCTTAGGGTCCAGTAGGGTCTAGGGAAGATTTGGCTCGATGTTGGCTCTGGCCGGCTCGATGAAAAATCAAGATGGCTCAAGGTGGGTTTGTTCGAGAGTTTAGGGTCTGCTTTGTGAAAATAAAATCGAAACATGGCTCACGGGGTCGAGTCGTGGTGCACGAGGGGTAAAATAATATAAAAAATCTAAATTTTTAATTTAAGAATTTTATATTAAAGTTTGAAATTACTCGGGATTAAAAGGCATTAAAAACGAATAATTGATGATTAATTAAAAAGTCTATTATTTAAGCTAAATAAAATGATGAGAAAATTAATTTAAACTTAAATAATTATTTGGACATGTTAGAGTCAATAAAATTAAGATCGAGTCAAAAACGTGAAATTTTACTTCTAGGAGTAAAACGGTAATTTTACCCCAAGAAAATTAGTAAACGTCATGGCAGTGTCTTGAATGTTTTTTATATACTAATATGATTATTTTAAATATTTATATGATTTAATATGTTAAAATTTTATTTTAAAATGTTTATGAATTTTTGATATGTCAAAATGTTAATTTAAATGTTTATGATTTACTATGTCAAAATGTTATTTTAAATGTTTATGATTTAATATGTTAAAATGTTTATTTTAAATGTTTATGGATTTTTATATGTTAAAGGGTTTATTTTAAATTTTTTTATGGATTTTTATGGGAAAATAACGTTAAAAGATATGTTGCATGCTTGTTTTTAAAAGAAAAATGATATTAAATGCAAATTTTTTTTATAAAGTGATGAAAATGTGAAAGATTGAAGGAGGTGAAATAATTGTGACTATATGATGATATGAATGGAGATATCGTGAGGGAAAAGGCCCAAGAGGGAACTCATTTACAGGAGAAGGCCCTAGAGGGAGCCCATACGTAAGAGAAGGTCCCAGAGAGAGCCCGATGATCGTATTTCCATATGATGATGATAGGTCAAGGCTCAGTTGACGGGTGAGAGTGTCGCTGATGTCCCCGTCGCTTAGTACTGTGGTTACATAATAGATGGATCCATCGACCTTATGATGATATGAAAGTCATAATTAACGATCCAAATTCAATAAAAGGAAAACATATAAGCTTATGATGAAAAAGGAAAATGTTTATAATAAAATGATGAAAGGATATATTATATGAAATGATAAAAAGGAAAATATTGTTGTTTAATTTATGCATGTTCATATGAATATGTTTATGATGATACAAAAATGTTTATGAAAATATTTTTGTTTAAAGTTTATGCATCTTCATGAAAACGATATTTTAAGTACAAGTATTTTCACTGTTGTATGTGATCTGTATATGTATTACTTGTTATAAAGATTATGGTGTGTTGAGTCTTTAGACTCACTAGGTGTGATTGATTCAAGTGATTATGATAATAATGGTAATGGAGGTCTTGAAGGTTGACTTTTCTAGATTGAAGGTGCACATAACTCAAGGAACGACGCTAGTTTTCCGTACTAGTTTATGATTATGATTTTAAGATTATGTTAAAGATATTTTTACGAATTTTTATTTATGTTATGAGAGGTTTTTGAGATGTTATGGTATGTGCTATACTTTTCAAAAATGTTTTGAGGTTTGGTAAAACGTTTGACGATTTTATGATTTAAACTATTTTCCTTTGGATTTTTAAATGTTAGTTGTTTATTATAATTTCAAATTGGTATCAAGGTAATTTTCAAGTATATATATTTATGTATATTTTGAATTATGGAGATTAAGGGGAAAAAAATTTTGTACTAGTGGACGTTTCAGTTGGTATCAGAGCAATGGTTCTACGAAAGGTTGTGCCACCATCAATGTCGGGAAGCTCAGTCGTCAAGCCTCAAATTTATAAGTTTACACGCTTTATATGATTTATATGATGCTACCTGCATGATTACATGAATTATATGTTTATGTCACATGTTTAATAGCTTTATGAGGATATATGTTTTATATGCTCTAGAATTTTTATACGTGATACGATATGAAATAAGAAATTATATGATTTCAACGCATGTTGTCTTTGTGGTGGAATTGGACTATGTTGAATTTTGGGTTTTAGTATTGATGTTCTTCTTTTTGGGCCTTAAGTTAAACGTGAATATTATGAATGTTTTTGGGACAGATAGATTTTTCTAAGAAAGTACTGATGACTTATGGGTACTATTTGAGTTAATTTTGGGAATTACACATAAGGAATAATGATTTGAGGATTGCAACGACTTTAGAGGTACAAAAATTTAGGTTTTGATGAAAAATAAGATTGATCAAGAGAATTTATTTTTGGTGAATAAATATAAAATGTGAGAAATTTTGTAATGGAAAACATGTATAAAGAAATTAAGAATGCCAAAAACTTATGGGTTAATTGTAGGATTTTTCCGAAAAGTTTAAAAAACGAATAATTGATGATTAATTAAAAAGTCTATTATTTTAGCTAAATAAAATTATGAGAAAATTAATTTAAACTTAAATAATTATTTGGGACATGTTAGAGTCAATGGAATTAAGAAAAAGTAAAAAACGTGAAATTTTACGTGTAGGAGTAAAACGATAATTTTACCCCAAAAAAATTAGTAAACGTCATGGCAGTGTCCTGAATGTTGTTTTATATACTAATATGATTATTTTAAATATTTATATGATTTAATATGTTAAAATTTTATTTTAAAATTTTTATGAATTTTTGATATGTCAAAATGTTATTTTAAATGTTTATGATTTACTATGTCAAAATGTTATTTTAAATGTTTATGATTTAATATGTTCAAATGTTTATTTTAAATGTTTGTGGATTATTATATGTTAAAGGGTTTATTTTAAATTTTTTATGGATTTTTATGAGGAAATAACCTTAAAAGATATGTTGCATGCTTGTTTTTAAAAGAAAAAATGATATTAAATGCAATTTTTTTTATAAAGTGATAAAATTGTGAAAGATTGAAGGAGGTGAAGTAATTGTGACTATATGATGATATGAATGGAGATATCGTTAGAGAAAAGGCCCAAGAGGGAACTCATTTACGGGAGAAGGCCCTAGAGGGAGCCCATACGTGAGAGAAGGTCCCAGAGAGAGCCCATCTATGGGAGAAGGCCGCAGAGAGAGCTCGATGATCGTATTTGCTTATGATGATGATAGGTCATGGCTCAGTTGACAGGTGAGAGTGTCGCTGATGTCCCCGCCGCTCAGTACTGTGGTTACATGATAGATAGATCCATCGACCTTATGATGATATGAAAGTCATAATTTACGATCCAAATTCAATAAAAAGAAATCATATATGCTTATGATGAAAAAGAGAAATGTTTATAATAAAATGATGAAAGGATATATGATATGAAATGATAAAAAAGAAAATGTTGATGTTTAATTTATGCATGTTCATATGAATATGTTTATGATGATACGAAAATGTTTATGAAATGGTTTATGAAAATTTTTTTGTTTAAAGTTTATGCATCTTCATGAAAACGATATTTTAAGTGCAAGTATTTTCACTGTTGTACGTGATCTGTATGTGTATTACTTGTTATAAAGATTATGGTGTGTTGAGTATTTAGACTCACTAGGTGTGATTGATTCAGGTGATTATGATAATAATGATAATGATGGTCTTGATGGTTGACTTTTCTAGACTGAAGGTGCACATAACCCAAAGACCGACGCTAGTTTTCCGCACTAGTTTATGATTTATGATTTTAAGATTATGTTAAAGATATTTTTACGAATTTTTATTTATTTTATGAGAGATTTTTGAGATGTTATAGTATGTGCTATACTTTTCAAAAATGTTTTGAGGTTTGGTAAAACTTTTGACGATTTTACGATTTAAACTATTTTCCTTTGGATTTTTAAATGTTAGTTGTTTGTTTTAATTTCAAAATGGTGTCAAGGTAATTTTCAAGTATATATATTTATGTATATTTTGAATTATGGAGATTAAGGAGGAAAAAAAAATTTGTACTAGTGGACGTTTCAGTTGGTATCAGAGCAATGGTTCTACGAAGTGTTGTGCCACCATCAGTGTCGGGAAGTTTAGTCGTCAAGCCTCAAATTTGTAAATTTACACGCTTTATATGATTTATATGATGCTACCTGCATGATTACATGAATTATATGTTTATGTCACATGTTTAATAGCTTTATGAGGATATATGTTTTATATGCTCTAGAATTTTTATACGTGATACGATATGAAATAAGAAATTATATGATTGCAACGCATGTTGTCTTTGTGGTGGAATTGGACTATGTTGAATTTTGGGTTTTAGTATTTACGTTCTTTTTTTTGAGCTATAAGTTAATCGTGAATATTATGAATGTTTTTGGGACAGATAGATTTTTCTAAGAAAGTACCGATGACTTATGGTACTGTTGAGTTAATTTTGGGAATTATACATAAAGAATAATGATTTGAGGATTGCAAAGACTTTAGAAGTACAAAAATGTATAAATTGAGATTTTAGGTTTTGATGAAAAATAAGATTGATCATGAGAATTGATTTTTGGGTGAATAAGTTTAAAATGTGAGAAATTTTGTAATGGAAAACATGTATAAAGAAATTAAGAATGCCAAAAACTTATGGGTTAATTGTAGGATTTCTGAAAAGTTTAAGGACCTAAATGCAATTAACCGAATTCTTAAGGACCATAAATGAAAATTTTCTAAAACATAAGGGTCAATTTTAAAATATCGAAACTTTGGTTACTAAAATGCAAATTTCGAAAAATTGAAGGACTACAAAGTAATTTTTCAAGAAATGCTTAATCTTAACGCGTAATCTTCACATAACTTTGGGAAATAATGATAGAAATTCCTTAAACTTCCACACAAAAAGATTTAAAAGACATTTTCGTCGCAGGGAGGATTATCATTCAAGGTGTAGCAACCTATGCACTGAAAGATTGGGGAGCTACACATTCTTTCATATCTGAAACCTACATCAAACGACTGAATATCATTCCTGAGGATATGGGTTTGGGTTTCCAAGTTTATATTCTTTCCGGTGACCAAATGCTCACGTCTAAGATTATGAAGAATCTGGAGCTTTGTTTATTCAGCGATGTGGTTCAGACAAATCTTATTGTGCTCCCTATGCCTGAGTTTGACATCATTCTCGGTATGGATTGGTCATCAGCAAATGAAGCTTCGATTGATTTTCGTCAACGATCAATGTCATTCGACCGCCTAATGGGAAATCTTTTATCTTTGAGGCGGCGATGAACAAGCAAATGCCGCACATTATCTCTTGTCTATGTGCGAGGATGTTTATTAGACGTGGATGCCAAGATTTTCTAGCATGTGTCACTACCACACATGCTCCTATCTGTCAGAAATTGAAGGATGTTTATATTGTCAGAGACTTTCCTAGTGTCTTTCCCGAAGATGTTTATGGCATTCCACCCGATCGCGAGGTGGAATTTTATATCGAGTTAATGTCGGGTACTGTTCCTATATCTAAAGCACCTTATCGTCTAGCACCCGCTGAAATGAAAGAATTGAAAGATCAAATCCAAGAATTTCTAGACGAGGGTTTTATTCGCCCTAGTTATTCTCCACGGGGCACACCGGTATTATTTGTGAAGAAGAAAGATGGTAGTATGCGACTCTGCATTGATTATCGACAGCAGAATATGGTCACTATCAAGAATAAGTATCCTTTAACAAGAATCGAAGATTTATTTGACCAGTTACAAGGAGCATCGATATTCTCGAAGATTGATCTTCGTTCTGATACCATCAATTGATAGTGAAAGAGTCAGATGTTCACAAGACAGCGTTTCGTACTAGATATTGGCACTACGAGTTTATGGTCATGCCATTTGAGTTTACCAATGCGCCAACGATCTTTATGGATCTCATGAATCGCGTATTTCAGCCATATCTATATCAGTTTATTATAGTCTTCATTGATGATATTTTGATCTAATTTGAAGAATAGAGAATAGCATTGTCGTCATTTGAGGACATCATTACAAGTACTGCAAGATAGAAAGTTATATGCAAAATTCAGCAAATGGGAGTTTTGGCTTGATAGAATAGCTTTCTTAGGCCACATCATTTCTAGTGATGACGTTGAAGTTGATCCAAGTAAAGTTGAGCCAGTGAGAGAGTGGCCAGTACCCAAGAGTGTTACCGAGATTCCCAGTTTCTTGGGACTAGCGGGCTATTATCGCAAATTTATTCAGGGATTCTCATCTATAGCGGTACCTATGACCACCTTGACAAAGAAAAATGCAAAGTTTGTATGGGGATCCGAGTGTCAAGACAGTTTTGATAAGTTAAAGCAAGCCTTGATATCAGCGCCTGTGTTATCTATGCCATCAGGGCAAGGTGAGTATATTCTATATACCGACGCTTCTAAACTTTGTTTGGGTGCAGTTCTAATGCAAAATGACGGAGTTATAGCCTATGCGTTGAGAGAATTGAAAATTCACGGGAAAAACTACCCTACTCATGATCTTGAGCTTGTAGCGGTAGTTTTTGCATTGAAGATTTGAAGACTTTACTTATATGGGGAGAAGTGCAAAATATTCACCGATTGTAAAAGCTTGAAATATTTCTTCACCCAAAAGGAATTGAATATGAGACAGCGAAGATGGCTTGAATTATAAAGCACTACGACTGTGAGATTAGCTATCATCCGACAAAAGCTAATGTAATGGCACACGCATTGAGTCGAAAAACAACAGTTATTACTCAATTATCACTTCAAAGATCGTTGCAGTCCAAGATACAACGGTTTGAGCTTACAGTATATGCTAGGGGCGAGGCCCCTAATCTTGCCACCTTATCAGTACAGTCGACTTTGAGAGATAGAATCCGCGAGGGACAGTCTACTGATGAGCAATTGCAGGAATGGAGATCAAAATATGAAGCCAAGGGCCAGAAGTTATATTATGATGTGGATGGTATAGTTTGTTATCGAGATCGTTTATGGGTTCTTAGTGACGATTCTTTGAGAGATCTCATTATGAAGGAAGCTCATGACACACCATATTCCATTCATCCGGGAAGCACGAAGATGTACAAAGATTTGCAGTTATTATATTGGTGGTCGGATATGAAGAGAGATATTCCGCGTTTTGGGACCCAATGTTTGACATGTCAATAACTCAAAGCAGAGCATCAAAGACCAGCGGGAAACTTAAGCCACTTCCTATTCCCGAGTGGAAATGAGAAAATATTAATATGAACTTTGTTGTGGGATTACCAAGAACTGTCAAGGGATTTAATGCTATATGGGTGATAGTGGATCGTCTTACGAAATCAAAGAATTTTCTACTTATTAAGACGACCTTCACTATGATTCAGTATGCCGAGTTGTATATTCGAGAAATAGTTCATGTGCATGGGATTTCTGTATCAATTGTTTCTTGCAGAGATCCGAGATTTACGTCATCCTTCTGGAAGAGTCTGCATGCAGTGATGGGAACCAAATTATTATTCAGTACAACATTCCATCCTCAAACTAATGGTCAGTCCGAGAAAGTTATTCAAATTTTAGAGGATCTACTACGAGCTTGTGTGATCGATTTCCAAGGCAGTTGGGAACCGAAAATACCTATAGTGAAGTTCACCTACAATAATAGCTATCAACCATCAATTGGGATGGCTCTTTTTTCGGCACTTTATGGAAGGAAGTGTAGATCTCCTATTCATTGTGACGAGGTTGGTGAAAGAAGAGAGATTGGTCCGGATGTGATTGAAGAGACTGCCGAGCTTGTGGTCAAAATTCGGGAGAGAATGAAGATTGCGCAAAGCCGACAAAAGAGTTTTGCCGATAAAAGATGAAGAGACTTAGAGTTTGCAGTGGGAGACCACGTATTTGTGAAAATAACACCTATGAAAGGTGTTATGCGATTTGGCAAGAAAGTCAAGATTAGTCCAAGATTCATTGGTCCGTTTGAGATTTTGGAGAGGATTAGAACACTAGCCTATAGCGTAGCACTGCCACCGATGCTTTCGGAGTTCACAATGTGTTTCATATTTCGATGCTGCGAAAGTACATGTCGAATCCATCATATGTACTAAATTATGAACCTCTACAATTAACTCTAAATAGGACTTATGAAGAAAGACATGTCCAAATCTTGGGAAGGCAAGAAAGAAGACTTCGAAACAAAGTCATTACAATAGTCAAGGTCAAGTGGCTGAATCACTCGGAAGAAAAAGCTACTTGGGAAACCGAGAGGGACTTGAGGAGTCTCTACTCAGAGCTATTCGATAAGTTCTAATTTCGAGGATGAAATTTTAAGAGGGGGAGGAATTGTAAGGTCCAAAATTAAGACGACGTAATCCAACTGCATGCAAATCTAGGAAATATGGAAAAAATGATTAATTAATTTATTTTAATTACTAAATTGATTATGTGGCATGTTTATATGATGTTCTAGTAGTTTTTCTACTTACATGTATTAAAATATATTTTAAGGGTTATTCGAGTTGCGATCGAGGAACGGAGTCCAATGGATGAAAAATGGAAAATATTTTAATTAAATAATTATTTTTAATTATTTAATATGATTGATGATTTCTTCTATTTTTAAAAATAAGCGGTTTTGAGTTGATTTTATACGCCGGGACGTAAATTTTATCGGTGTTGGTTTTTCAACAAAAATACGAACGTGTTGGAAACCTGGATAATAACTTCACAAACTTTTCTACTCAAAATATATTTTAATATTTTAATTAAACACTAATTGGTCTAATTAACTCCACTAATGGGCCTAAGCTTGTTTAGTGATTAATTAACTATATAATATACTAAAACCTACCCTAAATCTCATATCATCCCACGCCCCACACCCCTTGAACATACAAACTCTACCCCACCAGCATATACATGGCACACACAAGGAGATTTGAAGGGAAAAGCATCAAGTTCTTCTTAGTTCTTCAAGCCAAGGTCCTCCTCGTCGTCGTTCTTCAATCGTCAACGATTTTTCATGTGTAATCTACGCAAAGGCGCACCATGTTATCCTTTTTACTCATCATTCACACCATAATAATTATTTAAAATTTGTTTGCATGGTAAACAAGTTGCAACATGAAATATTTTCGGTTTTATGTCACATGTCAATTTCTAAGGCTTGAATTTGATGAATATTCATTATTTTTATGTGTTTAAGAGTGCTGCCATGTTATAAATATGATCAATGGTGTTTATATGAAGCTTTAGAGTCTTAGAAAATGAATGAGATCATGCTGCACACATATAACAGAAGCTGGAACCGGAATCTTGTAGGGGTTGATCAAGGGGCTTGATTATGGGGCATGTTGCTTGGCTTGGGTCACGACTGGGACTAGGGATGGGCTAGGGTCATGTGTGAGTCAGGGAGAGAGTCCTAGCCATATTAGGACTCGAGTCAAGAGGGCTGGGGAGTCCAACCCGAGAACACAAGTGATGCGCGCTTGGTGTAGCCGCGCAGGGGAGAAAACGCTCAGCCAGTGGGCTTTGGGCTGGGCAAGGTTTGATCCTTAAGGTCCTAGGTGGGTGTACAAGAGGCTGATTCAGGGGCTGGGTCGGTTGGCTAAGTCCTAGATGCACAAACTTGGAGTCCATTCACATCAGAAGTTATCGGCCATGAATGTGCAGGGTTGGGGAGCTTCGGTTTTCAACTTAGGGTCAGGTTCCATTTGTTCTTAGGGTCCAGTATGGTCTAGGGAAGAGTTTGCTCGATGTTGGCTCAGGCCGGCTCGAGCTTGGCTCAAGGAAAAATCAAGATGGCTCAATGTGGGTTGGTTCGAGAGTTTAGGGTCTACTTTTTGAAAATACAATCGAAACATGGCTCACGGGGTCAAGTCATGGTTCACCAGGGCTAAAATAATATAAAAAGTCTATGTTTTTAATTTAGAAATTTTATATTAAAGTTTGATATTATTCGGGATTAAAACGCATTAAAAAAGAATAATTGAGGATTAATTAAAAAGTCTAGTATTTAACCTAAATAAAATAATGAGAAAATTAATTTAAGCTTAAATAATTATTTGGGACATGTTAGAGTCAATGGAATTTAGAAAAAGTCAAAAACGTGAAATTTTACGTCTAGGAGTAAAACGATAATTTTACCCCAAGAAAATTATTAAACGTCGTGGCAGTGTCCTGAATGCTATTTTACATGCTAATATGATTATTTTAAATGTTTGTATGATTTAATATGTTAAAATATTTATGGATTTTTTATATGTCAAAATGTTATTTTAAATATTTATGATTTATTATGTCAAAATGTTATTTTAAATGTTTATGATTTACTATGTCAAAATGTAATTTTAAATGTTTATGATATAATATGTTAAAATGTTTATGGATTTTTATATGTTAAAGGGGTTATTTTAAAATATTTATGGATTTTTATGAGGAAACGATAACGTTAAAAGATATGTTGCATGCTTGTTTTTAAAAGAAAAATGATATTAAATGCAATGTTTTTTAAAGTGATGAAAATGTGAGACATTGGAGGAGGTTAAGTAATTGTTACTATTGTGATAATATGATGATATGAATGGGGATATCGTGAGGCAAAAGACCCCAGAGAGAGCTCATTTACGGGAGAAGGCCCAAAAGGAGCCCATACGTGGGAGAAGGCCCCGAAGGGAGCCCGTCTATGGGAGAAGGCCTTAGAAGGAGCCCGACGATCGTATTTATATATGATGATGATAGGCCAAGGCTCAGTTGACGGGTGAGAGTGTCGCTGATGTCCCCGTCGCCTAGTTCTGTGGTTACATGATAGATGGATCCATCCACCTTATGATGATACAAAAATCACAATTAACGATCCTAATTCAATAAAAGGAAAACGTATACGCTTATGATGAAAAATGGAAATGTTTATGATAAAATGATGAAATGATATATGATATGAAATGATAAAAAAGAAAATGTTGATGTTTAAGTTATGCATGTTAATATGAATATGTTTATGATGATACGAAAATGTTTATGAAAAAATTTATGAAAATATTTTTTTGTAAAGTTTATGCATCTTCATGAAAACAATATTTTAAGTATAAGTATTTTCACTGTTGTATGTGATCTGTATATGTATTAGTTGTTATCAAGATTATGGTGTGTTGAGTTTTTAAACTCACTATGTGTGATTGATGCAGGTGATTATGATAATAATGGTAATAGAGGTCTTGATGGTTGACTTTTCTGGACTGAAGGTGCATATAACTCGAGGACCGACGCTGGTTTTCCGCACTAGTTTATTATTTATGATTATGTTAAAGATATTTTTACGACTTTTTATTTATTTTATGAGAGGTTTTTGAGATGTTTTAGCATGAGCTATACTTTTCAAATAATGTTTTGAGGTTTGGTAAAACGTTTGACGATTTTTTGATTTAAACTATTTTCCTTTGGATTTTTAAATGTTAGTTAGTATTTTTAATTTCAAAACGGTTTCAAGGTAATTTTAAAGTATAATTATGGAGATTAAGGAAAAACATTCTAGTACTTTTTAAGAAAACGAGTAGTGGTCGTTTCAGAGCCGGTCCTGAGCGAAGGAAACTTGAATGAAGATCTTAAGTATGAAGAAGTCTATATCCAAATAGTAAATATCAAAGACCAAGTATTGAGAAGACACACTATTCTGTATGTCAAAGTACAATGGCCTAACTACATTGAGAGAGAATCAATATGGGAGATGGAGGAGAAAATGTGCATGTAGTACCTTTATCTCTTTAAATTCAAGAAAATTCAAGTTTCGATTGGAAAACTTCTAATAAGGAGGGTAAGATGTGATTACTTGGAATTTTTTAGGCAAATCATGCAAGAAATGAAAATTGAAACTCTAAGCTCTTGGAATAGGAGATTATAAGCTCAATCCTAAACTTAATTTTTAAGTTCAAGAAGCTCGAAAACCATGGAATGCATGAAGCTAGAATTTGTGGCAACACATGACCGTTAAATTTCTAGCTCATGGTCACCATGTTTTAGTTCAATAAAAATCTATAAATTGCTGCTCTAAAACTTGAAAATTCAGCTGCAAACTCAGCTTGGGGAAGGACACATTTATGGTGTAGGAATAAACCCTTTGGATATGCCAAATGACCCCTTGAATCCACCAATGGTTGACCCACTTATATCAGACAATTTAAGGTAAATAGGAGGCCAAGAAACCTAGTGAGAAGGGGTTGTTCAGATTTATTTAGTTCCCCTTCAATACCCATTCTATACTTGAAAAAAAAGGACACCAAAAATGCCACATACCAGAACTTATCTTCATCTCTACAAATAACATTATAATTTGAACTCCACCATTTACAATTTACCTCGCTATGTTTTGCATAGTTTGTACAAATTTTTGCCCAATTCATTAGTTAGATTTCTGAAAAATTGTCTTTTCTCAAATACTGTGCAGATTTTATGTGAGAAAAGAGCAACTTCTGTCCGTTGTCCATTAACTGATATATATGACAATCAATTCCAATCTTCACCATTCATTATTTAGAAAACTATTTTATAAACCTGCTGACCAAATTTTGACTTGATCCAACGGTTCAATATGTCACAGGAATTTTTAAAAAAGAATTGTTTTTCAGGTGCATGAAAGTCCAAATATTTCAAAATTCTCGAGCCATTTCGAGTACCAAACGGATACTTTGTTCAAGCAAAACTCTAATGGCAGTTTCCTACTAATTTTGTAAGAAAATAAAGGAAAGTGGGGTTATATATATATATAATTTAAAATGAATATGATTATATTCTGAAATTCAATCATACATATTATTGATGCTATTCTTCAAACCACGAAAAGAAAACGCGCTCAAAACGGAGTCATGTCGTCGATTCGATGAAATAAAGAAACGGTTGTGTTGTCCCGATCTTTTTCACACAAGTAAGGTTGTAATATTCGCCTCTAAATTACGAAGAATTTAACAACAAATATTAACGAAGTTAAACAATTGCAATTCAAGCGAACCTTCAAAGAACTCGTCTTTGACAATCCGAGTGAAGAACAATCGACAAACACCACAAAGTATTGAAAGCTTTGATAAGTTTGATTTGAGAAACACATAAAAGTGTATACAAAGCCAAGCTTTGAAATCGAGAAAAAAACTCACAAAAAAATATGATCTAAATCAATAATTTGTTTTACAATGACCAATTTTTGAGTATAAATTGTTTACAAATTTAAAAGATATAAAAATCTAGTTGCCAAAATAACAAAAACACTAAACAAGGAAAAGTCTGCGCCGCGCGCCATATACCCGTCCATATGCGCGGAAGTCACTGGAAGTCCCTAAATCTGGATTTACGCCGCGCGCATATGTGCGCCCCATATTGGCGCATATACGCGGTCTCGCGCGCACTAGTTCTGCGCATATGCACGGAGTCCTCTGTCCCGTGCCTCTAAAAATCATTCGTACGGGCATATGCGCGCCTTGTCTAGGCGCATGTGCGTGAAGCTCTATGTCTGGATCATTTGCTCGCCATGCTCGGCCAGATTCATATCAATTATGCTTCGTGTCTTCAATATGTTTATACTCAGTTCATTACATATGATTTGATTATTATGGTTCAATTCTGAAAATCAACGTTAAGATTCGATTTCAAAATGAAAATAAACTTCTGTATTTGATAAGTTTTGATATTACTCTCATATGGTGGGTATAAAACCATAATATGGTCTCTCCACGGTGATATAAAACCATTATATGGTTCTTACATGCTTGATATAAAACTGTTATATGGTATCATGTCTTAAATGAGTAATATATAGGGGAGATCAATAAGCCACAAACAAAAAAATGAATTTTATCGTTTTATAAACGATATGATACATTTTTTACATATATTTTGAAATGTGTCTGTTTATTTCTTGACCCATTTTGTGACATGTCCCTTAACAAGTCACTTCCGAAGTTTTTTTTCTATGAATATTTGAATGTCACTTCTGAAATTACGTTTCTATGAGTATTTTAAAGTCACTTGTGAAATTATGTAAATGTACATATGTATATTTTGAAATCACTTCTAAACTTATTTTTATATGTATAATTTGTTATTTGTATAAACGATTGGTCCTCACTTTGTAAGGTCTAGAAATTTGAATCAAGTAACCTGAATACATGTCATCTAGGGTTTTATTTGTTTTATTATGTGTTTAATTATTTTATGCATTTTATGCATGGTTCATGCATGATAGGATTTAATTCACAAAATTTTAAAAGTTCATGCATTAGATGCATTTCACGCTCGAACGAGAAACGGAGACCGGAGAATTTTCAGGAAAATTATTTTATTTCATGGATAATTTTTATTAATTAAAATAAGGTGTTTTTAAAGGTAATTTTCAAAAAGAGGATTTTATCGAGCATTTTTACCCGCAGGATTTTTTGTATCGGTACACAAATTTAATCGAATCGGGGGACGTTTTGATGGTTCGATTAATATTTTCAAAATTTTTCCAACACAAAATATTTTTCGGGAGTGCGTTTAGATTTAATGGGCCTATTTTTAAGCTCATTTGGCTTAATTATCTTTTTAAACCTTTAATGAAGAAATTAAGGCCCATTAAACTTTTGATTATTATTTAATTAGCACTAACCCACTCCTTAACCTAAACCTAAATAACCTATACGGCCGACACCTCCCCTAGCTGCATTCTATCTCGATTTCAGAGCACTCCATCGAAGAAGCCTCGGTTTTTGGCTTGTTTTTACAAAGAAAAATTCATCTGGGTCCCTTGTCTCGTTCTTGCACTTCAAAACATCACAAGGCACGCTTTGTAACATCCTTCTCGCATCATTCACGTTATATTACTGATGTACATGTATTTATTCATGTAAACTTTCGATCCAGCACTATACGTGATTTATGTATTCGGTTTTCAAGTTTTCATACTATCCTTTGTTTGATACTCACGCTTTCTGGTTTTTAGTGCAAGGGGTTGCTGTATTGTGATGGTAAGGGGCTGTTCAAATCGTGATTGGTAAGGTTCGAATGCTGGTGTGCGTAGCTGGTTGGGTTTTGTGGTAGTCGACGAGTGCCAATCGAGTATGTGGCTTGTAGGGTTCGATCCATGCTTCCCTGCAACAACAGCTGTGCGAGGGCCTTATCCAGCCCTAGGCCAGACCCTGGTGGATCTGAGACGGGCCTGGAACGGCTCGAACCACGCTGGAGTGACAGGGCCATAGATCGAGCTAAGGCGAGATGGTTTGGTTCGGTAGGAGCCTTTTCTTGGATATCGGTTCTTAGGAGTCAGTCGCGTGCATGGGGCTGGTGGCTTGGTTCCGGGGTGTTCCTTGGGGTCTGGTATAGGTCCACAGTAGGCTGGCTTGTGGCTGGTACGTCGGGTTTGGTTGAGGGCGTGAGTTTTGGGGAAGGAAGTGCACAATGCGGTGAATTATGGAAGGGGCCGAGAGTTTTTAGGGTAATGTGAAGATTTTCAGCCGAGAGTTTTGGGTTGGATATTATAGTTATAGGATCAGTTGAGTGTTTTTAAGATATGGTAAAAAGTAGGAAAAGATTTGGTTAAATTTTGAGTCGATTCGGATTAAAACCGGGATCTCGATTCAAGTTTTAAAACGAATTGGTTAAGTTATGAATTGGGATCGAGTATACGTCTAGGAATGCTTTTAACATGTTTTTAGGACACTCTAAGGAGTTTGGTAAGCTTCGGGTCTATTTTTGAGGTCCAGGGGTGAAACGATAATTTTTGGGTTTCCAGGGGCAAAATGGTGAGATTTTGGTCATAACAGTGCCCTGAGCACAAATTTATGATATTTTAAACGTCAATGCATCATGTTTACGATTTTTAAGTAATTATGATAAATACGGTGCATGCTAGGTTTGAATGAAAAATTACGTATATGCATGCTTTTATTTAAGTGATGAATATATTGACACGTTTTGAAGGAAGTGATTTCGTTGTGACTAACACGGTGACACGATGACATGTAAGTCTGGGAATCAATGGGCGGGTAACGCTGTCGGTGATGATCCTCGCCGCCGGGTACCGCTGTTACACGTAGATGGATCCATCGACTGACATGATGATACGAAAGTCACAGCTAATGAACGAAATTCAAATTAAGAAATTTAACACGTATATGCTGATACGATTATACATGATATGATTATTACCATGTTTTTACAGTACACGATTATGTATACGATTTTACTGCCGACATGAATTGTATGTTGATTATGCCATTGTTGATTATGCCATTTTTCACTGCTGTGTGTTACGTATATGTACTTGTTATTACTTGTACAGGTGTGTTGAATCTTTAGACTCACTAGACGTGTGTGATGCAGGTGAGCATTTTGAGTAGGAGACATGAGGTGCTGGACTCTGAGTCAGCGGACCTGGTGGACGACACGACCCGAGGACCTATGATTTTTTTCCGCACTTATACGATTTTACGTTTTGGAGAGGATATGAGGATTTTATACACTGTTCTATATTAATGTTGGATGTTAAGGTTTTACTCACTTCTTTATTCCGTTATATTTTCATTGGTAATTGAAAGGGGATCGGTCACGGTGACCGGAAGCGCAACGAAAGTTTAAAAATCGAATTTTTACTCAAGAAATTTTGGCCACCTCATATTATTTTGTGTAGCAAATACAACAAACACCAAATATCATACATAGGGTGTTGAGAAAATTATACCTATCAACCTCTTGAGGTTGATGATGGCTCCAACTTTGTTGTTAAACAACAAAGCTCTTGAATGGCAAGAAGATCTACAAGCTTCCTCCTTGAGCACACCTTGCTCAAAATTAGGCCCACCACTAACTAGGTAGATCCTCTCATATTTTGCACTAGAAAAATATGAGGATTTTTCAAAGAGAAGTGCAAAAATTCCTCAACCAAGATGAAGAGAAAAAATGGAGAGAAATGAGTGTGAATTTTTTGGCCAAGTGAGGGGAGAGTGAAGGAGTGAATGAGTTGTCTTGGTGTGTGAAAAAGTAGAGACCAACTTTAGCATGCCATGCAATTTTTTAATCAAAAGTAATCCACAACCTTTCACCTCCCAAGCATGCATTCTCATTTGGGCTTGTAACAATTACAAGGCCCATGGACTTTTATTTAAATGTCCCAAACATATTTGAGCCCATTTAAAGTTTACTTGATTTTACCCAAGCTCACTAGTTTAATAATTATTTCTAATTGGGCTCTACAAGACCCAATGTAATTTAATTACTTCAACACTTGAATTAATTTAATTATTTGGACTCTACTAGGCCTACTAGTGTTTGAATTAATTTAATTTAGTCCATAATAATGTTTATGAAAATCACAATTTTCAAATACATTATTTACTTGGCCAACTTTTAATTTTAGGAACACATTCGTAAATTAAAAGTTACATTTCTCTCATAGAAGTCATACTTCTATTTTTCTTTACGCTTATAAACTCATTTATAAGCCGTTCAACACATTGAACTATTTTACTTCTCAACGGGATCTAGAAAGCTAGTACTTGTGTGGCCCTCAATGGTTCATTGATACAACTAGCCGTGGGTTCACATCTCCATGTGATTCGGACTAAACATGTCCTTATACGAGAATACCCCAATTGCTCCATTCTTACTTATCAACTCCTTGATAACAAGAACGTCAGAACTCAAGTCTGATAGTACCCAACCAATCATGTTAAACGCCTAGCAGCATCGTTTACATGATTCCCTAGGTATCAAATGATAGTGCCTGCAAGAACCATTCAATTATGGTTAGCGTACAATACGGTCCATTCAACTCATATATCCCGATCGATTCGACAACCATTGGTTTATCGAGAGTTGTCAATGAATCGATACTATGTGTCATGTCGTAGTTGCATCGATGGTGTAATCTATGAAACCCCTTTCATAATTACCACCATACTCTGATCAGAGATTTCAAACTACATATACATGAAAACACATAGGATATCCATACCCGTAGGTAAGCGGTGAATCCCCGACTACAATGCATCGACTCCTATATGTTTCGACAGAACACCCAACCTTGCCACCTGATGACCCCATGAGAGTCGGTAAACAAGTCAAAGTGTAATTCTAGCACATAGAGTCTCAATGTTGTCCCGGGTCATAAGGACTAATGATGTACAACCATAAACTAGGACTTTTCCACTCGATAAATGAAAACCACTTGGAAAGTCCTTTTATGGAGGGTTGTTCAGTGCACTCTACAACGAGCACCTATCTGCATGTTCGGACATCACAATGTCCCCTACCAATGAAACATGGTACTCACATCGCAGATACTAGTCTCGAACTCGAGCGGCCTATATCCTTCTTAGTGGCGGCTGAATCGACTAGGAACTGTTTAGAATATACAGCATTACAAATATGAGTTTCATGATACTCATCATATGAGCATCTCATATTCTTTCTACTATTTGTATATTCAAGGACTTTATCTATGCAACTAGCATGAGTAAACAGATAAAGATTTGCCAAAATAATAAATTCAAATATTATTAAAATAAAGACTGTTTATACATAGAGTTTAATCATGAACCCTCGGCCAACACTTAGCTCGACGGGCACCTACTCTAACAATCTCCCACTTGCATTAGAGCCAACTACCCATATGCTTCAAACCCATCGATTCGCGATGCTTCTCGAACAATGGTCCAGGTAAAGGCTTAGTTAGTGGATCAGCAACATTATCTGCGGAGCCGACTTTGTCAATCGTGACATCTCCTATCTCCACGATCTCTCTGAGGATGTGGTACTTTCTCAATACGTGTTTGGACTTCTGATGAGACCTCGGCTCCTTTGCTTGAGCAATGGCTCCCGTGTTGTCACAAAACACCGGGACAGGAGCAACTCCATTAGGAATGACGCCCAACTCTTGGACGAAATTCCTTATCCAAACTGCCTCCTTTGCTGCAGCTGATGCAGCAATATATTCTGCCTCAGTGGTGGAATCCGCTGTACTGTCTTGCTTGGAACTCTTCCAAGAGACAGCAGCACCATTGAGCATGAATATGAATCCAGAGGTTGACTTCGAGTCATCGATATTGCTTTGGAAGCTAGAGTCGGTATAGCCTTCCAATTTCAGTTCTCCACCCCCATAGACCAAGAACAATTTATTGGTTCTTCTCAAATACTTGAGGATGTCTTTCACAGCTTTCCAGTGTGGAAGACCAGGGTTGGATTGATATCTAATCACTACACTTAGTGCAAAAGCCACGTCAGGACGTGTAGATATCATCCCATACATGATGCTACCAATCGCAGATGCATAAGGAATGCTGGTCATCGCCGCTATCTCTGCATCAGTCTTGGGAGACATAGACATGGATAGGGACACGCCATGACACATTGGTAGATGTCCTCTCCTGGACTCATCCATTGAGAACCGCTTCACGATGGTATCAATGTATGTGGACTGGGTGAGACCAAGCAATCTTTCTGATCTATCTCTATAGATCTATATTCCCAATACAAAAGATGCTTCACCCAAGTCCTGCATCGAGAACTTACTCGCTAACCATATCTTCGTTGATTGCAACATTCCTACATCATTCCCAATGAGTAGAATGTCATCAACATACAACACCAGGAATGTCACAGCACTCCCACTGACCTTCTTATACACACAGGGTTCCTCAGGATTCTTAGCAAAACCAAACTCTTTGATTGTACTATCGAATCTGAGGTTCCAACTCCTAGATGCCTGCTTTAGACCATAAATAGATCTTTGAAGTTTGCATACCATATGCTCACTTCCGATAGATGTAAACCCTTCGGGTTGAGACATGTAAATCTCTTCCTTAAAATACCCATTAAGAAAGGCTGTCTTAACATCCATCTGCCATATCTCATAGTCATACCATGCAGCTATGGCTAGCAAAATCCTTATGGACTTGAACATTGAAACTGGAGAAAAGGTTTCCTCAAAGTCAACTCCTTGTCTTTGAGTATATCCTTTTGCCACCAATCGCGCCTGGAAGGTCAATACCTTCCCATCCGCCCCAAGTTTCCTCTTGTAAATCCATTTACATCCTATGGGAACAATTCCCACAGGTGGATCCACGAGATTCCACACTTGGTTCGAATGCATGGAATTCATCTCAGATTCCATCGCTTCAAGCCACTTGGATGATTCGGCATCAGATAATGCTTCCTTGAAGGTCCTTGGATCACATCCATGGTTAGGCTTATCATGGCCCTCTTCAAGAATCAGACCATACCTCATAGGTGGTCTCGAGACTCTCTCGGATCTTCTAGGAGCTTGTATCTCCTCTCTTGGCTCTTCGGGTGTGGGTTCTACAATTGTGGGTGTCTCTCGAACCTCTTCGAGTTCTATCATCTCGCCCTTTCTATCTAATAGAAATTCCTTTTCCAAAAAGGTTGCATTCCTAGAAACAAACACCTTTGTTTCTTGGGGATGATAGAAGTAGTATCCAACCGAATTCTTTGGATATCCCACAAAGTAACATAAAATGGATCGACTATCCAATTTATCTCCCACTACCTGCTTCACATAAGCAGGGCACCCCAATATTCTAAGATAAGAATATTTGGGTGGCTTACCCATCCATATCTCATATGGTGTCTTATCAACTGCCTTTGTATGGACATTGTTCAATAACATTGCCGCTGTCTCAAGCGCATATCCCCAAAAAGATGGCGGCAACTCCGTGAACCCCATCATAGACCGAACCATGTCCATCAAAGTCCGGTTACGACGCTCCGAAACACCATTCAACTGTGGTGTAGCGGGCGGAGTTCACTGCGAGAGAATCCCATTCTCCCTAAGATACTCTTGGAACTCGGCACTCAAGTACTCACCACCTCGATCCGATCGAAGTGTCTTGATGCTTCGTCCCAATTGCTTCTCTACTTCACTTCTGAATTTTTTGAACCTTTCAAAGGCTTCAAACTTGTATTTCATCAAATACACATACCCATACCTCGAAAAGTCATCGGTAAAGGTGATGAAGTAGGCATGTCCATGCTTAGTGGTGATGCTAAGCGGACCGCACACATCGGTATGGATCAAATCCAATAACCCTTTGGCTCGCTCCACATGGCCCTTAAAGGGAATCTTGGTCATCTTTCCTTTTAGACAGGATTCACAAGTCGTAAGAGCATTAATATCAGACATATCAAGCATGCCTACTCCAACTAACTTGTTCATCCTTCTTAGGGAAATATGTCCTAATCGAGCATGCCATAATTGTGTCATATTAAGAGTATCTTGTTTGCGCTTGTTTGTTGTTGTTATAGCTTGGACATTGTTAAGTGGAATATCTTTCAATTTTAAGGTGTAGAGATCGTTTTCAAGTTCTCCAGTACCAATTAAACATTCATTCTTGTAAATATTGCAAACACCTTTGCTAAATAAACAAGAAAATCCATCTTTATCTAACATAGAAATGGAAATAATGTTTTTCACCAACTCAAGTACAAACAAAACGTCTCTTAACAACAACTTAAAATCATTGTTCAAAATTAAAGAAACATCTCCAACAGCTTTGGCAGCAACTCTTGCCCCATTGCCCATCCTCAAGAAGGTCTCACCTTCCCTGAGCCTCCTACTTCTTCCCATCACCTGCAAATCATTACAGAGATGTGAGCCACAGCCGGTATCCAATACCCAAGAAGTAGAGTTAATTGAAATGCTTACTTCGATATAGAACATACCGTTTCCCAAACTCTTCTGGGCAAGATATTCCCTGCAGTTACGCTTCCAATGTCCAGGCTTCTTGCAGTGATGACAGATGTCAACAGTCTTGTCAGCCTTCACTGGTGTGGCTGCCACTACGGGACCCGGAGTCTGCCTCTTCAAGGGCACGCTCTTCTTGGGACGTTGGAAAGAACGCTTCTTTCCCTTCCCAGGTGGACCGGTCTTCGTACCAGATGAAGAGCCCACAAAAAGAACCGGCTTCTCTTTCTTGATAGTGGACTCGAAGATCACAAGCATATTCACCAACTCCTCAAGGGTCGGCTCCATCTTGTTCATGTTGAAGTTCACCACAAAAGGATAAAATGAGCTAGGCAGCGATAAGAGCAACACGTCGGTGGTCAACTCCGAAGGCAAGATCAGATCCATGCCAACGAGCTTGTCCACGAGCCCAATCATCTTCAAGCCATGCTCATGGACCGAGGCCCCATCTCGCATGCGCATAGTGATCAGCTCCTTGACGGTAGCATGCCTAAGAGGCCGAGTCTGCTCACCAAAGAGCTCCTTGAGATGCAAATGAATGTCAGCAGCATTCTTTGCATCCTCAAAATGCCTCTGCAGCTCATCGTTCATAGAAGCCTGCATATAACACCTAGCCTTCAAGTCATGGTCACACCAATCCTTGTAGGTCTGCAATTCCTCAGGAGTGCAGCTAGTCGGAGCCTCAGCAGGGGGCGACTCAGTCAGTGTATATGCAATCTTTTCCGAGTTTAGGACGATTTTCAGATTTCTTAGCCAAGTGAGATAGTTAGGTCCGGTTAACACATATTTTTCGAGTATGGCAGAAAGCGGATTGCGAATTGAAGACATTGTCAAATTTTTGTACTGAAAAGTAAAACAGATAAATGTTAATGACTATTTTAAAATATTTAATAAGATATAAAGTTTGGACTTTAACTTTATAAATTTTCGCTCCCACTGTTTTGACATTTCCACTACCCTCTAGTGAAAACGGAAAACTCTTTTCCTCAGTAGGTACGTAAGGTCCAATTAGCGAATTATGATCCCGAATAATATCAGCCAATCACAATTCCTAAAAGGTAGTTTCCAATTGCATCACAATGCAACCCTTACGTAAACTTTTGTCTCATTTTTGATTAGGACCCAATAATATGACGTCGTTCATCTTTACGTGTCAAGCCTTACCCATCGATGTTGAACCTTAATGGACAGTCGCCATGAGTTCCTCAATAATATGAGCCGAAATCATGGGAGTTCCACGTAGTTCACATCACCATGTCAATGGATGTCACAGCTTTCCGGCACCCAGAGCTCCCCCAATAATATGAGCCAAGCCCCGAGTACGGGTAGCGTTCATCATGCACCCATTGTCGATGGAAGACAAGGAAATTATAAACAAATTTATAATTTCCCTTTTCGGGCTTGATAATAATTTTGAATCTTATTCAAAATGAGGGTTTTTTAATTTTGAAAGATCTCATCATTAATTTTATTTAAAAAAGCTCGCCATGTTTGATCGTATGTTTGCCGGATTCATGCAACTTTGTTATTATCATAATAATAACGCACATACTCATTATTTATAACATATCATGCATATATTATAAACAGTAAACAAACAAGGATGATCAATCGCCCCAATACTAATGGCACGTGTGAGCTAAACACGGGCCTAAGTCCAATCCTAGGGAAATGCATGGGATGCAAATGCAACTATTACATTAGCTTCCAATATTTACGTCTTCGATCTTCATAATCATCATGGCCACCATCTTCTAATATTGATCATCCACTATAGTAATATTTACAAATAAATATCCATGGCAAATAGGGATACATCTCATGGGGGGTGGGAACGGGCCATAAACCAAGCCCACTTTATAAATTGATAATTATTACAATCATTCAACACAAAATATCCTAGCATACACCTAGCAAATTGGGCTTGGGCTTTTGATCATCCTTCATGCATAATATCACATATCATACACCATCAATTAATTATCACAATAATTAATTGATCCAATATTATATATCTTGATCCAATCACTAACCGCCACGATTATAAACTAAATTAACAAAGTATACAAACATCTTTGTCTACTTTCAAATTAATTTATTTATAACCGAATTTCTTGTAAATCACCATTTACTATAAATATTTAAAGTCCAACTTAAAATATTTATTTCATGAGAAAATATTTTCAACTTTTGTAATTTTAAACTTAAGGGCCCAAAAACTTATTTTTCACCAAAAACATTTTGGCCCATTTAAAATTCACAAATATGTTAGCCATCCAATGGCCCAACAACTCAAGGCCCATGACACTTTGATATTCCAAAACACTTTTGGAAACCCTAGTCGTCATCGCCGTCGCCGGAGCTCCGTCGTCAGATTCCGGAAACAAAAAAATTTTTTTTTTATTTTTTTAATGGGGCTGTTCGGGCAGCCCCTCGGGCATCCCGAGCTGCCCGAAACGGGCAGCAACATGCTGCCCGAAGTTCCCCACAATAAGCCTCGGTTTTTGGTTGCAAAAATACACTCATGCGGTTAGAAATCGATCTCAACATAATATCTTGTAATTGCTACATAAAATCGTAACCATAGCTCGGATACCACTTGAAAGTGGATCGGTTACGGTGACCGGAAGCGCAACGGAAGTTTAAAAATCGAATTTTTACTAAAGAAATTTCGGCCACCTCATATTATTTTGTGTAGCAAATACAACAAACACCAAATATCATACATAGGGTGTTGAGAAAATTATACCTATCAACCTCTTGAGGTTGATGATGGCTCCAACTTTGTTGTTAAACAACAAAGCTCTTGATTGGCAAGAAGATCTACAAGCTTCCTCCTTGAGCACACCTTGCTCAAAATTAGGCCCACCACTAACTAGGTAGATCCCCTCATATTTTGCACTAGAAAAATATGAGGATTTTTCAAAGAGAAGTGCAAGAATTCCTCAACCAAGATGAAGAGAAAAAATGGAGAGAAATGAGTGTGAATTTTTCGACCAAGTGAGGGGAGAGTGAAGGAGTGAATGAGTTGTCTTGGTGTGTGAAAAAGTAGAGACCAACTTTAGCATGCCATGCAATTTTTTAATCAAAAGTAATCCACAACCTTTCACCTCCCAAGCATGCATTCTCATTTGGAGTTGTAACAATTACAAGGCCCATGGACTTTTATTTAAATGTCCCAAACATATTTGAGCCCATTTAAAGTTTACTTGATTTTACCCAAGCTCACTAGTTTAATAATCTCTACAAGGCCCAATGTAATTTATTTAATTCAACACTTGAATTAATTTAATTATTTGGACTCTACTAGGCCCACTAGTATTAAATTAATTCAACACTTGAATTAATTTAATTTAGTTTATAATAATGTTTATGAAAATCACAATTTTGAAATACATTATTTACTTGACCAACTTTTAATTTTAGAAACACATTCATAAATTAAAAGTTACATTTCTCTCATAGAAGTCATACTTCTATTTTTCTTTACGCTTATAAACTCATTTATAAGCCGTTCAACACATTGAACTATTTTACTTCTCAACGGGATCTAGAAAGCTAGTACTTGTGTGGCCCTCAATGGTTCATTGATACAACTAGCCGTGGGTTTACATCTCCATGTGATTCGGACTAAACATGTCCTTATACGAGCATACCCCAATTGCTCCATTCTTACTTATCAACTCCTTGATAACAAGAACGTCAGAACTCAAGTCTGATAGTACCCAACCAATCATGTTAAACGCCTAGCAGCATCGCTTACATGATTCCCTAGGTATCAAATGATAGTGCCTGCAAGAACCATTCAATTATGGTTAGCGTACAGTACGGTCCCTTCAACTCATATATCCCGATCGATTCGACAACCATTGGTTTATCGAGAGTTGTCAATGAATCGATACTATATGTCATGTCGTAGTTGCATCGATGGTGTAATCTATGAAACCCCTTTCATAATTACCACCATACTCTGACCAGAGATTTCAAACTACATATACATGAAAACACATAGGATATCCATACCCGTAGGTAAGCGGTGAATCCCCGACTACAATGCATCGACTCCTATATGTTTCGACAGAACACCCAACCTTGCCACCTGATGACCCCATGAGAGTCGGTAAACAAGTCAAAGTGTAATTCTAGCACATAGAGTTTCAATGTTGTCCCGGGTCATAAGGACTAATGATGTACAACCATAAACTAGGATTTTTCCACTCGATAAGTGAGAACCACTTGGAAAGTCCTTTTATGGAGGGTTGTTCAGTGCACTCTACAAGGAGCACCTATCTGCATGTTCGGACATCACAATGTCCCCTACCAATGAAACATGGTACTCACATCGCAGATACTAGTCTCGAACTCGAGCGGCCTATATCCTTCTTAGTGGTGGCTGAATAGACTAGGAACTGTTTAGAATATACAGCATTACAAATATGAGTTTCATGATACTCATCATATGAGCATCTCATATTCTTTCTACTATTTGTATATTCAAGGGCTTTATCTATGCAACTAGCATGGGTAAACAGATAAAGATTTGCCAAAATAATAAATTCAAATATTATTAAAATAAAGACTGTTTATACATAGAGTTTAATCATGAACCCTCGACCAACACTTTGCTCGACGGGCACCTACTCTAACAGTAATTGTTTATGATAATTTTTAAAAGATGCTTTTACGTAGGATTGCATGCATGCGATTCATTTAAATGTTTATTTTCAAAAATGAGAGATTTTATAAAATATATATATATATATATATATATATAGCTGCATTTTAAAATGAGTAGACATTACAGTTCATATCAGAGCAAGGGTCCTGTATAGGGTTGTGCCATCGCCAGCTTCTACGGCTCAGTTTTCAAAGCCTCAAATTTGTAAGCTTTTCTGATTTAAATGTTTAAAATGATTTATAGTTATCACCTGCATGATTTCATGATTTGCGCTTTATGATGATTTACTGCTTATGTTTACTGTTTTTATGATTTAAGGTTCAGTCTTTTCAAAACTAGATTAATTGCATGATGGGCTACGTTTTCAATTGTACTATATTCAGATATGTCTCCCAGACGCGAGCCCAGAATGGTCAGAGTGGATGATATTCCTGAGGGTGGCAGGGGCACTCCACCACCACCACCGGGGTACCCTGCTACCCGAGTACTTGAGGGGTTAGCGAGACTCATGGAGCAGGACCAGCAACTGCCTCGCCAGCAGATAGACGTATTTGAGCAGTTCTGTAGGCTCAACTCGAAGGATTTCGGGGGTACCAATGATCCATTCGTAGCTGAGGGGTGGATCAGATCACTGGAGCTTCTCTTTGATTATCTACATATGAGGAATGGCGCACCTGGCCCATCTATATGCTGAGGTATGATGCATCCCTGTGGTGGGAGGGGGCCTCACATGCAGTGGATATGGCTGCTCTCACATGGGCCAGATCCAGGGAGATGTTTTTCGGGAAATATTTCCCAGTTGACGTCAGGGGCCGTCTGACGAGAGAGTTCATGAGCCTCTGGCAGGGCGATTTATCTGTGGCGGAGTTCATCCGCAAGTTTTACAGGGGCTGCCACTTTGTGCCCATGATAGCAGGGGATGCCGCCCAGAAGATGAGGCATTTTCTTGATGGACTGAGACCTACTCTCCGCCGGGACGTCAAGCTGATGAGGCTGGCAAGTTATGATGAGGCCATTTCCTGCGCTTTTCAGGCAAAGGAGGCACTGCGAGACATAGATTTTGAGATGCAGCGGAAGCGGCATCAGGCCCAGTCCATGGCTGAGCCGCAGAAGAAGCATTTTACAGGGCCATCTAGACAGCAGGGGCAGCAGAAGCCCCAGGGACAGCACAGGGGGCCAGGACAGCAGAGTCCATTCCAAGCACCAGGGGTTCCTAGGCAGGAGAGAGGACCGCCTTGCAAGCAGTGCAACAAATATCATTATGGCAAATGCATGTGGGGCACCTACAGATGCTTCGTATGTAAGCGGGAGGTGCACAAGGCTGTAGATTGCCCTCAGAGCACGGGTCCCACTACCGGCAGGACATATTTGATGCATGCCGAGGAGGGTGAGGCGGAACTTGACTCTACTTTGATCACTGGTAACTTTTACGCTTAAGTCTATGTGTTTATCGCTTTGATTTCATGTAATTGTTTGATCAGTATGTGAATTGATTGTTGGGATCGATAACATAGAAAGATTTAGGATGCATGTTCTACCTGGTTAGGATTAATAATTTAATTGTTTGATCTGAGGAATTATAGGGACCTAATTGTAATGACAGATAATTTAAGGACCATTGTGCAATTTTCGAACTTAAAGGGGATTAAATTGCAATTTTTGATTTTTATGAGGTTGAATTTTGAACTTTTGAGGATCAATATTTGGGTTAATTCAGTGATTTTTCGAGGATTTTGGGGTTAACTGCTGATAAGGAATTCCTTAAGTCCAACAGTATTAGATTTGATGGTATGTTTTGTCGCAGGGAGGGTATATATTGCAGGTGTAGCCACACATGCATTGCTAGACTCAAGGGCTACGCATCGTTTATATCCGAATCTTTCGTGAAGCGACTAGGAATCATACCAGTAGCGATGGATTCAGGATTCAGAGTATCGATTCCATCCGGGGATCAGATGTTCACATACCGTATAATGAGAGGATTGGAGCTCAGATTGCAGCAGAAGGCAGTACAGGGAGATCTGATAGTACTACCGATGTCAAAGTTTGATATCATACTGGGCATGGACTGGCTCTCTTCTCATGGAGCAGTCATAGATTTTTGCCAGAGGTCAGTGTCTGTCAGACCTCCCAGTGGGAAACCGTTTGTTTTTGAGGCAGTTAAATATCAGCAGTTCCCGCAGGTCATTTCCTGCATGTGTGCGAGGAAGCTTATCAAGAAAGGCTGGCAGGAATACTTAGCCAGCGTCATATAAGTGACAGAGCCAGTCAGTCAGAAGTTGGAGGACATTGATGTGGTCAGGGAGTTCTCCGGAGTTTTCCCTGACGACGTTGCAGGCATACCACCAGACAGAGAGGTGGACTTTTCGATTGAGCTCATGCCAGGGACATTGCCGATATCTAAGGCATCCTACCGATTAGCACTTGCAGAGATGAAAGAGCTCAAGGATCAAATTCAAGATCTACTGGATAAGGGTTTCATTCGCCCTAGTTTTTCTCCTTGGGGTGCACCAATTCTTTTTGTTAAGAAGAAGGATGGCAGCATGTGACTGTGCATTGACTACCGAGGGCTGAACACGCTCACAGTTAATAATAAGTATCTGTTGCCTAGGATCGAGGACTTATATGATCAGCTTCAAGGAGCCTCAGTGTTCTCCAAGATAGACCTCTGATCTGGATACAATCAGCTGAAGGTGAGAGAGTTAGATGTGCATAAGACAGCCTTCCGGATGCGTTATGGGCACTATGAGTTTTTGGTGATGCTCTTTGGTTTGACGAACACGCCAGCAATTTTCATGGATCTCATGAATCGCGTGTTCAGCCATTCCTAGATCAGTTCGTCATAGTCTTCATTGATGATATCCTGATCTATTCAAAGAGCAGAGAGGTGCACAATCATCATCTGAGGACAGTGTTGCAGACTCTACAGGATAGACGACTGTATGCCAAGTTCAGCAAGTGTGAGTTTTGGCTTGACAGAGTGGCATTCTTGGGCCACATTGTATCGTAGGATGGCATAGAGGTCGAACCCAGCAAAGTAGAGGCAGTCAGAGATTGGCCAGTTCCGAAGAGCGTGACAGAGATCCGCAGTTTCTTGGGAATGACATGTTATTACAGGAAGTTTATCCAGGGCTTCTCTTCTATTAGGGTACCTATGACCGCCTTGACAAAGAAGAACACCATGTTTATCTGGGGACCAGAGTGTCAGCAGAGCTTTGACAAACTGAAGCTAGAATTGACCACTGCACCAGTACTAGCTATGCCATCAGGGCATGGAGAGTTTGTCGTATATACAGATGCATCTCAGCTTGGGTTGGGTGCAATTCTGATGCAGCAGGACAGAGTGATAGCCTATGCGTCCAGACAGCTGAAGGTCCATGAGAAAAATTATCTGACTCATGACCTAGAGCTCGCAGCAGTGGTATATGCCCTGAAGATCTGGAGACACTATCTGTTTGGTGAGAAGTGCGGGATTTTCACAGATCATAAGAGTCTGATGTACTTCTTCACACAAAAGGAACTGAACATGCTACAGAGGAGATGGCTTGAGCTGGTGAAGGACTATGATTGTCACATTAGCTACCATCCGGGTAAGGCTAATGTAGTTGCAGATGCTCTGAGCAGGAAGCACACAGTGATTGCCCATCTGTCAGTGCAGAGACCATTACAGGCTGAGATTCGGATATTTGAGCTCGCATTTTATGCCAGGGGCGAGGCCCCGAATCTTGCTAATCTTAGAGTACAGCTGACTCTGAGAGACAGAATCAGAACAAGGCAGACTTCTGATGAGCAGTTACAAAAGTGGAGACAGAGGGACGAGGCTAAGAGCCAGAGACTGTATGCAATTGTGGATGGCATAGTCAGATATAGGGACCACCTATGGGTTCCTGACAATGATTCTCTCCTAGCAGATATATTGAGTGAGGGCCATAGCACCCCGTACTCCATCCATCTAGGGAGTACGAAGATGTATAAGGATCTACAGACTTTGTATTGGTGTCCGGGCATGAAACGAGATATTTTGCTATTCGTCTCCGAGTGTTTGACTTTTCAGTAGGTTAAGGCAGAGCGTCAAAGGCCTGCAGGGAAGTTGAGACCACTCCTATTCCCGAGTGGAAATGGGAGAATATTACTATGGATTTTGTGACAGGGCTTCCAAGGAATACTGGAGGATATAACGCCATCTGGGTGATTTTTTATCGGCTCACTAAGTCAGCTCATTTCTTACCGATCAGGAATACATTCACCATGACTCAGTACGCAGAGCTGTACATCAGAGAGATAGTCAGACTACATGGAATTCCAGTGTCCATAGTGTCAGACAGGGATCCGAGGTTCACGTCTGCGTTCTGGAAGAGTCTTCACCAGGCTTTGGGTACGAAGCTACTGTTTATTACCGCTTTTCATCCTCCGACAGATGGCCAGTCAGATAGGGTGATTCATATTCTAGAGGACCTACTCCGAGCTTGCTTGATTGACTTCCAGGGCAGCTGGGAACCGAAGTTACCTCTTGTGAAGTTCACATACAACAACAGTTACCAGGCATCGATAGGTATGGCTCCATACGAGGCACTGTACGAGAGGAAGTGTAGGTTGCCAGTTTATTGGGATGAGGTAGGAGAGCGAGAAGAGTTAGGTCCAGATATTGTCAGACATACAGCAGATTTAGTGGCTAGGATTAGAGACAGGATGAGAACTGCGCAGAGCCGTCAGAAGAGTTATGCTGATCAGAGATGGCGAGATCTTGAGTTCGCAGTAGGGGATCATGTTTTTCTGAAGGTTGCACCTATGAAGGGTGTGATGAGGTTCGGGAAGAAGGAGAAGCTCAGCCCTAGATTCATCGGACCATTCGAGATCCTAGAGAGAGTTGGGACACTCGCTTACAGAGTTGCTTTACAGCCGAATCTGGCGGTATTTCATAATGTGTTCCACGTCTCTATGCTGCGTAAGTACATGTCGAATCATTCACATGTGCTTAACTATGAGCCACTTTAGCTGACACCGCACTTATCTTTTGAGGAGAGACCTACGCAGATTTTGTACAAGCAGGAGAAGAGACTCCGAAATAAAGTGATCCAGAAGGTCAAAGTCAAGTGGGTGAATCACTTCGAGCAGGAGGCCACATGGGAGACAGAGACCGAGATGAGGAGTCGCTACCCGGAGTTATTCGGTGCGTTCTAATTTCGAGGACGAAATTTTGTTTAAGGGGGGGAAGTTGTATGGTCCAGAAATTTAAATCACGTAACCTGAATGCATGAAAACTAGGGTTTTATTTATTTTTATTATGTGTTTAATTATTTTATGCATGATTCATGCATGATAGGATTTAATTCTTGAAATTTTAAAAGTTCATGCATTAGGGTTTCTAGATGCATTTAACGCTCGAACGAGGAACGGAGATCTCTTACGAAGATTAAGAGGAAGAGAGTGGGTATTACAACCGACTCTGATAAAACCATTTCTGAGGAGTCTGCTGCTCCTGTTTTAGAATCTCTACCTGCTGCTCCCGGCAAGAAGAAGAAGCCTCGCACTGTTCTCCGCATCAAGAGAACAGTTGATATTGCTGACGTGGAAACTATCCCATTGCGACAAGTGTTTCCAGAAGCCACTTCATCTGTAACAGAAGTTGTCGATCGACCAACAGCAACTTCTACCACTACAACATTCACCACTGACCAACTTTTAGACCCACTTCTGGGGTTGTTATTCGAGAATCTGCTTCAGGATCTTCTGCTTTCCGACCGGTATTGCCTATTTCATCCTCTGATAAGGGCAATGGGAAGCTGATTGAAGAACCAAAATCTCATGGAGCCAAGTCATCCGTTTTGACTGGTATTGATCTTCACATGACAGAGATCGAAGATTCTGCCAGGAAAGCCATAAATTTCTTTGATGAATGGCACGAAGTTCGAGTTTTTCATCCGTTCTCCTACTTCAAGACGTTAGGTGCTTATGGAAAAATGATGAAAAACGAAAAGAGAGTGTTCGAGTTTGCAAAGACAGAAAATGTGATTAACACATTGCGTAGACGAAGTTACATCCTTGAGCAACTGAAATGTCAAAAGATGGAATCAGTTTTGAAAAATCTCGAATCAAATTTTGATCCAATGATTCCCACTGATTCTCAAGACAGACAGGTTATCTACACTCTGACTGAGAGATTGAGACAGATGAGTGAGCAAATTCTTTCTCAAGAACAGGCTTTTGGAGAGCCAACTCAATATCATGAAGGTTTTGTTTTCGATTTTTCTCGAAATAAAACAGTTGAGGATCGGACCCCCAGCTTCACCAGAAGCTCATGTTCCCAGTACTCCTGCAACGACGAAGCAGCCTATTTCATCTTTATCTCTACTATCGGTTCATGAAGTGGCTTCAGTGGAAGAAGTCATTCAATCAATTGTTCCTACATCTTCTACTGCACCAGCAGCAGATCAAGATGTTGATTTGGTTCAGCCACCTTCTCCTCCAGCGGATCAAACAATGGCAGAATCAGATGCTGCGCCATCTCCATTATTGCCAAATCTGGAGAACTTTTTTGCTGAATACCAAGCAGAAATGGAAGCTCTTTTGAACCAGCAATCTAAACCTGTTTCTGCAGAACAGCCACTGGAAACCTCTGAAGATATTCAACCTGAAGGGAACACAGTCCCTGATCCTACTGTTGCTGAAGAGACTGTTCCTTCTGGTACTGAGAACACTACTGCAGAACCACACGTTCCAACTGCTCCAGAAGTAAGCATTGCTGAACCTGGCCCCTCTGCTGATCCAACAGATGTTATCCCTGCTTCTGCTCAGTTCAAAGTTCAAACTTCTACTGCATTGGTATTATCCACACATGGAAAAAGGTGATGATTGCCTTGCTAAGATAAGGCACCGTATGCTTGAAAGGACTCCGTCACCAGAACTAGAACCATTCAATATCGAAAGTGAGATAGATATTCTACAGAAGAATCTCAACAATCTCTCTGATATAGTCAGGGAACTATCTCGTGAACATGCCACAGAAGTCAGTGGTTCTAAGTTCTTTCGAGACCGTATAACAAAAGAAATATTTAACACGGCAGAATCTGTGAGCAAGATGCATGCTAAGACCATTGTTTTCAGACAAACCATTTCCAAAGGTTATGGTACCATCGTGCTCGGTAACACTGATATTCTTCAACGACTCACTGATCATGATGCACTATTCGCTCATTCTCCACCACCATGGAATCTATGGATGCCAAGATTGAGTTCCAATCTCAATCTCTCACTGCTCTTAATGAACGAGTTTCTACTCAGGCTCCATACCTGGAAATGTTGGCGAATGGAATTCAAAACTTGACTGGACGCATGGATGATTTAATTGCTCGGGTCATTGTCAATGATGCCAAAAAGGGGGAAGAAGAACAAAGAGGAAGAGATCAAGCAGAAGAAGAAGAAAGGAGAACCAGAGACAACGCAGAATCATCAGCCAGACAAGGAGACCACGATATCCAGAATGAAGAAATCATATACAGGGACATTGGAACTAATGATTAAAATCTTGCTGCTTTTAAATTTGTGTTCTTTAATTATCTTAATCTAAACGTTATCTGCTTTATATTGCTTTTCTGATAATGTCTAGGTTTGTGCATCACCACAAAGGGGAAAATTGATAGACCTAAATTTATTGTGGCGATGAAAACCAAAACCAGCAGATCATTCGTTAAAAACAGCAGACAAATGAAAAGCAGAAGTTAGCGTATTGATAGACCAGAAGTAGTACTCAATTTTAACTAAATAGAAAACCAGAAGAAGTAATAAATTTATCAGAATGAATATAGAATCAGAAGAAGAAGATAGGACTTAACGAGACTTAACGTCTTAACGAAATCAGCCTTAAATGTTACCGTTACTTTACCTAGTACCAGTATTAATTGCAGTATTAATGCTGTACGAAGTCATTTAATACGCTTTACCTATTTTAGTATAAAACAGGACTGATTGTTCTGTAGCTTTTCTGTAGGAACCCATTTCGATAATAAAGCTGATTGTATCAGAAGACAGGGGACACTCTATGATTATATACGTTGGACTCAAGTTACCTATATATATGGAACAAACCCATATAGAAGATTTAGGAATTTTCAATCCTATCTATCCAACATTTTCTTGAGAAAATCGCGAATCTTTAAATATCTTCTAGCTCATCTTATAGAAGAGTAGCACACGCTTCATAGCATATATCTGATCTGTTTGAGATTATCTCGTGCTACTGTTTCTTACACTCTTTAAAAATCACTCAAATATTTATATCTTGTTGAGAAGAGTTTGTAATCTGGAAAAGAGTCTTTTCCAGAACATTACTTTATTGTATTTCAACCGTATTGAGAAGCTAAGAGTTTCAGTAGGCAAAAATTAAGCCCTGCTGAACTGGATGTGTACAAGTGTTGTACTGTAATATCCAAAGTCTTTTACTGATACGTTTTGGAAACAGAAGAAGGGGAGACGTAGAAGATTTTAACTTCGAACTTCCATAAACAACTATTGTCTACTCCCTACTGTTATTACTGTTTTCACTTACTCCATCGGATTGTTTCCGTACTCATTATTGTAATCTGCTGGAAGTATACACAACATGATAAGCTATTATCTCTAGCAGGATTTTAGCATCTCCTTTACGGGAAAAAGTTCAGAAAAAGGAGTTGAGTTTATTCACCTCCCCTCTAAACTCTACATCGATCCCCAACATACTCGTATGCTAATAATCATCTAATACAAAAGTAATTTGATAAAAGATTTGTTCTAATCACCTTGATTCAAACTTGACTCTCATGCTTTCTATAAAATCAAATGATGCATCTATGGTACAAATATTATTTCATTAAACTCATATTAATAATTTCTTGAATGGTTCTAAAAGGATGAAATTTTTTAATCAAATTCATAATTTACCTACCCTAAGGTGGCAATTTACCTACCTTGTCCATCCATAGTAGCATTGGCATGGCGCCGTACAAAGCTTTGTATGAACATAAATGTCGATCATCCTTATTCTGGGATTAAGTAGGGGAAAATCATCATGAACCCGACCTTGTCAAAGCAATAGCGGACAAGACAGCTATTTCAAAAAAGAAACTCAAAGTAGTCCAAGATAGACAGAAAAGCTAGTTGATCTAAGAAGGAGACCGTATAATTTAAAGTTGGTGAGAAGCTTATGTGAAAATTTCACCTATGAAAAGAGTGATATGATTCAATAAGGCTAGGAATTAAACCCCAGATGTGTAGGAACCTTTGAGATTCTAGGGAAAGTAGAAACCATGGCTTACCAACCATCCTTGCCATAAGGAACGTCAAGAATACAAATGTTTTTCACTTATCGCAACTGAGAAAATACATTTATGACCCAATTCATATCCTAGATGCAGAGCCTGTAAGATCCAAAATTAAGACGATGTAATCCAACTGTATGAAAATCTAAGAAATATGAAAAAAAAATGATTAATTAATTGATGTTAATTGCTAAATTGATAATGTGACATGTTTATATTATGTTCTAGTAGTTTTTCTACTTACATTTATTAAAATGTATTTTTAAGGGTTATTCGAGTTGCGATCTAGGAACGGAGACCGAGGGCTGAAAAATAGAAAATGTTTTTATTAAATAATTATCTTTAATTATTTAAAATATGATTGATGCTTTTTTTAATTTTGAAAATAATGAGTTTTGAGGTGATTTTATACGCCAGGACGCAAATTTTATCGGTGTTTGTTTTTCAACAAAAATACGAACGTATAGGCAACACGGCTAATAAATTCACAAAATTTTCTTCTCAAATTAATTTTTAATATTTTAGTTAAACACTAAAGGGCTTAATTAACTCCACTAATGGGTCTAAGCTTATTTAGTGATTAATTAACTATATAATATACTAAAACCTACCCTAAACCTCATATCATCCCACACCCCACACCCCTTGAACGTACAAACTCTCCCCCACCAGCATATACACGGCACCCACAAGGAGATTTGAAGGGAAAAGCATCAAGTTCTTCTTAGTTCTTCAAGCCAAGGTCCTCCTCGTCGTCCTTCTTCAATCGTCAACGATTTTTCGTGCGTAATATACGCAGAAGCACGTCATGTTCTCCTTTTTACTCATCATTCACACCATAGTAATTATTTAAAAAATGGTTTGCATGGTAAACAAGTTGCAACATGAAATATTTTCAGTTTTATGTCATATGTCAATTTTTAAGGCTTGAATTTGATGCAAAATCATAATTTTTATGTGTTTAATACGCCTGCCATGTTAGGAATATGATCAAGGGTGTTTATACGAAGCTTTAGGGTCCTAGAACATGCACGAGATCATGCTGCACACACATAACAGAAGCTGGAACTGGAATCTTGTAGGGGTTGATCAAAGGGCTCGATTATGGGGCATGTTGCTTGGCTTGGCTCACGGCTGGGCTTGGGTCATGTATGAGTCAGGGAGAGAGTACTAGTTATGCTAGGACTCGAGTCAAGAGGGCTGGGGAGGAGTCCTAGCGAACTAAGACTCCAACCCGAGAACACAACTCCTGGCGCTTGGTGCAGCAGTGCACGAGAGGAAATGCTATGCCAGGGGGCTTTGTGCTGGGCAAGTTTTGATCCTTAGGGTCCTAGGTGCAAGAGGCTGGTTCAGGGACTGGGTCGGTTGGCTAAGTCCTAGGCGCACAAACTTGGAGTCCACTCACATGAGGAGTTCTCGGCCATGCATGTGCAGAGTTGGGGAGCTTCGGTTTTCAACTTAAGGTCTGGATCCTTTGGTTCCTAGGGTCCAGTAGGGTCTAGGGAAGAGTTGGCTCGATGTTGGCTCTGGCCGGCTCGATGAAAAATCAAGATGGCTCAAGGTGGGTTTGTTCGAGAGTTTAGGGTCTGCTTTGTGAAAAGAAAATCGAAACATGGCTCACGGGGTCGAGTCGTAGTGCACGAGGGGTAAAATAATATAAAAAGTCTAAATTTTTAATTTAAGAATTTTATATTAAAGTTTGAAATTATTCGGGATTGAAACGCATTAAAAACGAATAATTGATGATTAATTAAAAAGTCTATGATTTAGGCTAAAGAAAATTATGAGAAAATTAATTTAAACTTAAATAATTATTTGGGACAGTTAGAGTCAATGAAATTAAAAAAGAGTCAAAAACGTGAAATTTTACTTCTAGAAGTAAAACAGTAATTTTATCCCAAGAAAAATAGTAAACGTCATGGCAGTGTCCTGAATGTTGTTTTATATACTAATATGATTATTTTAAATATTTATATGATTTAATATGTTAAAATTTTATTTTAAAATATTTATGTATTTTTGATATGTCAAAATGTTATTTTAAATGTTTATGATTTACTATGTCAAAATGTTATTTTAAATGTTTAGGATTTAATATGCTAAAATGTTAATTTAAACATTTATGGATTTTTATATGTTAAAGGGTTTATTTTAAATTTTTTATGGATTTTTATGAGGAAATAACGTTAAAAGATATGTTGCATGCTTGTTTTTAAAAGAAAAATGATATTAAATGCAATTTTTTTATAAAGTGATGAAAATGTGAAAGATTGAAGGAGGTGAAGTAATTGTGACTATATGATGATATGAATGGAGATATCGTGATGGAAAAGGCCCAAGAGGGAACTCAATTATGGGAGAAGGCCCTAAAGGGAGCCCATACGTGAGAGAAGGCCCTAGAGGGTGTCCGTCTATGGGAGAAGGCCCCAGAGAGAGCCCGATGATCGTATTTTCATATGATGATAATAGGTCAAGGCTCAGTTGACGGGTGAGAGTGTCGCTGATATCCCCGCCTCTCAGTACTGTGGTTACATGATAGATGGATCCATCGACCTTATAATGATATGACATATATGCTTATGATGAAAAAGGGAAATGTTTATAATAAAATGATGAAAGGATATATGATATGAAATGATAAAAAGTAAAATGTTGATGTTTAATTTATGCATGTTCATATGAATATGTTTATAATGATACGAAAATGTTTATGAAAATGTTTTTGTTTAAAGTTTATGCATCTTCACGAAAACGATATTTTAAGTACAAGTATTTTCACTGTTGTATGTGATCTGTATATGTATTACTTGTTACAAAGATTATGGTGTGTTGAGTCTTTAGACTCACTAGGTGTGATTGATTCAGGTGATTATGATAATAATGGTAATGGAGGTCTTGATGGTTGACTTTTCTAGACTAAAGGTGCACATAACCCAAGGACCGACGATAGTTTTCCGCACTAGTTTATGATTTATGATTTTAAGATTATGTTAAAGATATTTTTACGAATTTTTATTTATGTTATGAGAGGTTTTTGAGATTTTATAGTATGTGCTATACTTTTCAAAAATGTTTTGAGGTTTGGTAAAACGTTTGACGATTTTACGATTTAAACTATTTTCCTTTGGATTTTTAAAAGTTAGTTGTTTGTTTTAATTTCAAAATGGTGTCAAGGTAATTTTCAAGTATATATATTTATGTATATTTTGAATTATGGAGATTAAGGAGAAAAAAAAATTTTGTGCTAGTGGACGTTTCAGTTGGTATCAGAGCAATGGTTCTACGAAGGGTTGCGACACCATCAGTGTCGGGAAGTTCAGTCGTCAAGCCTCAAATTTGTAAGTTTATACGCTTTATATGATGCTACCTGCATGATTACATGAATTATATATTTATGTCACATGTTTAATAGCTTTATGAGGATATATGTTTTATATGTTCTAGAATTTTTATACGTGATACGATATGAAATAAGAAATTATATGATTTCAATGCATGTTGTCTTTGTGGTGGAATTGGACTATGTTGAATTTTGGCTTTTAGTATTGACGTTCTTGTTTTTGGGCCATGAGTTAATCGTGAATATTATGAATGTTTTTGGGACAGATAGATTTTTCTAAGAAAGTACTGATGACTTATGGGTAATAGCTTAGTTAATTTTGGGAATTACACATAAGGAATAATGATTTGAGGATTGCAACGACTTTAGAAGTACAAAAATGTATAAATTGAGATTTTAGGTTTTGATGAAAAATAAGATTGATCATGAGAATTGATTTTTGGGTGAATAAGTTTAAAATGTAAGAAATTTTGTTATGGAAAACATGTATAAAGAAATTAAGAATGCCAAAAACTTATGGGTTAATTGTAGGATTTCCGAAAAAGTTTAAAAAACGAATAATTGATGATTAATTAAAAAGTCTATTATTAAGCTAAATAAAATTATGAGAAAATTAGTTTAAACTTAAATAATTATTTGGTACATGTTAGAGTCAATGGAATTAAGAAAAATTAAAAAACGTGAAATTTTTCGTCTAGGAGTAAAACGGTAATTTTATATCAAGAAAGTCATTAAACGTCATGGCAGTGTCCTGAATGTTATTTTATATACTAATATGATTATTTTAAATATTTATATGATTTAATATGTTAAAATTTTATTTTAAAATGTTTATGAATGTTTGATATGTCAAAATGTTATTTTAAATGTTTATGATTTAATATGTTAAAATGTTTATTTTAATTGTTTATGGATTTTTATATGTTAAAGGGTTTATTTTAAATTTTTTTATGGATTTTTATGAGCAAATAACGTTAAAACATATGTTACATGCTTGTTTTTAAAAGAAAAATGATATTAAATACAATTTTTTTATAAAGTGATGAAAATGTGAAAGATTGAAGGAGGTGAAGTAATTGTGACTATATATATGATGATATGAATGGAGATATCGTGAGGGAAAAGGTCCAAGAGGGAACTCATTTACGGGAGAAGACCCTAGAGGGAGCCCATACGTGAGAGAAGGTCCCAGAGAGAGCCCATCTATGGGAGAAGGCCCCAGAGAGAGCCCGATGATCGTATTTCCATATGATGATGATAGGTCAAGGCTCAGTTGACGGGTGAGAGTATCGCTGATGTCCCCGCCGCTCAGTACTGTGGTTATGTGATAGATGGATTCATCGACCTTATAATGATATGAAAGTAATAATTAACGATCCAAATTCAATAAAAGGAAAACATATATGCTTATGATGAAAAAGGGAAATGTTTATAATAAAATGATGAAATGATATATGATATGAAATGATAAAAAAGAAAATGTTGATGTTTAATTTATTCATGTTCATATGAATATGTTTATGATGATCCGAAAATGTTTATGATAAGGTTTATGAAAATGTTTTTGTTTAAAGTTTATGCATCTTCATGAAAACGATATTTTAAGTACAAGTATTTTCACTGTTGTATGTTATCTGTATATGTATTACTTGTTATAAAGATTATGGTGTGTTGAGTCTTTAGACTCACTAGGTGTGATTGATTCAGGTGATTATGATAATAATGGTAATGGAGGTCTTGATGGTTGACTTTTCTAGACTGAAGTTGCAGATAACCTAAAGACCGACGCTAGTTTTTCGCACTAGTTTATGATTTATGATTTTAAGATTATGTTAAAGTTATTTTTACGAATTTTTATTTATTTTATGAGATGTTTTTGAGATATTATAGTATGTGGTATACTTTTTAAAAATGTTTTGAGGTTTCGTAAAATGTTTGACGATTTTACGATTTAAACTATTTTCCTTTGGATTTCTAAATGTTAGTTGTTTTTTTTTAATTTCAAAATGGTGTCAAGGTAATTTTCAAGCATATATATTTATGTATATTTTGAATTATGGAGATTAAGGGGAAAAAAAAAATTTGTACTAGTGGACGTTTCAGTTGGTATCAGAGCAATGGTTCTACAAAGGGTTGTGCCACCATCAGTGTCGGGAAGTTCAATCGTCAAGCCTCAAATTTGTAAGTTTACACGCTTTATATGATTTATATGATGCTACCTACTTGATTACATGAATTATATGTTTATGTCACATGTTTAATAGCTTTATGATGATATATGTTTTATATGCTCTATAATTTTTATACGTGATACGATATGAAATAAAAAATTATATGATTTCAACGCATGTTGTCTTTGTGATGGAATTGGACTGTGTTGAATTTTGGGTTTTAGTATTGACGTTCTTCTTTTTGGCCCATAAGTTAATCGTGAATATTATGAATGTTTTTGGGACAGATAGATTTTTCTAAGAAAGTACTGATGACTTATGGGTACTAGTTGAGTTAATTTTTGGGAATTACACATAAGGAATAATGATTTGAGGATTGCAACGACTTTAGAAGTACAAAAATGTATAAATTGAGATTTTAGGTTTTAATGAAAATAAGATTGATCATGAGAATTGATTTATGGTGAATAAGTTTAAAATGTGAGAAATTTTGTTATGGAAAACATGTATAAAGAAATTAAGAATGCCAAAAACTTATGGTTTAATTGTAGGATTTTCGAAAAGTTTAAGGACCTGAATGTAATTAACCGAATTCTTAAGGACCATAAATGAAAAATTTCTACAACATAAGGGTCAATTTAAAAATATCGAAACTTTGGTTACTGAAATGTAAATTTCGAAAAATTGAAGGACTCAAAGACAATTTTTCAAGAAAAGCTTAAGTTCAACGCATAATCTTCACATAACGTTGGGAAATAATGATAGAAATTCCTTAAACTTCCACACAAAAAGATTTAAAAGACATTTTCGTCGTAGGGAGGATTATCATTCAAGGTGTAGCAACCTATGCACTGCTAGATTGGGGAACTACACATTCTTTCATATCTGAAACCTTCATCAAACGACTGAATATCATTCCTGAGGATATGGGTTTGGGTTTCCAAGTTTATATTCTTTCCGGTGACCAAATGCTCACGTCTAAGATTATGAAGAATCTGGAGCTTTGTTTATTCAGCGATGTGGTTCAGACAGATCTTATTGTGCTCCCTATGCCTGAGTTTGACATCATTCTCGGTATGGATTGGTTATCAGCAAATGGAGCTTCGATTGATTTTCGTCAGCGATTAGTGTCATTCGACCGCCTAATGGGAAATCTTTTATCTTTGAGGCGGCGATGAACAAGCAAATGCCGCACATTATCTCTTGTCTATGTGCGAGGATGTTTATTAGACGTGGATGCCAAGATTTTCTAGCATGTGTCACTACCACACATGCTCCTATCTGTCAGAAATTGGAGGATGTTGATATTGTCAGAGACTTTCCTAGCGTCTTTCCCGAAGATGTTTATGGGATTCCACCCGATCGCGAGGTGCAATTTTATATCGAGTTAATGTCGGGCACTATTCCTATATCTAAAGCACTTTATCGTCTTGCACCCGCTGAAATGAAAGAATTGAAAGATCAAATCCAAGAATTTCTAGACGAGGGTTTTATTCTCCCTAGTTATTCTCCACGGGGCGCACCGGTATTATTTTTGAAGAAGAAAGATGGTAGTATGCGACTCTGCATTGATTATCGACAGCAGAATATGGTCATTATCAAGAATAAGTATCCTTTAACAAGAATCGAAGATTTATTTGACCAGTTACAAGGAGCATCGATATTCTCGAATATTGATCTTCGTTCTGATACCATCAATTGTAAGTGAAAGAGTCAGATGTTCACAAGACAGCGTTTCGTACTAGATATTGGCACTACGAGTTTATGGTCATGTCATTTGGGTTTACCAATGCGCCAACGATCTTTATGGATCTCATGAATCGCATATTTCAGCCATATCTATATCAGTTTATTATAGTCTTCATTGATGATATTTTGATCTAATTTGAAGAATAGAGAGGAGCATTGTCGTCATTTGAGGACAGCATTGCAAGTACTGCAAGATAGAAAGTTATATGCAAAATTCAGCAAGTGGGAGTTCTGGCTTGATAGAGTAGCTTTCTTAGGCCACATCATTTCTAGTCAGGGCCGTGCTTATTTGGAGTCCAATGAGTCCAATGACTCAGGCCCATCTCTTTCTTGGGGCCCAAAAATTAAAAAAAAATATTATATATAATACTAGATAGCCTAACTATTGAATCTTTCTAATATATACTTCAGTATTTAATTCTTTATTTGCATGAGTATCGCCAGAACCAACAATTGAATCTTTCTAATATATACTTCAGTATTTAATTCTTTATTTGTAAGAATGTACTATTCTAAAATTTGATTGAATATCTAAAATTAAGAGCCAAAACTAATGTTGTACACATCTGAGTGGGTCCCACCCAAATTTAATAATTCAATAAAAATTTATTAATCTATACATAATTTTAAGATAAACTAATGAACCGACGCACATGTTGTGTACATATACAATATTTTTTATAATTCATTTGGATTATATTTAAATGAATATCAAAATGTAATTATAAGAAATAATGAGGGACTACAATGTAATTTTGATATATGAATTAAAAAAATAAATAGAAAAAAGAAAGAAAAAAATCAAAGTAGGAATTGAACCTACTTAATGTTTAGGAAACAAAGACTCTATCCACTAAGCTATACTAGTAAAAGATGTACATGTGTTTGCATGTGTTATTATTATTTTTAATTTGATCAAATAATACTAAACAATTAACACGAAATATTTTTAATTTAGAAGAATTTTTCGATTTAAAATGGAAGTTTTATTTAGATTTTTTCCTATGTAAAATATGAAGTGACTTGAGGAGATTTTTAATAGGGTAAGATGGGTAATTATGAAATTAAATATTTTGGTGTCCTCTAAGGGTCTCACACTTAAGGGGGGTGATCTATTTTCGGAGTTGACATTCTTGAGATGCTCATTACCAAGAGAAGCAAAATACGCCATTGATGTAGTGAATTATTTGAAGAAAATGGATGGGTGTTTCCCAAATGCTCATATTGCTTTTAAAATCTTTTTGACTGTCCCGGTCACAGTAGCATGTGCAGAGCAAAGTTTCTCAAAGTTAAACCTCATCAAAACTTTTCTCCGATCAACCATGTCACAAGAAAGATTGAATGGATTGACTATGTTATCGATTGAGAAAGAAATTACTGAACAACTTGATTATACATACTTGATTAGTTTTTTTAGCTCTAAAACTGTTAGACGGGTTGTTTTTTAGTGATCATTTTGGACATGTTTGATATTTTTATTCATTTACTTTTTTATATTGTCTTAACTTATTGATTTAATTTCAAAAATTGCTATGGAACTAAAAAAAATATGAACACACATTATGATTTAGATGCATCTTTTTAAAAGTTAGACTCAGGCCCAAATATTGTTAGGATCGGCCCTGTTTCTAGTGATGATGTTGAAGTTGATCCAAGTAAAGTTGAGCCAGTGAGAGAGTGGCCAGTACCCAAGAGTGTTACCGAGATTCCCAGTTTCTTGGGACTAGCGGGCTATTATCGCAAATTTATTCAGGGATTCTATTCTATAGCGGTACCTATGACCACCTTGACAAAGAAAAATGCAAAGTTTGTATGGGGATCCGAGTGTCAAGACAGTTTTGACAAGTTAAAGCAAGCCTTGATATCAGCGCCAGTGTTATCTATGCCATCGGGGCAAGGTGATTATGTTTTATATACCGACGCTTCTAAACTTTTTTTGGGTGCAGTTCTAATGCAAAATGATCGAGTTATAGCCTATGCGTCGAGACAGTTGAAAATTCACGGGAAAAACTACCTTACTCATGATCTTGAGCTTGTAGCGGTAGTTTTTGCATTGAAGATTTGGAGACTTTACTTATATGGGGAGAAGTGCAAAATATTCACCGATTGTAAAAGTTTGAAATATTTCTTTACCCAAAAGGAATTGAATATGAGACAGCGAAAATGGCTTGAATTATAAAGGACTACGACTATGAGATTAGCTATCATCCAGAAAAAGCTAATGTAGTGGCAGACGCATTGAGTCGAAAAACAACAGTTATTACTCAATTATCACTTCAAAGACCGTTGCAGTCCAAGATACAACGGTTTGAGCTTACAGTATATGCTAGGGGCGAGGCCCCTAATCTTGCCACCTTATCAGTACAGTCGACTTTGAGAGAGAGAATCTGCGAGGGACAGTCTACTGACGAGCAATTGCAGGAATGTAGAGCAAGAGATGAAGCCAAGGGCCAGAAGTTATATTATGATATGGATGGTATAGTTTGTTATCGAGATCGTTTATGGGTTCCTAGTGACGATTCTTTGATAGATCTCATTATGAAGGAAGCTCATGACACACCATATTCCATTCATCCGAGAAGCACGAAGATGTACAAAAATTTGCACTTATTATATTTGTGGTCGGATATGAAGAGAGATATTCCGCGTTTTGTAACCCAATGTTTGACATGTCAATAAGTCAAAGCAGAGCATCAAAGACCAGCGGGAAACTTAAGCCACTTCGTATTCCCGAGTGGAAATGATAAAATATTACTATGAACTTTGTTGTGGGATTACCAAGAACTGTCAAGGGATTTAATGCAATATGGGTGATAGTTGATCGTCTTACGAAATCAAAGCATTTTCTACTTATTAAGACGACATTCACCATGATTCAGTATGCCGAGTTGTATATTCGAGAAATAGTTCATCTGCATGGGATTGCTGTATCAATTGTTTCTGGCAGAGATCCAAGATTTACGTCATCCTTCTAGAAGAGTCTGCATGCAGTGATGGGGACCAAATTATTATTCAGTTCAACATTCCATCCTCAAACCGATGGTCAGTCCGAGAGAGTTATTCAAATTTTAGAGGATCTACTGCGAGCTTGTGTGATCGATTTCCAAGAAAGTTGGGAACCGAAATTACCTCTAGTGAAGTTCACCTACAATAATAGCTATCAACCATCAATTGGGATGGCTCCTTTTGAGGCACTTTATGGAAGGAAGTTTAAATCTCCTATTCATTGGGACGAGGTTGGTGAAAGAAGATAGATTGGTCCGGATGTGATTGAAGAGACTGCCGAGCTAGTAGTCAAAATTCGAGAGAGAATGAAGACTGCACAAAGCCGACAAAAGAGTTATGCCGATATAAGATGAAGAGACTTAGAGTTTGCAGTGGGAGACAACGTATTTGTGAAAATAACACCTATGAAAGGTGTTATGCGATTTGGCAAGAAAGGCAAGATTAGTCCAAGATTCATAGGTCCGTTTGAGATTTTGGAGAGGATTAGAACACTAGCCTATAGAGTAGCACTGCCACCGATACTTTCTGGAGTTCACAATGTGTTTCATATTTCGATGCTGCGAAAGTACATGTCGAATCCATCATATGTACTAAATTATGAACCTCTACAATTAACTCTAAATATGACTTATGGAGAAAGACATGTCCAAATCTTGGGAAGGCAAGAAAGAAGACTTCGAAACAAAGTCATTACAATGGTCAATGTCAAGTGGCTGAATCACTCGGAATAAGAAGCTACTTGGGAAACCGAGAGGGACTTGAGGAGTCTCTACTCAGAGCTATTCGATAAGTTCTAATTTCGAGGATGAAATTTTAAGAGGGGGAGGAATTGTAAGGTCCAAAATTAAGACGACGTAATCCAATTGCATGCAAATCTAGGAAATATGAAAAAAAAAAAGATTAATTAATTTATTTTAATTACTAAATTGATTATGTGTCATGTTTATATGATGTTCTAGTAGTTTTTCTACTTACATGTATTAAAATGTATTTTTAAGAGTTATTCGAGTTGCGATCGAGGAACGGAGTCCAATGGCTGAAAAATGGAAAATATTTTAATTAAATAATTATTTTTAATTATTTAATATGATTGATGATTTCTCTTATTTTTAAAAATAAGCGGTTTTGAGTTGATTTCATACGCCGTGACGTAAATTTTATCGGTGTTGGTTTTTCAACAAAAATACGAACGTGTTGGCAACCCGGCTAATAAATTCACAATCTTTTCTACTCAAAATATATTTTAATATTTTAATTAAACACTAATGGGTCTAATTAACTACACTAATGGGCCTAAGCTTGTTTAGTGATTAATTAACTATATAATATACTAAAACCTACCCTAAATCTCATATCATCCCACGCCCCACACCCCTTGAACATACAAACTCTACCTCACCAGCATATACACGGCAACACAAGGAGATTTGAAGGGAAAAGCATCAAGTTCTTCTTAGTTCTTCAAGCCAAGGTCCTCCTCGTCGTCGTTCTTCAATCGTCAACGGTTTTTCTAGTGTGATCTACGCAAAGGTGCACCATGTTCTCCTTTTTACTCATCATTCACACCATAATAATTATTTAAAATTGTTTGCATGGTAAACAAGTTGCAACATGAAATATTTTCGGTTTTATGTCATATGTCAATTTTCAAGGCTTGAATTTGATGAATATTCATGATTTTTTTGTGTTTAAGAGGGCTGCCATGTTATAAATATGATCAATGGTGTTTATATGAAGCTTTAGAGTCTTAGAAAATGCACGAGATCATGCTGCACACATATAACAGAAGCTGGAACCGGAATCTTGTAGGGGTTGATCAAGGGGCTTGATTATGGGGCATGTTGCTTGGCTTGGGTCACGACTGGGACCAGGCCTGGGTTAGGTTCATGTGTGAGTCATGGAGAGAGTCCTAGCCACATTAGGACTCGAGTCAAGAGGGCTGGGGACTCCAACCCGAGAACACAAGTGATGCGCGCTTGGTGCAGCCGCGCATGGGAGAAAACGCTCAGCCAGTGGGCTTTGGGCTGGGCAAGGTTTGATCCTTAGGGTCCTAGGTGGGTGTACAAGAGGCTGATTCAGGGGCTGGGTCGGTTGGCTAAGTTTTAGGCGCACAAACTTGGAGTCCATTCACATGAGAAGTTCTCGGCCATGAATGTGCAGGGTTGGGGAGCTTCGGTTTTCAACTTAGGGTCAGGTTCCTTTTGTTTTTAGGGTTCAGTATGGTCTAGGTAAGAGTTGGCTTGATGTCGGCTCAGGCCGGCTCGAGCTTGGCTCAAGGAAAAATCAAGATGGCTCAATGTGGGTTAGTTCGGGAGTTTAGGGTCTACTTTTTGAAAATAAAATCGAAACATTGCTCACGGGGTCAAGTCGTGGTTCACGAGGGCTAAAATAATATAAAAAGTCTATGTTTTTCATTTAGAAATTTTATATTAAAGTTTGAAATTATTCGGGATTAAAACGCATTAAAAACGAATAATTGAGGATTAATTAAAAAGTCTAGTATTTATCCTAAATAAAATAATGGAAAAATTAATTTAAGCTTAAATAATTATTTGGGACATGTTAGAGTCAATGGTATTAAGAAAAAGTCAAAAACGTAAAATTTTACGTCTAGGAGTAAAACGATAATTTTACCCCAAGAAAATTAGTAAACGTCGTAGCAGTGTCCTGAATGCTATTTTACATGCTATTATGATTATTTTAAATGTTTATATGATTTAATATGTTAAAATATTTATGGATTTTTTATATGTCAAAATATTATTTTAAATATTTATGATTTATTATGTCAAAATTTTATTTTAATTGTTTATGATTCACTATGTTAAAATGTAATTTTAAATGTTTATGATATAATATTTTAAAATGTTTATGGATTTTTATATGTTAAAGGGTTTATTTTAAAATATTTACGGATTTTTACGAGGAAACGATAACGTTAAAAGATATGTTGCATGCTTGTTTTTAAAACAAAAATGATATTAAATGCAATGTTTTTTAAAGTGATGAAAATGTGAGACATTGGAGGAGGTTAAGTAATTGTTACTATTATGATAATATGATGATATTAATGGGGATATCGTGAGGCAAAAGGCCCCAGAGAGAGAGCTCATTTACGGGAGAAGGCCCAAGAGAAGCCCATACGTGGGAGAAGGCCCCGAAGGGAGCCCGTCTATGGGATAAGGCCTTAGAAGGAGCCCGACGATCGTATTTATATATGATGATGATAGGCCAAGGCTCAGTTGACGGGTGAGAGTGTCGCTGATGTCCCCGCCGCCTAGTTCTGTGGTTACATGATAGATGGATCCATCCACCTTATGATGATACAAAAATCACAATTAACGATCCTAATTCAATAAAAGGAAAACGTATATGCTTATGATGAAAAATGGAAATGTTTATGATAAAATGATGAAATGATATATGATATGAAATGATAAAAAAGAAAATGTTGATGTTTAAGTTATGCATGTTCATATGAATATGTTTATGATGATACGAAAATGTTTATGAAAAAATTTATGAAAATCTTTTTTTGTAAAGTTTATGCACCTTCATGAAAACAATATTTTAAGTATAAGTATTTTCACTGTTGTATGTGATCTGTATATGTATTAGTTGTTATCAAGATTATGGTGTGTTGAGTTTTTAATCTCACTATGTGTGATTGATGCAGGTGATTATGATAATAATGGTAATAGAGGTCTTGATGGTTGACTTTTTTGGACTGAAGATGCATGTAACCCGAGGACCGACTCTAGTTTTCCGCACTAGTTTATTATTTATGATTTTAAGATTATATTAAAGATATTTTTACGACTTTTTATTTATTTTATGAGAGTTTTTTGAGATTTTATAGTATGAGCTATACTTTTCAAATAATGTTTTGAGGTTTGGTAAAACGTTTGACGATTTTTTGATTTAAACTATTTTTTTTTTGGATTTTTAAATGTTAGTTAGTTTTTTTAATTTCAAAATTGTTTCAAGGTAATTTTAAAGTGTGTATATATATATATATATATATATATATTTATTTATGGAGATTAGGAAAAAAAAATTCTAGTACTTTTTAAGAAAACGAGTAGTGGTCATTTCAGAGCCGCTCCTGAGCGAAGGAAACTTGAATGAAGATCTTAAGTATGAAGAAGTCTATATCCAAACAGTAAATATCAAAGACCAAGTATTGAGAATTCTGTATGTCAAAGTACAATGGCCTAACCACATTGAGAGAGAATCAATATGGGAGATGGAGGAGAAAATGTGCATGTAGTACCTTTATCTCTTTAAATTCAAGAAAATTCAAGTTTCGATGGGAAAACTTCTAATAAGGAGGGTAAGATGTGATGACTTGGAATTTTTTAGGCAAATCATGCAAGAAATGAAAATTGAAACTCTAAGCTCTTGGAATAGGAGATTATAAGCTCAATCCTAAACTTAATTTTTAAATTCAAGAAGCTCGAAAACCATGGAATGCATGAAGCTAGAATTTGTGGCAACACATGAACGTTAAATTTCTAGCTCATGGTCACCATGTTTTAGTTCAATAAAAATCTATAAATTGGTGCTCTAAAACTTGAAAATTCAGCTGCAAACTCAGCTTGGGGAAGGACACATTTATGGTGTATGAATAAACCCTTTGGATATGCCAAATGACCCCTTGAATCCACCAATGGTTGACCCACTTATATCAGACAATTTAAGGTAAATAGGAGGCCAAGAAACCTAGTGAGAAGGGGTTGTTCAGATTTATTTAGTTCCCCTTCAATACCCATTCTATACTTGAAAAAAAAGGACACCAAAAATGCCACATACCCGAACTTATCTTCATCTCTACAAATAACATTATAATTTGAACTCCACCATTCACAATTTACCTCGCTATGTTTTGCATAGTTTGTACAAATTTTTGCCCAATTCATTAGTTAGATTTCCGAAAAATTGTCTTTTCTCGAATACTGTGCAGATTTTATGTGAGAAAAGAGCAACTTCTATCCGTTGTCCATTAACTGATATATATGAGGATCAATTCCAATCTTCACCATTCATTATTTAGAAAACTATTCTATAAACCTGCTGACCAAATTTCGACTTGATCCAACGGTTCAATATGTCACGGGAATTTTTAAAAAAGAATTGTTTTTCAGGTGCATGAAAGTCCAAATATTTCAAAATTCTCGAGCCATTTCGACTAGAAAACGGATACTTTGTTCAAGCAAAACTCTAATGGCAGTTTCCTACTAATTTTTTAAGAAAATAAAGGAAAATGGGGTTATATATATATATATATAATTTAAAATGAATATGATTATATTTTGAAATTTAATCATACATATTATTTATACGATTCTTCAAACCACGAAAAGAAAACGCGCTCAAAACGGAGTCATGCCCTTGATTCGATGAAATAAAGAAACGGTTGTGTTGTCCCGATCTTTTTCACACAAGTAAGGTTGTAATATTCGCCTCTAAATTACGAAGAATTTAGCAACAAATATTAACGAAGTTAAACAATTGAAATTCAAGCGAACCTTCAAAGAACTCATCTTTGACAATCCGAGTGAAGAACAATCGACAAACACCACAAAGTATTGAAAGCTTTGATAAGTTTGATTTGAGAAACACATAAAAGTGTATACAAAGCCAAGCTTTGAAATTAAAAGAAAAACTCACAAAAAATATGATCTAAATCAATAATTTGTTTTACAATGACCAATTTTTTAGTATAAATTGTTTACAAATTTAAAAGATAAAAAAATCTAAAAACACTAAACTAGGAAAAGTCTGTGCCACGTGCCATATACCTATGCATATGCGCGGAAGTCACTAGAAGTCCCTAAATCTGGATTTACGCCGCGCGCATATCTGCGCCCCATATTGGCGCATATACGCAGTCTCGCGCGCACGTGTGATAAGCACGAATCATATAGTGTTTCAGGGACTTTATTTTGTCATATTCGTGCTTCTCTCGCGTTTTTATTCCGAGTTTTGCGCTTAATTTGCGATATTATTGCTATTTGCAGGTTTGACTAAAAGATGATAAAAGCCAAAGAAAAGAAAGAAAAGTTAAGATTCGCAATGCCATGTCAGAAACACCCGGAAAAATAGCATAAAGAGACCACTCGGACCCATACACGGACCCCGTGTAAGGGTCCGTACCTCAGAATTCGAGAGGAAAACCGCGTAATTCACACGCAAGATCCGCGCACCATCGCTGAGATTCTCTCTTCTCTTATTTTCTTATTTCCATTCATGAGTTCGAATATTAGATTTGATTCTAGTTTTGAATTTATAGAGTAGTTTTCTTGTGATCGGGACCACGATAGGGACAAACTTTTGATGTTATTCATGTACTGGATTATTTGAATCTACGAATTAATTTATGTTATTGATTAATGTTTGCATAAATTTTGTGCTCTTAATTTGGCCAATTATTTGCATGTTTGTTGTTTGATCTTGACTCGAAAGAGAATAGATTAAATTTACCTTCAAAAATATTAATCAACAAACGGTTAAATCGACTAGAAATAGTATTCGGTTTCAATGTGTGATTTTAGGCGACAGTTGTGATTCCATCGTTGAATAATGCGTTTTTGTTTAATTAACTTCAATTAAAAATAATTGGACTTTTAAATGAAAATAGGATTATAAATTCTAGAAATAGATTTATAATTAATCCAGGGAATTTCATCGTGACGTCGAATAATCTGTGGTTATTTAATTCCAGTGCATGATAATAAACAAAGTTTGGATCGTTGTGCGTTCCCAGCCATTTTATTTAAATTTGAAAATATCCCAAGTTTAAACCTGTTCTGAAAATTCGATCTCAGTTATTAATTTAATATATTCTAATTTAATTTTGCTAGTTTAAATTATCATCAATCACTTTATCTTTTTGCCTAGATTAAATCGAATAATTTAGATCGTAGTATTTAAATAATAGTCTCTGTGGGATCGATACTTGGACTTGCCGTCCATTTACTATAACTTGACCTAGTCCGCTTGCTAGAATTTTTCCCAACCGAAATCGTCGGTCAAGTTTTTGGCGGCGTTGCCGGTGACTATTTGTTTAATATTAAGGCAAATTATTTATTTGAGACTAGGCATTTGTTCTTAGTTCTTATTTTTATTTTTATTTTTATTTTTTTAAGCATTTTTATTATAAATTGTTATTTCTGATTTTTGCTTTCTTTAGAGCTTGAATTGCACACTTGAATTTTGATTACAGGAGTCGAGCTCATGTTATATGAGCCGTGCTCAAGGCGTCGAAAGTCTAGTGCCACTTGATCTAGATATTGAAAGCACTCTCCGTCGCATCTGTAGAGCTCGAAAGAACAACAACTTGGCTCTTGAATTCGAATCTGAAGAGGAATCTGAAGTAGAACTTAAACCAGAATTCAAAGACATGGCCGGAGAAGAAGATGAGCGTACTTTAATGGAGCTTCACAGAGCAGAGTTTGGAGGTTATGGCTCTAGTATCGTCCGTCCTACAATTCAGGCAAGCACATTCGAACTGAAACCAGCCATCATCCAAATGATTCAACTCCAAGTCAAATTTGGAGGATCACCTTCTGAAGATCCCAATGCACATCTGGAGAACTTTCTGTCAATCTGTGATACAATCAAGTGCAATGGGGTGAGTACTGATGCCATTCGACTCAGGTTATTTCCATTTTCCCTACAAGAAGAGGCTATGGAATGGCTTCGAGACCTTCCAGCTGGTTCTATCACTACATGGGATGGATTAGTCGAGGTTTTCATGCACATGTATTTCCCCCCAACTAAGATTACACAATTGCGAAATGAAATCACATCATTTAGACAGAGAGATGGGGAATCACTGAATTCAGCATGGGCACGGTTTAAAAAGATGTTAAGAATGTGCCCAACACATGGTTTTTCGATAGGCCAGCAGGTTGAGACGTTCTACTATGGGGTGGATCCATCTGTTAGATCTATGCTTGATGCAGCAGCGAACGGTAGCTTATACAGGAAAACGCCAACCGCAGCGCTTGAAATCATATCTAATATGGCAGAGAGCAATGTGGGTTGGCAAGACAGCCGTAGGGAGAAGAAAGTCGGGTTCCTTGAGATGGATGCGTTAACAGCGATTACAGCAAAGCTTGATGGATTGACACATCAGATGGCACAGTTACAGGCAAATAAATCAATACCAGCCAAGCCAGTGCATAAAATTCAGGGAAACGCTGAGATAGTCGGTGGATCATCATCTAGTGACACGCCATTCATGCCAGATATGTCTTGTGAGGGAATACAGTGTTTTGGCGGGGATTCAGCGAATTATGTGGGAAACCAGGGTTGTCAGCAATATAATCCATACAGTTTCTCATACAATCCGGGCTGGAGGAATCATTCGAATTTTGGGTGGAGACCGTCAGAAAATTCTATTGAGCAACTACAGTTTAACCCTCCTCAGCATCCCACACAACAAAAACCTCCTCAGCAACCACCTAAACCTCCGCAAGGTGCGGGACCTTCTATGCCACCCGGTTTCAAGCCACAGGATAGCAAGTTGAATCTTGAAGATATGCTTGCCAAGTACATAGCCGGGAACGAGATGAGATGGCAGAACCATGATGCAATGATGCAAAGAGTGGAGACTCAACTAGGGCAGTTGGCGACACAAATGGCTACACGAGCTCCGGGTTCACTACCTAGTGACACGAAAAAGAATCCAAATGGTGTCAATGCAGTCACAGTGACATCTCCCCTGAAGCAAGAAATAGTTGATGTTGAGAAAAATATGAAAGAAAAGGGGTCATCCAAGCAAGAGCCCGAGGATGCAAGGAAAACAGGTAAGTCTCTAAACTCAAATCCTACTATTGATATTAATTCACTACCATTTCCCCAAAGATCAAAGAAACTTCAACTGCAACTGGATACCCAATTTTCAAAATTCCTTGAGATTTTCAAAAAGCTTCACATAAATATCCCGTTTGCATAAGCTTTAGCTGAAATGCCCTCCTATGCAAAATTTCTTAAAGAAATTTTATCAAACAAGAGGAAACTAGTGGATTTTGAGACAGTGAAGCTTTCGGAGGAATGTTCTGCAATTCTACAAAATAAGTTGCCTCCAAAAGCTAAGGACCCAGGTAGCTTCTCTATTCCTTGTACCATAGGAACTTCATTTTTTTGGTAAAGCTTTGTGTGATTTAGGTGCAAGCATAAATTTAATGTCCTATTCATGTTTTGAGAAGCAAGGAATTGGTGAATTTAGACCTACTACAATTTCCCTGCAATTAGCTGATAGATCTATTAAATATCCTAGGGGAGTTGTAGAAGATGTTTTAGTAAAAGTTGACAAGTTCATTTTCCCAGTAGACTTTGTGGTGTTGGATATGGAATAGGATCATGAGATTCCTCTTATTTTAGAAAGACCATTTTTGGCCACTGGGAAAGCTCTGATAGATGTACACAAGGGTGAGTTGGTGTTGAGATTGAATGATGAGAGTGTAGTTTTTAATGTTTTTCAGTCCATCAAATACCCCAATGATACATCTGATTGTTTTAGAATTGATGCTACTGACGAGTTTGTTGAGTATGGTTTGCAGGGACTGCTTGGTGAGGATCCTTTGGCTGTCTGTTTGACCCATTCATGTCCGCAAGAATTGGGAAATAAAGAGCTGGACGAATGCATTCATTATCTGGAAGCAGGCAGACCGATCTCAAAAACGGTAAACTCTAGGATTGGGGAGTTTGGGCATGTCCCAACACCTTTAAAGTCATCCATCGAAGAAGTCCCAATCCTAGAGATGAAACCTCTTCCTTCGCACTTAAAATATCTATTTTTGCTTGATAATGATAAATTGCCATTGATAATGTCATTTACTTTGACGGGTATGGAAGAAGAGAAGCTGTTGCGAGTTCTGCGAGATAATATCAAAGCCATAGGTTGGAGTATAGCAGACATCAAAGGAATAAGTTCATCCATGTGCATGCACAAAATTCTGATGGAGGCCGATCACAAGACATCTACCCAACCTCAAAGGCGTCTGAACCCAGCTATGCAAGAAGTGGTGAAGAAAGAGGTGATAAAGCTACTGGACGCAAGTATTATTTACCCGATTTCTGATAGTAGGTGGGTAAGTCCAGTACAAATAGTTCCGAAAAAAGGTGGGATCACGGTAGTGAAAAATGAGAACAATGAATTAATTCCTACCAGAACTAGTACAAGGTGGCGTGTTTGCATCGATTATAGAAAACTGAATGATGCCACCCGTAAAGACCATTTCTCCCTCCCGTTTATTGATCAAATGTTGGAAAGGTTAGCTGGACATCCTTTCTACTGTTTCCTGGATGGCTACTCGGGTTATATGCAAATTCCTATTGACCCTGAAGATCAGGAGAAAACCACTTTTACATGTCCTTACGGGACATTTGCATATAAACAAATGCCATTCGGTCTATGTAATGCACCAGCAACTTTCCAACGCTGCATGATGGCGATTTTTCATGATATGATTGAGGATTTTATAGAAATATTCATGGATGACTTTTCTGTCTTTGGATCTTCATTTAATACTTGTCTTAGAGAGATGTGAGGAGTCAAATCTAGTCTTAAATTGGGAAAAATGCCATTTCTTGGTGAGAGAGGGAATAGTGTTGGGGCACAAAATTTCTGAAACTGGGATTGAAGTTGATAAAGCTAAGATTGAAGTGATAGAGAAACTCCCAACCCCAACAAACATCAGAGGAGTGCGTAGTTTTCTAGGACATGCAGGGTTTTATAGACGCTTTATAAAAGATTTCTCTTGCATTGCTAAGCCACTAACCAATTTGCTGATAAAAGATGTGCGCTTTGATTTTTCTGATGAGTGTGTGCAGGCATTTAAAATTTTGAAGGAGAAATTGATCACCGCACCTGTGATTATAGCACCTGACTGGGGGTCGCCATTTGAGGTGATGTGTGATGCAAGCGACACAGCTCTAGGGGCAGTGTTGGGGCAAAAGAGGGAAAAATGCATCCATGTCATCTATTATGCTAGTATGACACTGTCAGTTGCCCAACTGAACTATGCCACTACAGAGAAGGAGCTTCTTGCTGTGGTTTTTGCTCTGGATAAATTTAGATCTTATTTAATTGGGAGCAAAGTTGTAGTGCACACCGATCATTCGGCCTTGAAATACTTAATGTCTAAAAAGGATGCAAAGCCAAGGCTAATTCGCTGGATTCTCCTGTTGCAGGAATTTGACTTGACGATAATCGATAGGAAGGGGACAGAGAACCAAGTTGTAGATCATCTTTCGCGTCTGGAGAATCTTACTCAAGGTAATGACTTTATTCGCGATGATTTCCCGGATTAACAACTCTTTGAAATCAACAGTTTACCATGGTATGCTAATTTTGTTAATTATTTATCAAGTAAGTTCATTCATCCCCATTTTACGTATCAGCAAAGGAAGAAGTTTTTCTCAGATTTGAAATATTATTTGAGGGAGGATCCTTATTTGTTTAGAATATGTGCAGACGGTATAGTCCGGAGATGTATCCCCCAAGAAGAGGTAAGCGAAATTTTGTTTCATTGTCATGCTGGTCCGGCTGGAGGCCATTTTGGGGCAACTAGAACTGCATCCAAAGTCCTCCAGTCTTGTTTTTATTGGCCTAATTTGTTTAAGGATGCGCATGAATATGTCACAAAATGTCCATATTGTCAACGCACAGGTAACATCTCTAGGAGACATGAATTACCTCTCAATAATATTCTTGTGTGTGAAATATTTGATGTGTGGGATATCGATTTCATGGGTCCATTCCCGGTTTCTTTTGGGAACAAGTATATTTTGGTGGCTGTAGACTACGTGTCTAAATGGGTGGAGGAACTTGCATGCAAAACGAATGATTCTAGGGTTGTCGTTCAATTTCTCATGAAAAATATTTTCTCACGTTTTGGCACACCTAGAGCCATTATTAGCGATGGGGGTACTCACTTTTGCAATCGTCAGTTTGATAGTCTGTTGGCCAAGTATGGGGTCCGACATAAGGTGGCCACACCTTATCACCCTCAAACTAGTGGCCCAGTCGAGGTATCGAACAGAGAACTTAAACGCATTCTTGAGAAGACTGTCGGTGCTTCAAGGAAAGAATGGTCTAGAAAACTCGACGACGCACTTTGGGCTTACCGCACTGCTTTTAAAACCCCCATTGGCATGTCTCATTTTAAATTGTTGTATGGGAAATCGTGTCACCTACCTGTTGAACTTGAACATAAGGCTTATTGGGCAACTAAATTTCTAAATTTTGATGCCAAAGCCACAGGTGACGAGATAATACTGCAACTGAACGAATTGGATGAGTTTAGGTTGGATGCATATGAGAATGCCAAGCTTTACAAGGAGAAAACCAAACGTTGGCATGATCAGAACATCGTTCATCGAGAATTTGTGGTGGGAAAGCTAGTACTATTATACAATTCTCGACTGAAGTTGATGCCCGGTAAGTTGCGTTCACGATGGTCAGGACCATACACCATCACGCAAGTTTTCCCTTATGGGACAGTGGAGATCACTAGTGAAGCAACTGGAGCATTTAAGGTGAATGAGCATAGGCTGAAGGTTTATCATGGTGGTACCATGCCCGATGAGCCTACCACCGTGGATCTGCAGGATCCAATCTGAAAAAAGGGGGAGTGCAGTCAGGCTATAGACTATAAATTTAGCGCTTGCTGGGAGGCAACCCAGTGTTTATTTCAATTTTATTTCGTCTTTTATTTTAGTTTCCTTACGTTTTGTTTTTTTTTATGCATATCTCGTGACTAATTTCAGTTAATCGTGGTGCAGGTAATTTATGTACTAGCGGTGAGATTTCTCAAGTGTGGGAGAGTCTATAGGGGCGAGCAGTTTCAGAACGTCAAACAGACCAGGGAAGTTTCTGTACAATTCATGCATCTTGTGTGTTTGATTGAGTTTCAAATTTGAGGATTAGATTTATAGAATTGTACATTCATGGCGTCACATATGGATTTGGTTCGTAGTGTTCAAAAAAAAAAAAAGGAAAATTCGATTTACCGAGTTTACACGGACCTTGTCCCGGACCCCTACACGGGGTCCGTATGTCTCACTTTCAAAAATGCCGCGCTCCCGAGTCTACATGGAGCTTGCCCCGGACCCCTACACGGGGTCCGTGTACTTCACTTTCAAACATGTCAGTCTCCCGAGTGTATACGGACCTCTACACGGACCCCTACACGGGGTTTGTGTCTCCTATTTTCGCGTCTCTCCTGAATAAAATCGCGATTCCCTCTCCCTAAATCCCTAAATCTCCAATCGTTTCTCTCCTTCCACCGCCACCCCAAAGCCGACAACCCTGCCCACCACCATCACCACCGCGCGTCGGCGGTTGTCGCCGCCACCCTCGCTGTCTGCACGTCAAAACTCCCGCACACCACCACCACCATCTACTACCGCCGCCCTCCTACCGGCGACCACCACCTCGCACCACCTCGTCGAAATACTGTGCTTTGTTTCCATCACATCTCCCTTTCCGGTAAGCGTGGCTATCCTTTGTTTCCGTTCTCTGAGTATTGTGCATTAATTCAGATTCGGTGTTGGGTATTGTTCTTCGATTATTGGGCATTGCTTATTCTTGGATTATCTTGATAATACTTTTGAGTGATTGCGTCGGGTATCAAGTTGAGAATATTGTTGTGGATCTCGTAACGGTGCGTTGGGATAGATTTAAATTGGTTCGGGCTGTTTGTGGTAAATTATTGGCTTGTTGTGTCTTCACTGTTGGGGTGTTTAAAGCTACTCGGCTTCATTGCAATGCCTCCCCGTAAGCAATCTAGTAAACGTGCACGAAGCGGTGCTTCCTCATCATCCGGGTCCGTCAGGCTGGCATTTCATTCTTCTAAGTTCACCAGTCGCGAAAACTTTGAGTGGTACTCGGCACTTCACGGGAACTCGGTCATTGTTGAGCGGTCTATTCATCCACGGATTGAACATGAGGTGCCACTGAGGGCAGAGTTCGATAAGTTTGGATGGGGGCCTATTCTGGACATTGCAGGACCATATTACCCCGATCTGGTATGGCAATTCTATGCCAATGTTGAGGAAAAAGAGACGACATGGCTGCAACATTTGCGCACTTACGTCAAAGGAGTGCCGATTGAATTGACCAGCGCATACCTGGCTGCGATTTTGAGTGTCCCAAATGAAGGGCCGCCGGTGTCCTTCAATCAGTTAGATATCTTCTTTTCGGACCTCACCTATCGGATCCCTGTGGCCCGGCGCCGGCTTCAGTACCACACATCTCTTACCGACTCCCGCTCCAGCGTCCTCTCGACTACCCTCCCGCTGCTGGATCGTCTCATCTGCTACTTTACGGGGGCGAATATCATTCCAAGGAAACCCGGGAACAATGAGGTCCGCCATTTGGATCTCTATATCATCGACAAGATGTTGAACGGTTTGGGGGCCATTCCTGCTATTCCAGTGGCGTCAATCATGCTTTCTCATATGCGCTCCGTCGCCCACATCGACCCCACGAAGAATAGGACACCTTATGCCCCCTACCCTATCATCATCTCCAGGATCTTGGCGGCCCATGGTGTCGATCTGACCGGCGAGACTTCTCTCATGCCCACATCTACGCAGATGCTCACTACCCAGGCCATGCAGGGCATGTACTTCATTTTCCGACAGGGTGCCTGGTACCGAAATCCAGGGAGTAGACATATCAGTCCTCATCCCTGTGATCCCCCAATACCTCCCCCTACACTCGATGACCGAGCCTGGGAAGATCGTGTGGAGGAACAAGCGGCATTGAATGCCCGAGCTGGCCCTCAAGCTGGTATACCCCCTAGACAGCGTGCCTCGAGAGGTAGACGTCAGTTTTACTCGTCATTACTTGATTTCTTGGACGACATTCGCACCCGCTTAGCTCGAATCGAGCAACAGTCCGCCGATGCCTATGCACCACCCTGGGACAGATCTGCACTCGATGACCTAGAGGACTTGGAGCTGGGATCCGATGATGAGTAGTTTGCTTTTTAGGACGTGTGGTAGCTTTGACCAGTTTTCTCGTTTATTTCTTTTACATTTGATTCAGATGTCATTGTTGAGCTTAGGGGATTGCTTATTATTTATGATTATTCTCGTTTGGCTTTTATTTTGTTTGAATGCTTGAGTGTTTCTCATATTCCTTTTTACGTTCCCTTGTGCATTCGATGTCATTCTTTTCAGGAATTGCTGCGTTCTACCACACTGTAACCACGTACTCGACATGATACCAGGGAAGTGTGTTTACTTTAACTGCCTTGTTAATTCATGTTACATCGCTTTACACTGAGGGCAGTGTCGATTTCAAAGTGTGGGGGTGGGCCAGTTGTGTTACATGTCATTGCACAACACTTAACAGCACTTTTCACAGAGGATGAGACTATATCTAAAGAAATAACTCTTGTTCTACTTGATAACCGGATCAATCTGTTAGATTTTGAATCAACCGGGAAATCGTTTCATGACTAGTTTTGAATGAGAGGAGTCGTAATTGTAATGAGAGAGTCAGACATAAACCAGTGTTGTATTAACATTTCATTCCACGTACATGGTCAGTCTTTGGCTCATTGAAAGTGAATTGGTGCAGGGTAAAAAAAAAAAAATTCGAAACAACCTAGAACTCGTCTGATTAGATCTCGAAGCGAAAATACGAACGATGGTGACTTAGGGATTATTTAGGCGATCTTTGGATCGTTTGAGCCTTTCAAGCCTAACCGATACATCATTTATCGTCCCTAGTAACTCTTTTTGAGCCTGTAAAAATCGAATGGTGTGTGTCAATGACACACAATTAGCCCCTATTCGTAATTTATTCAATGTCCCACATCAACTACCTAAATCTTAGCCTATACACTTTTTCATACCTACATGTGAGAGAAATAAACCTCCTGTACACATTGAAATGTTTGAATTACTCTAATGGGTTGAAGAAATATTTGTGAAGGAGTCGATGAATCTTTATTCATGAAAAAAAAAGTGTATAGTATTAAAAACACCCGAAAAATCTATTGGTGAAGGTTGAAGGACAATGAGAAAGAAAGGAGACTATAGAGCTCAAAGGATGATGAAAATACAGTGATTGTTGACGTCAAAAGTTGAATGAATGTGCTGCAGGATTATTTTTTTTATTTCCTCTCACTTTTGATTCCCATACCTTCTATTGTAACCGTGAACCTTGGCCTTACGTTATAAGCTTGAAAAGACCTATTAACCAAGTCATCGTCGATAAGCTTGAAAAGACCTATTAACCAAGTCATCGTCGTTCAACATTTAGTAGAGAGGGGTATGAAAGTCAAGCATATGGGGCGTCTCGATAACAAATGAAAATAAGTGATCCTGAAACCAAGTAGCTGGTGATGAGTACGAGTTCTGACTTGCACACTACACACATCTCATTCTGTTGATCTTTACTGGGAAATGTTCGAATCTTAAATTGCGACGACAACAAATTTTGTGAAATGCGAAGCGTGATCTTTTGACCGGGGTGAATGAGTTTGACAACTTGAGAAAATTTGATTGTGGTACTTGATTACTGAATCTAATATATTTTTCATCTTTACTTCATGTTTGATTTTTTCGAGGACGAACAAAGGTTAAGTGTGGGGGAATTGATAAGCACGAATAATATAGCATTTTAGGGACTTTATTTTGTCGTATTCGTGCTTATCTGGCGTTTTTATTCCGAGTTTTGCGCTTAATTCGCGATATTATTGCTATTTGCAGGTTTGACTAAAAGATGATAAAAGCCAAAGAAAAGTTAAAATTCGCAATGCCATGTCAGAAACACCCGGAAAAATAGCACAAAGAGACAACCCTGACCCATACACGGACCCCGTGTAAGGGTCCGTACCTCAGAATTCGAGAGGAAAACCGCGTAATTCACACGCAAGATCCGCGCACCATCGCTGAGATTCTCTCTTCTCTTATTTTCTTATTTCCATTCATGAGTTCGAATATTAGATTTGATTCTAGTTTTGAATTTATGGAGTAGTTTTCTTGTGATCGGGACCACGATAGGGACAAACTTTTGATGTTATTCATGTACTGGATTATTTGAATCTACGAATTAATTTATGTTATTGATTAATGTTTGCATAAATTTCGTGCTCTTAATTTGGCCAATTATTTGCATGTTTGTTGTTTGATCTTGACTCGAAAGAGAATAGATTAAATTTAGCTTCAAAAATATTAATCAACACACGGTTAAATCGAGTAGAAATAGTATTCGGTTTCAATGTGCGATTTTAGGCGACAGCTGTGATTCCATCGTAGAATAATGCGTTTTTTTTTAATTAACTTCAATTAAAAATAATTGGACTGTTAAATGAAAATAGGATTATAAATTCTAGAAATAGATTTATAGTTAATCCAGTGAATTTCATCGTGACATCGAATAATCTGTGGTTATTTAATTCCAGTGCATGATAATAAACAAAGTTTGGACCGTTGTGCGTTCCCGGTCATTTTATTTAAATTTGAAAATATCCCATGTTTAAACCTGTTCTGAAAATTCGATCTCAGTTATTAATTTAATATATTCTAATTTAATTCTGCTAGTTTAAATTATCATCAATCACTTTATCTTTTTGCCTAGATTAAATCGAATAATTTAGATCTTAGTATTTAAATAATAGTCTCTGTGGGATCGATACTTGGACTTGTCGTCCATTTACTATAACTTGACCTAGTCCGCTTGCTAGAATTTTTCCCAACCGAAATCGTCGGTCAACGTGCGCGCACTAGTTCTGCGCATATGCACGAAGTCCTCTGTCCCGTGCCTCTAAAAATCATTCGTACGGGCATATGCGCGCCTCGTCTAGGCGCATGTGCGTGAAGCTCTCTGTCTGTATCATTTGCTCGCCATGCCCGGCCAGATTCATATTAATTATGCTTCGTGTCTTCGATATGTTTATACTCAGTTCATTACATATGATTTGATTATTATGGTTCAATTCTGAAAATCAATGTTAAGATTCGATTTCGAAATGGAAATAAACTTCTGTATTTGATAAGTTTTGATATTACTCTCACATGGTGGGTATAAAACCATAATATGGTCTCTACACGGTGATATAAAACCATTATATGGTTCTTACATGCTTAATATAAAACTGTTATATGGTATCATGTCTTAAATGAGTAATATATAGGGGAGATCAATAAGCCACAAACAAAAAAATGAATTTTATCGTTTTATAAACGATATGATGCATTTTTTACATATGTTTTGAAATGTGTCTGTTTATTTCTTGACCCATTTTGTGACATGTCCCTTAACAAGTCACTTCCGAAGTTTTTTTTCTATGAATATTTGAATGTCACTTCTGAAATTACGTTTCTATGAGTATTTTAAAGTCACTTGTGAAATTATGTACATATGTATATTTTGAAATCACTTCTAAACTTATTTTTATATATATGTATAATTTGTTATTTGCATAAACGATTGGTCCCCACTTTGTAAGGTCTAGAAATTTAAATCACGTAACCTGAATACATGTCATCTAGGGTTTTATTTGTTTTATTATGTGTTTAATTATTTTATGCATGGTTCATGCATGATAGGATTTAATTCACAAAATTTTAAAAGTTCGTGCATTAGATGCATTTCACGCTCGAACGAGAAACGGAGACCGGAGAATTTTCAGGAAAATTATTTTATTTCATGATTAATTTTTATTAATTAAAATAAGGTGTTTTTAAAGGTAATTTTCAAAAAGAGGATTTTATCGAGCATTTTTACCCGCAGGATTTTTTTTATCGGTATACAAATTTAATCGAATCGAGGGACGTTTTGATGGTTCGATTAATATTTTCAAAATCTTTCCAACACAAAATATTTTTCGGGCGTGCGTTTAGATTTAATGAGCCTATTTTTAAGCCCATTTGGCTTAATTATCTTTTTAAACCTTTAATGAAGAAATTAAGGCCCATTAAACTTTTGATTATTATTTAATTAGCACTAACCCACTCCTTATCCTAAACCTAAATAACCTATACGGCCGACACCTCCCCTAGCTGCATTCAATCTTTCTTGTGACATGGTTGATCAGAGAAAAGTTTTGATGAGCTTTAACTTTGAGAAACTTTGCTCTGCACATGCTACTGTGACCGGGACAGTCAAAAAGATTTTAAAAGCAATATGAGAATTTGGGAAACACCCATCCATTTTCTTCAAATAATTCACTACATCAATGGCGTATTTTGCTTCTCTTGGTAATGAGCATCTCAAGAATGTCAACTCCGAAAATAGATCACCCCGCTTAAGTGTGAGACCCTTAGAGGACACCAAAATATTTAATTTCATAATTACCCATCTTACCCTATTAAAAACCTCCTCAATTCACTTCATATTTTACATAGGAAAAAACCTAAATAAAACTTCCATTTTAAATCGAAAAATTCTTCTAAATTAAAAATATTTCGTGTTAATTGTTTAGTATTATTTGATCAAATTAAAAATAATAATAACACATGCAAACGCATGTACATCTTTTACTAGTATAGCTTAGTGGATAGAGTCTTTGTTTCCTAAACATTAAGTAGGTTCAATTCCTACTTTGATTTTTTTCTTTCTTTTTTCTATTTATTTTTTTAATTCATATATCAAAATTACATTGTAGTCCCTCATTATTTCTTATAATTACATTTTGATATTCATTTAAATATAATCCAAATGAATTATAAAAAATATTGTATATATACACAACATGTGCGTCGGTTCATTAGTTTATCTTAAAATTATGTATAGATTAATAAATTTTTATTGAATTATTAAATTTGGGTGGGACCCACTCAGATGTGTACAACATTAGTTTTGGCTCTTAATTTTAGATATTCAATCAAATTTTAGAATAGTACATTCTTACAAATAAAGAATTAAATACTGAAGTATATATTAGAAAGATTCAATAGTTGGTTCTGGCGATACTCATGCAAATAAAGAATTAAATACTGAAGTATATATTAGAAAGATTCAATAGTTAGGCTATCTAGTATTATATATAATATTTTTTTTTAATTTTTGGGCCCCAAGAAAGAGATGGGCCTGAGTCATTGGACTCATTGGACTCCAAATAAGCACGGCCCTGGGTGTTCCTTGGGGTCTGGTCTAGGTCCATAGTAGGCTGGCTTGTGGCTGGTACGTCGCGTTTGGTTGAGGGCGTGAGTTTTGGGGAAGGAAGTGCACAATGCGGTGAATTATGGAAGGGGCCGAGAGTTTTTTGGGTATTGTGAGGATTTTCAGCCGAGAGTTTTAGGTTGGATATTATAGTTTTAGGATCATTTGAGTGTTTTTAAGATATGGTAAAAAGTAGGAAAAGATTTGGTTAAATTTTTTGTCGATTCGTATTAAAACCGGGACGCCGATCCAAGTTTTAAAACGAATTGGTTAAGTTATGAATTGGGCTCGATTATAAGTCTAGGAATGCTTTTAAAATGTTTTTGGGAACTTTAAGGAGTTTGGTAAGCTCCGGGTCTATTTTAGAGGTCCAGGGGTGTAACGATAATTTTTGGGTTTCCAGGGGCAAAATGGTCATTTTGCACCTGGTGTGAGATTTTTGTTATAACAATGCCCTGAGCAAAAATTTATGATATTTTAAACGTTAATGCATCATTTCTACGATTTTTAAGTAATTATGATAAATACGGTGCATGCTAGGTTTGAAGAAAACTTACGTATATGCATGCTTTTATTTAAGTGATGAATATGTTGACACGTTTTGAAAGAAGTGATTTAGTTATGACTAACACGGTGACACGATGATATGTAAGTCTGGGAATCAGTGGGCGGGTAATGCTGTCGGTGATGATCCTCGCCGCCGGGTACCGCGGTTACATGTAGATGGATCCATCGACTGACATGATGATACGTAAGTCATAGCTATTAAGAAATTTAACATGTATATGCTGATACGATTATACATGCTATTATTATTACCATGTTTTTACAGGACACGATTATGTATACGATTTTACTGCCGACATGAATTGTATGTTGATTATGCCATTTTTCACTGCTGTGTGTTACGTATATGTACTTGTTATTACTTGTACAGGTGTGTTGAGTCTTTAGACTCACTAGACGTGTGTGATGCAGGTGAGCATTTTGAGCAGGAGACAAGAGGTGCTGGACTCTGAGTCAGCGGACCTGGTGGGCGACACGACCCGAGGACCTATGATTTTTTTCCGCACTTATACGATTTTACGCTTTGGAGAGGATATGAGGATTTTATACACTGTTCTATATTACTGTTGGATGTTAAGGTTTTACTCACTTCTTTACTCCGTTATATTTTCATTGGTAATTGTTTATGATAATTTTTAAAAGATGCTTTTACGTAGGATTGCATGCATGCGACTCATTTAAATGTTTATTTTCAAAAATGAGAGATTTTATATATAAAAAAAATATTCTGCATTTTAAAACGAGTAGATGTTTTACACTTGCTGGGTGTTTCCTCAAACACTCACCCCTTATTTCTCTTCCAGATAAGACTGAGGAACAAATAAACGATGATGAGAAATAAACGTTTTCGAGGATGATGATAAAGTTTAGAATCTGAAGACCAAGCATCTGCTTAATTCTATTTTCATAATATCATATTTTCGTTGTGATCATCTTCCGTAATTATGTCATGAACTCTGGTGAATTTTTGTTGGCAATGTAAAGACAATTATTCTTTTGTGTAAAAGATTGTTTTTGCCTATTTGATATGCTAATAGGCTTATTGTTTTTTAACAATGCCGATTTCATACACTTCAGTCTCGTGGTGTGACAATTAAGTGGTGTCAGAGCCGTCAACTTCATAATCTGGCTGAGGAGCCTATGATGCGAAATTTGAAGGAATTTCAAATTTTTACAAAGGACCCAAGCATTCCTATCCGAAATGACCCAACTAGGAATACTAATCGCTTTTATATGACGTAACCATTTTTAGCCAAATTCCATAGTTTAAACCTCTGAAATCCCTTTTTTGCCATTTTGGAACGATTATAATGGCCTATTTCTAAGCATAGAATTATCGAAATTCGTCAATTGTTCCGAAAATCTCATGGTTTATATTTTCAATCTAAATGAAGATTTCCACATTTTCCATTTTTGTAAAATTTCTCAAAATAAATCTTGTTCAATGCATTTGCATTAATAGTCGAATTTTATGGAGTTGTATTATTTAAGAGTGGAAGCAATTAATGGCGACTTGTATTATCAGGAATGTAGCTATCATATATAAGTTGACTAAAGAATCTCACTTAAAATGAAAGATTTAATTCAAGAAGAATAATTTAATTATGAAAAAACTAATATGTGAATATCTGATATTAAATTACATAATAAATTTTTTGATATTTCAATATAGAAATCGATTTTTTGTCTATAATTAAATATGTGAACACTAAATTTGAGTTTGTAAAAATTCTAAGAGCTAATCTTAGATATGCTGGATCTTGGAATATTTTGTATAAAATGAATTTGAGAAACAATATTAGGGGTGTCAATCTGGGTGGGTTGGGTCGGGTTGAGCAATAGTATTATTCAAAAATTGCTCAACCCGAAAACTCTCAACCCGAACCTGAGACAACTCGAAAACTCTCAATCCGAACCTGAATCCGAATCAACCCGATCAACCCGATTTTGAATTTTTTAAAGAAAATTAAATAAAATTCAAATAATAATATTTTAATTTAAACACATAATAATAAAATCTCCCTCATATATATGATTTAAATTTGAAAGTCTAATATTAGAAAAATAAAGTATATTAATAAATCAAATAAATAATTATTTAAAAAATAAAAAATATTCAAAATAAATATTAAATTATGAAAATTTATGATATAAATACACAATAAATATTTTTCATAAATAAAATATATAAAAAATGTAGGCAATATTTATTAATTATATATATATTTAAAAAAAGTAAATTTTTGGGTGTTGCCCAACCCAACACGATCATTTTTTTCGGGTCAGCTATCGGGTCCAGCCTGATCTGACCTGAACCCGAAATCCCCAAACCCAAACCTTATTTTTTTCGGATTGAACCGTGTCGGGTTGGTGGGTCGTGTCTGATTTTGACACCCCTGAACAATACATTCACGTTAAGATATTTATAATATTTTGGTATAAAAAGTAGGCACCTTATGTAAATAAGTTAAGTTATGAAATATTGTTGGGTATCAAGAAAGTATAACATAATAAGTTTTGACTTTTCTTTTGGTACGAAAAATTATTTTAGAAAAGAACACTTCAAGGAGAAAAACAATTAATGAAACTCGTTTGTGTTAACATGCAATGTTCTTGGTCTTGGTAGGAAAGTATGCTTTAGCTTAAGAAATAATAAGTTGGGATTAGATTTTTTCATGATTGAATAGAATTTTATCTTATAAAGACTATGTTATAATTTTTGGAATTTAAGTCAAATGATTATAGATTGATATTAAGTTGAACTCTTTAATTCTATATTATTCTTAAGTTTTGAGATAGTAATCAATATTGATTTATCTATTTGAGTTCATTCTAGTTTGGATAAGATTTCAAGGGGAGAGAGAGATTCTATTAGCCTCGGAAGTTAATGTCAATTTCACGGGGACATATTTTGGATGGACCCAGTCTACCATCACGCCGGGTGCATTAATGAGGAGTAGTGTTAAGATTTAAAATGATAAATAAATTGGGAGATTAAAGTTATAAATAATTTTTTTAGGTAAAAAATATGTTAATTGGTGTCAAATTCATGTGAGATTATTTTCCTTTTGGTATTTAATCTGTTTGAAAGTGAGTCCCCTGTTAAGAATAATATTTTCGGATTGAATGAAAATATGCGAGCATATTAGGAAAATTATAATTTCATAGATATTTATTTTTTAAAAAACAATATGTTTATTGTTAAGGGAGTAAAATAAATACAGTTTGAAAAAATAATATTTCGATCTGAGTCTTAAACGATTTTAAAATTTTTTGATCAACGTATATAAATGTCGTTTAGAGTAAAAGAATTCGTAGTGTTGATTAGATGATCATTCGAGGGAATAAAAAAATGATAAGAGATCAGGACTTGAGTTGAGATTATAAAAACTGGATATTTAACGCTGAAAATTTTAGAGATGGTATGTGTTAGGGTAAGGAATTACGAACTATACCTTAGATACTGTTTGTAATTCCGATAGAAAATTTTGAATAACATTGTCAAGCAGGAAATACAAGTGTGTTCACTCAAGAAATCGGAAATGTCGACTAAAACCAAGACTATAAGAGACCTAGAACTCAAAATCAAGAAAATTAAGGGGACCAACACACTAGTTTGCTTCGTGACCCAAATTTGAAGCTTATTAGGATTAGCGGGCTATTATCGGAAATATGAGTCAAAGACGATGGATTGAACTTATGAAAGATATTGACAAACCATCAGACCCTCAAGTACCTGTTCATACATACAGAGCTAAACATGAGGACAAGACGATGGATTAAACTTATAAAAGTAAGTCAAGGAAGGGAAAACCCCCGATCTTCATAAGGACAATTATAACGGAGATCTATGGATGAAAGTACGATTGTGTGTACCAGACATCCATAATCTTCAACATTAAGCGATATCCGAAGAACATAAATCCAAATTTCCCATCCATTGCTTAAACACAAAGATGCATAATGATTTGAAGGAGAATTTCTAGTGGTATAGAATTTAGAATGAAGTGGCATTAATTCGTCTCTAAGTGGCAAGTATGTCAACATGACAAGACTGAAAACCAACGACCTGGATGACTTCTGCAACCATTAGCAATACCGAGATGGAAAGGATAACATATTTCCATAGATTTAGGATTACCAAAATCAAGGCAAAGTTATGATGAAAAAATATGGGTAATCGTAGATAAACTAACAAAACATGCACATTTCTTACCCATCAGAATGAACTATTGTATGGACAAATTGGTTGTTTTGTACATGTTTATTATTATAAGAATACATGGTGTTCTAGCTAGTATTTTGTCTGATAGAGATCCATGATCTGTATCTCGATCCTGGAAAAGTTTTCAAGAAGTTTTGGGGACTAAAATTACTCTTATTCCATCTTATCATCTTCAAGTTGATGGCCAAACTGAAAGAACAATACATACCCTTAAGGATATGCAGAGGGCTTGTGCCCTGGATTTAAGTAGATACTGAAGTGAACATCTATCTTTGATAAAGTTTGCGTACAACAATGATTGCCATAGCAACATTGGGATTGACTTGTATGAAGCTCTTTGTGGACTGAAATTTTGATCATATTATATTGGGATGAAGTAGGGGAAAAATCATCACGGACTGCACCTTGTCCAAGCAACGACGAACAAGGTAGCTATTGTCAAAGAGAAACTCAAAACGGCCTAAGATAGGCATAAAAGCTGGTATGATTTGAAAACGAGATTGTAGAGTTCAAAGTTGGTGAGAAATATTATGTGAAAGTCTCACCCATGAAAAGAGTGATCCAATTAAATAAGGCTGTGAAGTATCCTTCTCTTTAAAGTACAAGTGAATTAAAGTTTCAAAAACAAAATTTCCAATAAGGAGGGTGGGATGTGACGACTCGTAATTTTCGAAACAAGTCATGTAATAAATGAAAATTGAAATTCTTAGTTCTTGGAATAGAAAACTATAAGCTCAATCTTAAACTTAATATTTCAGCTCAAGAAGCTCGAGTAGGTCGAAAACCTTACGAATCATGAAGCTCTAATTTGTGCTGACACATTAACGTGAAATTTATAGCTCATAGACTCAATATTTTAGCTCAAGAAAACTCTATAAATTGCTGCCCTATAAATTGAAAATGCAGTTGCAAACTCAGCTTGCGCATGACACATTTATAGTGTAGGAATAAACCCTTTGGATATGCTAAAAGTCCCTTTGAATCCCCAATGTTTGACCAACTTATATAAACCAATTTAAGGTGAATAGGATGCCAAAAAACTGAGTGAGAAGGGGTTGTTCAGCTGCCCTTGGTTCTCCTATAAATACCCCATCTATACTTGAAGAAAAGAACACCAAAAATGCCACATATCAGAACATATGTTCATCACTACAAATGACATTATAATTTGATCTTGGATACTATGCAGATTTTATGCGAGAAGAGAGCAACTTCTGTTCATTGCCCATAAACATACATACATATATATATATGCATACATACATATATATATATATAGACACACACACATGTATATGAACTCTAAATCTAATCTTAACCATTCATAATTTAGAAACTATTTTATAAACGTGTTGACCAACTTTCGTCTCGATCCAACGGTTCAATATGTTGCAGATGCTTTTGAAATATGACTGATTTTCAAGCAAGTGAAATTCCATAAAATTCAATATTCTCTAGCCATCTTGAGTAGCAACCGGATTCTTTGTTCAAGAAACACTCCAATGGTTGTTTCCTACTATTGTTTTTTTAAAAATAAAGGTAATTGGGCTTATATATTCTTTTAAACGAACAAGATTATATTTTAAAATTCGATCGTACACATAATGCTTCGTGTTTTTTTATATGTCTATACTTAGTTCATAACGAATGATTCGGTTATTATTATCCAATTCTGAAAAGCACATTTAAGATTCGATTTTGAAATGGAAAGAATTTTATGAATTTGATAAATTGTGATATGACCCTCACACGATGAGAATAAAACTGTTATAATGCCCCTACACAGTATGATTAAACTATTATATGGCATCACCTTTTAGAGAATAAACATATAGGGACATATCAATAAACCATGAACGAAAATATGAATTTCAGTGCTTTATATACGATATGATATGTTTTTTAGCTATGTTTTGAAATATGTCTGTTTTATGTCTTGACCCCTGTCTTGACATGTCCCGCAACAAGTCACTGCAAAAGTTTTGTTTCTACGAATATTTGAAAGTCGATTATGAAATTATGTTTCTTTGAGTATTTAAAATTCACTTATGAAATTATGTACATATGTATATATGGAATAATTTATGAACTTATGTTTATATGTATACTTTGTTATTTGTGTAAATGATCGGCCCCCATTTGTTGAGTGTTTCTTAAAACACTCACCTCTCTTACTTACCTCCCAGATAAGACTGAGGAACAAATGAACGATGATGAGCAAGAGACGTTTTGAGCTGATAATGCAGTTCAGAATATGAAGATCAAGCACCTGCATAATTCTATTTTCATAATATTAGTTATTCGTTGTAATCCAATTCCGCGATTATGCTATGAACTATGGTGAATTTCTATAGAAAGACAATTATTCATTTATATAAAATATTGATGTTGGCTAAATGATCCAAATAACAGATGACGATTACAGTTATGGTATGAGCTTACTGCTATAGTCAACCCAAGATCACGCAACACAAACACGAAAGTATATTGAACGAAGAACGAATTACGTGGTTCGGTCCAAAAACGACCTACATCCACAGGAGAAAGATGACCAGCTCTTGTATTCAATCACTAGAAAGTATTTTGGAATTACAAAGACATGAGAGAAACATAATACTCAAGAGTTTACAATCAAGACTACTTCTCTTTGATCTATTTTCCTCTCGAGATGAAACCTCACTAGACCTTGGTAACCTTTCTATCTTTTTCAATGGAATCTCTCTTGTATTTGGCAATGTGAAGATCTGAGAATATATATACATATAGAGGTCATGATCCCTTGTCCAGAGACACGGCTTAGCCAATGACTCCTTCAAGCGTTTCTTTTGCTCACCTCAAGGATAACAGAATATAACCGATGCAACCAACTCAATGGCTTGTGGCACCCACTGACTTCTTGGTCCATCCTTCTCTTCTGCTACTCCCTTCTTCATTGTGAGACACTAGCCTATTCCACAACAATCTCCACCTTGTCTCACAAAGAGTGGTTCCTTTTCTTTCTCCTTTCGGTCTTAGTTTGATGTCACCAAAATGACCGAGTCCAAGCATAGCTTAAACTTGGCTTGTGGCAGCTCCTTTGTCAACGCATCTACTGAGTTGTCACGTGTTGAAATCTTCTCCACCTTAATATGTCCCCCCTGTAATAACATCCCTCACAAAACATAGTTTTAGATCAATGTGGTTACACCTTTCATGATACATTTGATGTTTGGTTAGGTGTATGGAACTTTGGTTGTCAAAATGTACCGATACAACCTCTTATTTAACTCCAAGTTTTGTCAGAACTCCCCTAAGCCACATTGCTTCCTTTACTCCTGAAGTTAAAGCTATATATTCAGCTTCGGTAGTGGACAAGGCTAACGCGGACTGTAGTGAGGCTTTCCAACATATGGCAGTTCCATACAGGGTGAAAATGATTCTAGTCATGGATTTACTTGTATCTAAATTTCCAGCATAGTCTAAGTCAACAAACCAAAACAAAGGGTGAGTTATTTCAGCCCTTTTCTTGAACATCAATCCTAGAACTACTACCCTTAGGTATCTCATGATCCATTTCAAGGCTTCCTAATGTGTGCTCCCAGGATTTGACATGAATCTTGAGACACACTCATGGCATATGACAGATCTGGTCTAGTACAGATCATCCCATACATCAAGCTCCCCACCCCACTTGCATAAGGCACCTTTTCCATTGGGTTCTTTTCAGAATCCTCTGCTGAAGACTGATCACTTGACAGTTTGTAATGTTGTCCCAATGGGGTAGTAACTTCCTTGGCTTCATGCATCCTGAAATTTTGGAGTACCTTCTTGATATATCCGCTTTGATTGAGAAATAATGTTGTGAAACCCCGATTTTTTTCAGGAGATAAGAATTTTGATATAAGCCTAATTTTGGGATAAATAAACCAAGATCTAAGATTTGATATGATACTGATACCAGATAAAGATATGAGATTTGATATGATATTTATACTAGATAAATATCTAATATTTGATATAATATGGATACCAGATAGAGATCTAAGATTTGAGATGATATTGATATATTTGGACAAGGATACTGATGGATAAGATATGATAATCATCCTAGATTTAAAGTTTGATTCAAATTTCAAACACAAGGATAATACACGATCAGGATAGCTGCCAACCCCTATAAATAGGAGAGTCATGCCATTAAAAATTCACACCTCTATATTTTCGAAAATTTCTCTCTAGTTCTCCATAGGAATTTTAGAGAATTTGCTCTCTTAGTATGCCGTGTATCGAAACTCTGAAGCAGTCCAGATCCAGGCTCAGTTTTGAAATCCTATCATCTCCAGATCTCTTTTTTCGAATTATTCAAAGTAAGTGGGTTTTTGTTATACTATAATTCGCACACTTGTCCTTCGTAAGTGCCCTTTTGTTATGTATATATTCTTTCGTAAGTGAGTTTTTGTTATACTATAATTTGCACACTTCTCCTTCGTAAGTGCGCTTTTGTTATGTATATATTCTTTCGTAAGTGAGTTTTTGTTTGCCACATTTGTTCGATGAAGTGGGCTTGCGTTTAAAGAATTAAATTTGTGTACAAATCTCCCTTCAGTTTTTGAAAGTTCGTTCGAGCATAATTCCTTGTTCATGATATATTTTCTTCAAGATTTGTCAAGTTATTATGTTCAAAGCACTGTTAGGATTCGATTGGATATAGGAAAGGATTTCCGAACTATGACCCTTACACGGTGGGATGGTAACCATTGTACGGCCTCACTCCATAGAGGATTAACATATTGGACATGGCCTCACTCCTTAGAGGATTAACATATAGGAGACTGATATCAGGAAACCATGGAAATGAGATGACTTTCAGTGCTATATGAGTATGCTAAACAAGTATGATGTACGAGTATGATATGTTATGACACGTTATGATTATGAAGTATGAGTATTCGCTATTATTCAAGTTACGATATGCTATGTAAAATTTGAATTCAAGTATATATATATATTGTTTCATGTCTTGAACGGCCCCCACTTGCTGAGTCTTTCCCAAAATACTCACCCCTTACTTCCTCCCCACCCAAATAAGAACGAAGAGCAAATGGATGAAGATGAGCAAGAAAAATTTCGGGGATGGTAGAAGATCCCGAGTTATTCCAGAAGTTTTAAAGCTTAGTTTATGGTGTTTATCACTTCCGCACTATTAAAACATTTTTAATCAGTTTATTTTAGTATTTAAGTTGTAAAGACGATTTTTTGTTGATTATGATAAATAAACTGGTTTTGGTATATACTGTACTGCAAGGCTTGTTGTTTGACGATTATGTGATTGTTGAGCAACGCCGTTGTCGACTAACCCCGGTCTCGGGGCGTGACAAATGTTCCCCTTTTTCGATCTCCCATTCCAAGTATATTCTTGGCTTCCCCCAACTCATTCATGTCGAATTTAGAACTCAACAACTATTTGAGCGCTTGAAGATCCCCTTTTTGCTTGCAATTAGCATGTCTTCAGTATATATCAGTAGGAATGTACTTGGTTGAGCACCTTCACCTTTCATATATATACAACTATCTAGCTTTCTTCTAGTGAAGTGTATTTGTGTCATAAACTCATAGAACCTCTTGTACCATTGTTTAGGAATCTGTTTAAGGCCATACAAGGATTTTTTCAAGAAACACACCTTGTCTTTCTTCTCTTCCCTTGAGTACCCTTTGGGTTGATCCATGAATATGGTTTCCTCAAGTTCTCCACGGAGGAAAGCAGTTTTGGCATCTAGTTTTTACATTTCTAGATCCAGTTGTGTGACAAGAGCTAACTTGAGTCAAATGGAACCATGTTTAACAATTGGAGAGTAAATTTAATTAAAGTCAATTCCCTCTAGTTGTGTATACCCCTTTGCCACTAACCTTTCTTTATATCTAAGACTGGAGTTGACTGAAACACCTTCCTTTACCTTAAAAATCCATCTACAGTCAACTATCTTTGCCCTTTTGGTCTATCAACAAGGTCTCATGTATTATTATTATTCAAAGTTTCCATTTCATCATTCATTGCTTTCATCCAATTATTTCTTTCTTTGCATCTCATGGCTTCATTGAGTGTCGCAGGTTCAGAGATCTCCACCTGTTCAGCTACGGTGAGTGCAAATGATATCATGTCAGATTGTGCATGTCTCTGAGGCGGTTTAATTTATCTTCTTTGTTTATCTCTGGCCAATATATACTGATTTTCTTCTGTTTCAGATTTAGATTCAGATTCTTGAACTCGATACATTTCTCCATATCCTGTTTCATTTTGGTCTAGGGATAGTCTTATAGGATCCCCAAAATTCTCCACTATGACATGGGAGTTAGTGATGAAGTTTTCTGATGAAGTAATGCATCCACTGATAAGAGAGTATCCCATCTTGGCCTCATCAAAGATAATATTCCTTGTGGTAAAGCACCTTGGGCCAGTTTGTTTCAGATTCCACACCTTCTACCATTTAACACCTGGTGGATAACCAATGAATATACACTTTAGTGCTCTGGATTCTAGTTTATATTGCTTGACATGAGCATATGTCAAACACCCAAACACTTTTAGATTTGTGTAGTCAGGGGGTCTGCCATAAAAGTACTCCATAGGTGTCTTAAACTTCAAGGCACTAGATGAACTTATATTAATTAAGTAACAGGCAGTGGTTACAGCCTCTCCCCAGAAACTATCTGGCAATCCAGCATTTAATAGCATATACCTTACTGCTTTCAGGTAAAGTCCTATTCAATCGTTTTGCAAGTCCATTTTGATGTGGGGTTCCAGAAGTAGTCTTGTGCCTAACAATGCCCTTTTGCCGACAGAATTCATTGAATTGTTCAGAGCAATATTCAAGGCCATTGTATGTTCTTAGGTGTTTGAGCCTTTTATCCAATTGATTTTCAGTCAATATCACCCATTCCTCGATCCTTGAAAAGGCTTCATCCTTTGACATCAGAACTTATACCCACGGCCTCCTTGGGTAATCATCCAAAGTCATAAAATACTTCCCCCCACCATGTGTGACAATCCTTGAAAGCCCCCCCACATCAAAGTTAACGTACTCAAAGGTCCTGGTAGTTGAATGGCTCCCTGGTCCAAAACTTACTCGTTTTGCTTTTCCCAGAATATAGTACTCACAAGTTTATGGACCTTGTATCTTGTCTCCACAAAGAAGATTTTGTTGGGACAGCTCATGTGGCCCTTTTTCACTTATATGACCAAGTCTCAAATGCCAAAATTTTGACTTCATGTCATGGTTTTCAATGTTAGCAGATCCACCTATGACTGTATTTACAAAGAGAATACATAGAGAGTTCTTTCTTACAGCTCTCATGACAACAAAAGACCCTTTGAGCACTTTCATATTTCCATTATTGGATTTGAAGGAATATCCATTCGACTCAAGGGTGCCTAAGGATATGAGGAGGTTCCTCTTAAGTTCAGGAACATACCTTACTTGTTGCAAGATTCTATCAGCACCGTCATTCATCCTCAGCCTTATAGTTCCAATTCCCTTCACTCTACATGACTTATTGTAAGGTCCAAAATACGATAACGTAATCCAACTGCATGCAAATCTGAGAAAAATAAAAAAATGACTAATTAAATGGTTTTAATGGCATGAATTAATTATGATGTGTATGATTACATGTTTAAAATAAGGTTTTCTATTAGAATGCATAAAATTGTGTCTTAAATGTTATACGAGACGCGATTGAGGAACGAAGACCGGGGACCATATGAGGAAAAAATATTTTTATTAAATAATTATTTTTAATTGTTTAATCTGTTATGTATTTTAAATGAAATTTTCGAAAAGGAGGTGTTTTTATACACCGAGTCATATTTTAAACCGGTAATCAATTTTCGATAAAAATATAGACTTTCGAGAATTCGGCTAATATTTTCACAAACTTTCCTAAACAAAATATTTTAAATATTAACTATTGGGCTTAATGGGCCTAAACTTGCACCATGTGTTTTAGTTAAAATAAAAAGCCAAAAAAACCTCACAAATACACACACAACTCACGCACACATCAAAAAAACACACACAAGGATTCTTCATCAGCCAAGACACACACACATCATGAGATTTTTGGGAGAGAAATCACGTGAAAGTCAAAGGAATTCAGCAAGGGTCCCTCTCCGTCAACGTTCCTCGCATCGCAAGCCATTTTTTGTGCATAATAAACGCAAAAGCACACCTTAATCTTTATTCAAACATCTTTTACACCATATTATGCATAATTAATTATTCTTGTATGAAAAATATGATTCACCACTTGTATTTTCGTTTTTATGGCTTAATATTCATAAAAGTAGAGTTTTCTTTTTTAAAAACTCTTCCTAATGATGTACAAATGGACTGCCATGGTAGGGGTACTTGAAAGGATGTTTTTAAAACATGTTAAGAGTCAATATATGCATAAATAAGGGCTGCACATTTAAGGTTGAGGGCTTGAACGAAAATTGGAGTTTTATGGGGGTTAAGGTTTCGACCGAGGCTTCCTAGATGGGCATGGCACTTCGCTGTTGTAGGGCCATAGCCAAGGTCCTAGGTTGATCATAAGATGGCTGGAGCGAAGGCTAGGCACGATCCGAGCCATGGGAGACGCACATAGCTTCCTAGGGCACATGTGAAGGGCTAGTCATGTGTGTTGTGTTAGCTTCAGTCCAGTAGCTTGCTATGGGTTTGGTTAGGGTCCTAGGGTCAATGGTTAGGGGCTGGACATGATGGTTAGGACTTAGGCTTGAAGAGGCTCAAGGTTGGTTAGCGAGTGTTTTCGACCATGCACCAAAGAAATTCAGTAGGTGTCCTAGGCTGTTCCAAGGGTTTAATTGGCTTGGTTTTGGATGAAAGAAGCTTAATTAGGTGTTAATAATCTTTGGTTCAAGTTTGGTAAGGTTTGGTGAAGTTTCGAGTCAATACGAGTCAAAATCGAGATGTACGTCTAAGCTTAAATACAAATTGGAACATTAGTCGAGGAGCATAAGTTTACATATAAGAAATATTTATGGATTTATTTTAGGGTGTTATGTTAAGTTTGAAATGATTTGGATCGTCTTTTTATGGTCTAAGGATAAATTGGGAAAGTTAGGGTTTCAGGGGCAAAATGGTCATTTTACACCTGAAAAATATTAAACGTCCTGACAGTGTCCTGAATTCTATAATATAAATTAAATTCTTTATTTCAAGTGTTATGGAATTTTATGATGAAATGCTAATGCTAAAATACATGTTACATGTTTTGTTTAAAAGAAAAATGATTTATATGTGAATGAAATTTTATAAGTGATGGAAATATGAAAAAGTTGAAGGAGGTGAATTGATTGTGACTAATACGATGATATGTAATGCCAAGGTTCAGTTGGTGGGTGAGAGTGTCGCTGATATCCACGTCGCCCGGTACCGTGGTAATACGTAGATGGATCCATCGACTTACAGCTAATACGAAAGTCACAATTGAGTATATGAATTCAATAAAACGAAAAATGTATACCAATATGATAAAAAAGAAAAAATTATACGATAAAAGGAAATATGTTTAAGTTTACGTTCATGAAAATCTATTTTATTAAAAGTATTTTCACTGTTGTTTTTAATGTATATGTATTACTTACTATCATGATTAAGGTTTGCTGAGTCTTTAAATTCACTAGGTGTTATTGATGCAAGTGAGCATGATGTTGATGTTAATGGAGGACTTGATGGTTGATCTAGCTGGACTGAAAGTGCACACAACCCGAGGATTGTCGCTAGTTTTCCGCAAAATTACGTTTCTCGTTTAAGTTTACTTTAAATATTTTATGACTTATGATCCTTGGAGTGGTTTTGAGATATTTTAGAGTTTATGCTTTAGTTTGAAAAATGCTAGTTTTAGGTTTAGTTGGATGCTTTATGTAATGCCCGAAAATTTGATGGTCCACGTGCAAGTTATTAAAGTTCTTTGGTATTTTATTACATTGTTTTAAAGCATTAAATGGATGTTTATTCCATTAATTTGTGTTTTAATTAATTGTTTATTTAAAGTTCATGCAATCTAGGGTTTTATTTAATTTATGAGTTTAATTATTTTTATGCATTTTATGCATAATTATTGCATGATAGGGATTTATTTCACGATATTTTTAAAAGTTCATGCATTAGAATTTTTAGGTTGCATTTCGCGCTCGAACGAGGAGCGGAGACCGGAGATTTATCAGAAAAATTATTTTATGAAAGGATTACTTTTTATTAATCAATATGGAGTGTTTTTAACTGTATTTTTTCAAAAATGGATTTTATCGGGTATTTTAGCCGCATGATTTTATTTTTATCCGGTATGTAAATTTTTTCGAATTGGGGGACTTTTACTTTTTGAGGGCTCGGTAATATTTTCAAAAACTTTCCAACACGAAATATTTTTCGGGAATGTGTTTTGATTTATTGGGCCTACTATTAAGCTTAATGGGCTCAAGATCCATTTTCTATCCTCTAATTTTTATGCTAGGGCCCATTAATGTTATTTAAGCCATTTAATTACCTTGTTAGCATACCCTAAACCCATTTCCCCTCTTAACAGCCGTCCCCCTCCACCTATCAGCTACCTCACTCACGTGAAACCAGCAGCAGCTTGCTGCAAAATTCGGCCCCCACCATCTTCCTTCAAGCAAGTCCTTCCCTGCTCCTCCGGTTCTTCTCCGACGCTCATCTCTTCGAGCTTTTGGTCGTATAATCATCAAGGCACGCTTGTATTTTCATTTCATCATCTGACACGTCATATATATACTGAATTTATTATATTTGTATGAGAATTTTATGATCTACACCATGGTTGCGTTTTTGCGAAAGTTTGACATGAAATTTCGGTTCCTTTGCATGTTGCTCACATTTTTTTGTATGGTTGCAAAGGGGCTGCCGGTTTTTATATTGTTGATGGTTGTACACGTCGAGTAAGAGGGGAACATAAGGCTAGAGTCGAAGCTTTGTGGGTTTTAGGAGAGGGCCGATCGATATCTTGAGTCTTCGGGTGAAATTTTCGTGTCACAAAACCCGTCAACTTCTATTATTTCGATTCTGAGACTTTTTTTTTGATTTTCTGAAATGTATCCAACATATGATTTGTAGCACTCTCTGTTATCTTCAATTAGATATCAAATTAGTAAATGTCTGATAAGAAACGAGGGAGATATGATGTTTCTTGTAAAGTCGCTCAAGGTGTGAAATTTCTACGTCTCAAAACCCGTCACCCTCGCTTATTTAAAATTCTGCGACTTATTGTTTTGTTTTCTGGAAATGTGTTCAACATATGATTTGTAACACTCTCTGTTTTCTTCAATTCGATAGCAAATTCGTAATTTTCTGATAAGAAATGGGAGAGATATGATTTTTATCGTAACATCGCTCAAGCTGGAAAATTTGTGCGCATACGCTGGAGATTTCCAGAACCTTTGGGCTTGTTTCTAGGTCCTAAGTGGTCTGAAATAAGTGGGTTAGAGGCTGGTCATGAAGGTTTGAGTCATGGTTCGAGTTAGGAAAAATTTGGTTAAGTTTCGGGTTGATTCGGGTTAAAATCGGGACCCTGGTCCAAGTTTTAAAATGAATCGATTAAGTTTTGAAATGAGTTCGAGTTTACGTCTAAGAAATGTTATAATTATGTTATGGGATGTTTTAAGGGGTTCGGTAAGCTTCGAGTCAATTTAGAGGTTCAGGGGTAAAATGGTCATTTTGGATTTCCCCGGACAAAATGATCATTTTGCACCTAGGGTGAGATTTTAGTCCTGGCAGCGCCTCGAGCACAAATTTATCATGCTTTTAAATGTTTATTCGATCATGTATCTGACTTTTTATAAAATTATGAAAAATACGTTGTATGCTTGGTTTGAAAGAAAATTTCGTATATGCATGATTTTTATAAGTGGTGAATATGATGACATGTTTTTGAAGGATGAGAGTTGGTTATGACTAATACGATGATACGATGATATGTTTGGAGATATCGTGAGGGAAAATGCCCAAGAGGGAGCCCGTTTATGAGAGAAGGCCCCAGAGGGAGCCCAATGATCGTATTTCAATTGATATGATATGATATGTTAGGCCAAGGCTCAGTTGACGGATGAGAGTGTCGCTGATTTCCCCGCTGCCCGGTACCGTGGTTATACATAGATGGATCCATCGACTGACATGATGATACGAAAATCACAGCTAATGAACGAAATTCAAATTAAGAAAATTAACACGTATATGTTGATACAATGATACGTGCTATGATTATTACCATGATTTGACAGGTCACGTTTACGCATACGATTTTACTGCAGACATGAAATATATGTTGATGATGCTATTTTTCACTGATGTGTGCTACGTATATGTACTCGTTATATTTGGTACAGGTGTGTTGAGTATTTAGACTCACTAGGCGTGTGTGATGCAGGTGAGCATTTTGATCAGGGGATAGGAGGAGCGGAAGGCTGAATAGGCAGGCGGGATATGCGGTGACACGACCCGAGGACCGCTTGATTTTCTGCATATTGATTCATGAGTTTTTGAGAGGAGTTAAACATTTTTATACGTTGGTGATATTACGATTTTCACTCGTTTATGTTTACGTTGATTTTGGATGATGATGGTTATTTTAAACTACGCTATTTTTATTGTCAAGTAAATACAATTATTTTAAATGTTATTTTGTAATTGCGAGCTTTTATAAAAATAATAATAATATTTCCGCACTTTTAAAATGAGTAGACGTTACACTTTACGATTTCACCTTTTGCAATTGCATACTTTTGGGATTTTCAAATAATACTTTGGTTATTTTTAAATGGTGGAAAAGTATTTTAAAAATATATATGTATGTATATATTTTTGCATATTCGGCCGAAAGCTTAGGAAATAAAAAAATTCTAGTACATTTTAAAGAAAAACGAGTAGTGGACGTTTCTCTTGTTATTTCTCCAAACAGCAAGACCTAAGTCTGATTCTTGCATGGATTCAAACCATTATTTTGTAGGACACATGTGAAATGTGCACCCTGAGTCTAGTATACACTCGTTCATTGTGTCTTGATATGTGATAGCAAGAACCTTAACCGATCCATAACCATCAGAGGTCATTGATGCCTCACCATCATCCTTTATTTTGTCTAACCCCTTTTTCTTATGTTTTGGGCATTCACGTTTGAAACTTCCTTCTTTGTGGCATATGAAGCACTTATATCTAATATGGCTCTTCGATCTTGATCTGCCCCTTTTCTCCTTATATTTCTCTCATTCAGTCCTTCCCCGGGTGTTCAAACTTTCACCTTGAATCTGCTGTGTAAGGTCAAGGAATTTAATTCACGTAACCTGAATGCATGCAATCTAAATTTTATTTAAATTATGGGTTTAATTATTTTTGTTAATTTTATGCATAATTATTGCATGATAGGATTTATTTCATGAAATTTTAAAAGTTTATGTATTAGGGTTTTTAAATTCATTTCCCGCTCGAACGAGGAAAGGAGACCAGAGAATTATCAGGAAAAATTATTTTTATTACATCATTAATTTTAATTAATTAATATAAGATTTTTAAATGTATTTTTCAAGAAATGGGCTTTGTTGGATATTTTTACCCGCTAGAGCATATTTTTCAGCAGAACGCAAAATTTTATCAAAACGAGGGACTTTTGAGGGTTTGGGTATTATTTTAAAAAACTTTCCAACACGAAATATTTTTCGGGTGTAGGTTTGGATTTAATGGGCTTACTTTTAAGCTTAATGGGCTCTCCATCCATTTTCTACCATTTTATTTATACTAGGGCCCATTAACTCTTTAATTAAACTTAAACCTAGCATCCAATTAATATTTAACCTAAACCTAAGCTCCCATTCGGCCCACACCCCTCTCCTCTTCAGAATTTTCATGGGTTTCAGCAGCCATAACCAAGCAAAGCTTCGGCCATATTTTTCTTGCAAAGAAAAATTCCCCGGCGCTCTCCCGACGTTCGATCTTCAACGTTCTTGCGGGGAATTCATCAAGGCATGCATTGTATCATTTTTTTATGCATCACACATATTTTATATGCTGGAGAATGTATTTATGCATGAAAAATCCCGATCTAGCCTATTGCATGAAGAATATTTCAGTTTACATGTGATTATTGCTGTTTTTTGTTCAACTCTCACGTTTTTCACGATTTGTTGCAAGGAGGCTACTGTTATGTTATGTTGAGGGTCTGTTATCACCGAGTAAGGGAAGGTTGGTAAGCTGGTTCGAGGCTTTGTTGGGCGGGAGAGAGTTGAGTGTAATCCTTGAAGTTTTGACTCGGTTCTTGGGGTATTTAGCGTGCAGGGGTTAGCTAGCAATGCAAGGACCTAGCCAAGCCTTAGACCATACCCTGGTGGGTCTAAGACAAGGCTTGTAAGGGTTCAACACGTGCTGGAATCAACCCCAAGTGCGGATGATCGGGAGGGAAAGATTTGGTCTCGGGTTGAGCGATTTGGGAAAATAACGTTTGGGGTTGAGCCGCGGCTTGCATGGGTGTGCAGCCATGAGTTCCTTGGGTCCAGAGGGGTCCTAGGGTGGCCTAATGTAGTTTGACTCGCCACTGGTTCCCCGGTTGTAGGCTAGAGATGCAAATATGGAAGGAGGCAAGTAGGATCCGTAGTATATGGGAAGTCTTGAATTGTCCAGCAGTTTGTGAGAGCTGTTCGTTGGGTTTATGTAATGCCCGAGATTTTGATTACTGTATTCTGATATGATTTGTTGGTAATTGTAATGTGATTATTGATGGAACGGATTAGACCGGGATAGGCGGATATAAGATTTGAATTATATGTGAGGATTGAGCCTTGCGCATATGCGCGTTCATGCCGGGCGCATATGCGCTGAGTGGGCAGAGAACCTCGCGCAGATGCGCGACATGAATCCGCGCATGTGCGCGAGGGTACCCGATAGTTGTGAATAATGGTGAAGGAACTCGCGCATATGCGCCGAATGTGGGCGCGCATATGCGCGAGCTACCGTGAAGACACGCGCCGAGACATATTGTCTCGCGCATATGCGCCGAGGTAGGTCGCGCATATGCGCGAGACATGCTGTGAAAAGGACGAGCCACTTGCCCCTCACATGCATTGTATATATATATAATTGTCTTCATTGCTTCATATCTGCAGAAAGAGGAAACATGAGAATCGTAAAGGAAAGCTTCAAGTTTGATTCCAAAAATTTGATTTACGCAAAATCCGTCCGTTAGATTTTGAATCCGACTTCAGTACTGTGTTCCTATCGACGCAGGCTACAACTGGATGTAAGTTTCTTATGTTTTTGGTATGATTTTAAATTATAGTATTGCCTGAAACAGATAAGATTCATATATGATGTTCTTGACATATTAAACATCGTAGAATCGAAGTCAGATTGAGAAACAGATTGATTATGGAATTGTTATGATTTTTCAGAGTATATCGATTGATATGGCACAGATTTGAATTATGAATTGATTACAGATTGTATTGGATATTGATTATGAATTGTAATTAATATCTGTTGAGGTTGTATTGACGGGGATATCGGGATTATTCCGTTATGCCGCTGATTTTGAATTAAATCCAGATTTATCGGATTCGGTATTGATCTGAGCAGTATATTGATATGGTACTATTGATATTTTCATTGCCAGAATGAGTGTTGACAGACTTTGAATTCCAAACGGGAACGACATCAGAACTGCAATAAAAGAAAGGTATAAGTCAATGTGGTACCGGGATAACGACTCGAGTATGATATACTTGAGTTTCCCTAAATCACATACTTATTGTTATTATGTGCATTGATTTGAATTGATATGCTTGTTCTATTGATTTATAGAAAGCATGTATTAGACGAGTATTAGACGAGTGATCTTGTGACATAAGTGCCGATAGTGATGGAATCATCACTGGCACATTGCACATTGTCACAAGATAGTGATTTGGCGAAAGTGCCAAAGTCTGTGACGGATAGGTCAAGACACCGGATGTTTGGTTATATCGAAATGGATACAATTGGAGTTTCTTCTATTACTGATGTTCGATATGAAATACCAACGTCTGGAAATCGGGATCCCTAGACTAGGATTGAGTCTAGTCTGAGACGTGGAGTCACGAGTCTGATTGACGATTTCATATTGGTTATGTTTCAGATTTTGATACATGTTACTGATATCTGTTACATGCTTTTACATTGTTTATATGATTGTATGTTTCGTTGATTTATACTGGGATGTATTTCTCACCGGAGTTATCCGGCTGTTGTCGTGTTTGTATGTGTGCATGGCAACAGGTGGGACATGATCGGGGTCGAGAAGATGAAGAGAGAGATCGGGATTAGAGTGGAGACTACGAACCTTGATTAGAAATAGGGTTTGGACACTTGATATTTAGTTGTTAAACCTTAGTTTGAATGATTGTATATAGTACAAGACTTGTACTTTAATACTGACATGTATATTAGAATGTATTCCATTACGTTCCGCATTTAATACTGTATTTAAAAAAAATTGAGACCCTGTTTATTATAATTGATTAAATTGTCCCAATGATGATTAAGAACATGATTAGCGTCCGGGTCCCCACAATAGGTGGTATCAGAGTGATAGATCCTTTAGACTGAGATAGGAGCTAGTGAGCGGGGTAGAATGAGTTTTCTTTCCTTGCTTTTGATTGCTAGCATGATTTACTGCTTTAATACATGTTTACCTGATTATCTTATTTTGATATGGTAATGTGTATTATTGAGAATGGATCAGAATCGATTCTTGATCAGAGGTAAGATGATCAGAAAGGGACTAAGACAGATTTGTCAATTGTGATGGCTAACTCTTTTGACAATCAGATATGCCTCCCCGAAGAATACCAGAACAAGGTAGTACTTCGAATCCTCCAATGGATGTGACAGCAACACCGATGGAGACATTGTTGAAAAGATTTTAGTCATTCCATCCACCGACTCTGAAGGGTATTGAGACTTCAGTTGATTGCGAGAGTTGGTTAGACGATATTGAGATGTTGTTCGAGTCCTTGGATTACACTGATGAGCGGAGAGCGAAACTAATAGGCCACCAGTTGCATGATGTGGCAAAGAACTGGTGGATTACAACAAAGCGGGCCTTGGAGCATCGAGGTACAGTTATCACCTGGAATGTCTTTAGAACAGAATTTTATCAGAGATTCTTTCCAGTGTCGTACAGGAAGGATAAGGGAGCAGAGTTTGCAAACTTAAGATAGGGCCAGCTGAATATCGAAGAAAATGTGTCGAAGTTCTCTACACTGCTACGATTTGCTCCACATGTGGCTGAAAATGCCGAAGCCGTTGCTGCTCAGTTCATTAAAGGCCTGAATCCTGAAATCTTTACCTTTGTGAACACTGGGAGACCGAACAACTTTACTGATGCCTTGAACAGAGCCAAGGGAGCCGAAGCCGGTCTGATGAGACAGAGAGGAGCTTCGTTTTTGCCTCCAGCACCGAGACCACAGCAACCACCTCCCCGATTTGAGAGTGGCAGCAGTAGTGGTGGAAAGAAAGAATTTCTGAAAGCTAGAGGAAAGCAGTTTAAAAGATCTGGAAGCAGTTCATCCAGTTCTAGTGACTCGAGAAAGACCGGTCAAGGCCAGAGTTATACAGGACCTTACTGTAGCACTTGTGGAGGGAAGCATTCCACTGAGCAATGCCGAGGAGTGTTTGGCAGTTGCCGTATTTGTAGACAGCAAGGACACTTTGCTAGAGTTTGTCCCCAGAGAGATTCTCAGAGATCCCAGGGTGCCGAGTTATCTGGATCAGTAGCGCAGACTGGTAGATGACCAGCTGCAGTCCACTCCTTTCAGCCAGCACCAGCGCAGTCACAGCAGAGGCCAGGAAGAAGCCAGACAGTTAGCCAGCCTTCTAGACAGCAGGCCAGATTGTTCGTTCTGACTGAAGAACAGGCTCAGGACGCACAAGATGATGTTGTGGCAGGTAACTGTTTTATTTTTGGTTACCCTGCTTATGTATTGATAGATATTGGTGCATCGCATACATTTATATCTGAGCGATTTGCATTGAGTCATGCATTGCCTATTGAATCATTATCTGTTGTAGTGTCTGTCTCTTCTCCTTTGGGGACAAGTTTGATATCAGTGAAATCTGTGAAACATTGTATACTACAGTATGATGGGCATGATATTGAGTTAGACTGTATTGTGCTTGGGTTTTCTGATTTTGAATGTATTATAGGTATCGATATGTTAACCAAGTACAGAGCCACTGTTGATTGTTTCCACAAGATTGTGAGATTCATACCAGAGATGGCTGATGAGTGGAAATTTTACGGTAAGAGTTCTCGAGCCATAATTCCTTTGATATCTGCTATGAATATGACTCGATTATTGCCGAAAGGAGCTGATGGATTCCTTGTCTATTCAGTTGATTTACTGAAATCGAGTCCATCATTGGCGGATTTGCCAGTGGTGTGTGAGTTTGCTGATGTCTTCCGAGATGAGATTCCTGGTTTGCCTCCGATTCGAGAGATAGATTTCAGCATTGAGTTGATGCCAGGTACAATTCCGATTTCGAGGGCTCCGTACAGAATGGCACAGATTGAGTTGAAAGAGTTAAAAGAACAGTTGGAGGATTTATTGGCCAAGGGATATATCAGACCGAGCGTGTCTCCTTGGGGTGCTCTAGTATTGTTTGTGAGGAAGAAAGACGGTTCTATGAGACTTTGCATCGACTACCGGCAACTGAACAAAGCAACGGTAAAGAATAAATATCCCTTGCCTCGCATTGATGAATTATTTGATCAATTGCAGGGTTTTTCTGTCTATCTCAAGATCGATTTGAGATCTGGATATCATCAGCTAAGAGTCAGGGATTCTGATATCTCGAAGACAGCGTTTAGAACCAGGTATGGACATTATGAATTTATTGTCATGCCGTTCGTTTGACTAACGCTCCAGCAGTATTTATGGGATTGATGAACCGTATATTCCAGAGATATCTTGACGATTTCGTTATTATATTCATTGATGATATATTGATTTATTCGAAGAATATGATTGAACATGACGAGCATTTGAGAAATGTGTTGAAAATTCTGAGGGCTGAGAAACTGTATGCTAAACTGTCGAAATGCGAGTTTTGGTTAAGACATGTTATATTCTTGGGTCATATTATATCCGGAGACGGTATATCAGTTGATCCCAGTAAGGTTGAGGCAGTGATTTCTTGGCCGAGACCGACGTCAGTACCCGAGATTCACAGTTTTATGGGTTTGGCAGGATATTATCGTCGATTTATTAAAGATTTTTCTAGTATTGCCAAACCGATTACTCAGTTGACTCAGAAGAATGCTCTATTTATTTGGTCAGAAGACTGTGAGTCCAGTTTCCTGGAGTTGAAGAAGAGATTGACCAGTGCACCGATCTTGACGATTCCATCAGGTATTGGTGATTTTGTAGTTTATTGTGATGCTTCTCACCGAGGATTGGGTTGTGTGCTGATGTAGCGAGGACATGTTATTGCTTATGCCTCGAGACAGCTGAAGCCACATGAGATTCGTTATCCAATTCATGATCTTGAATTGGCTGCCATTGTATTTGCTTTTAAGATATGGCGACACTACCTTTACGGTGAGAAGTTTGAAATTTATTCTGATCACAAGAGCCTGAAGTATATGTTTTCACAGTCCGAGTTGAACATGAGGCAGCGAAGATGGCTTGATTTACTAAAGGATTTCGATTGTGAAATCAAGTATTATCCAGGAAAATCCAATGCAGCAACTGATGCACTGAGTCGAAAGGTATGTTCTTTATCTTTATCGAAAATTGGTATTTCAAATTTGATAGAAGATTGCTGTTTGTCTGGATTAGCCTTTGAAACAGATTGTCAGCCTCTGAGATTATGTGCTATTCGGGCCGAACCAGAACTGATATTGTGAATCAAAGAAGCACAAAAAATTTATCAGAATGTGCAGAATTCGATTGCTATGGTCAGAGCTGGACATCAATTGGAATACCAGGTTAGTGACGGTGTTTTGTATGTGAATAATCGTATTGCTATGCCGAATGTTTCAGACTTGAGACAGCGGATACTAGCAGAAGCACACAACAGTCGTTTTAGCATTCATCCTGGTGGCAGTAAAATGTATAATGATTTGAAGACACAGTATTGGTGGAAACAGATGAAATCTGATGTTACTGAATTTGTAGCCAAGTGTCTGAATTGCCAACAGGTGAAAGCAGAAAGAAAGAAACCAGGAGGGTTACTGCACAGTTTATCTATTCTTGAATGGAAATTGGATCACATTTCCATGGATTTTGTGACGCAGTTACCGAGATCCTCCAGAGGTTGTGATGTGATTTGAGTCGTGATTGATCAATTGACCAAGTCTGCATGCTTTATTCCATACAAGATGACATACAGACATGATCAGATGGCCGATATTTATGTCAGAGAAGTGGTTAAATTGCACGGAATGCCGAAGTCGATTGTTTCAGACCGTGATCCTCGGTTTACTTCGTACTTCTGGCAGAGTTTACAGCCGGCTCTAGGTACGAAGTTACATCTGAGTACCGCATACATCCACAGACTGACGAACAGTCAGATCGGACGATTCAGACATTGGAAGATATGCTGAGAGCTGTAGTGCTTGATTTTAGCAGTAATTGGCAGGATGCATTGCCACTATGTGAGTTTTCGTACAACAACAGCTATCAGACGAGTATTGAGATGGCTCCTTTCGAAGCGTTGTACGGAAAGAAATGTCGATCCCCTCTGTATTGGGACGATATCTCTGAATTTCCTGAGATTGGACCTGACTTGATCAGAGATATGACTGAGAAAGTGAAGCTGATACATAAAAGAATGAAGGCAGCTCAAGATAGACATGACAAATATGCCAATGTTCGACGTAGACCATTGGTATTTGAGGCAGAAGACCGAGTGTTCTTGAAAATTTCACCTTTCAGAGGAGTTGTTATATTTGGCAAGAAAGGGAAGTTGTCTCCACGATACATTGGGCAGTATGAGATTCTCGAGAAGATAGGAGATCGTGCCTATCGACTCGCCTTATCGCCTTCTTTATCTGGGATACATGATGTCTTCCATGTATCGTTGTTGAGGAAATACCTGCCTAATGCTTTGCATGTTATTCAGCCAGATGAGGCTGAGCTAGATGAAACTCTGAGTTATTTTGAAATGACGATTCAGATTCTCGATCGAAAAGAAGAACAGCTCAGAACGAAAACAATTCCGCTTGTGAAGATTCAGTGGAGTCGTCATGGCATCGAGGAAGCTACCTGGGAGACTGAATCAGATATGAGGCAGAGATTCCCAGAATTATTTCATTGATGTGAGTATTTTATTTAGCTTCTATTCTCCATTCCTTATTGTATCTGATTTGATATTTAAGTTGATTGCCTGTGATTTCGGGGACGAAATCAGATCTTAGGGAGGAGAAATGTAATGCCCAAGATTTTGATTACTATATTCTGATATGATTTGTTGGTAATTGTAATGTGATTATAGATGGAACGGATTAGACCGGGATAGGCAGAAATAAGATTTGAATTATGTGTGAGGATTGAGCCTCGCGCATATGCGCGTTCATGCCGGGCGCATATGCGCGGCGTGGGCAGAGAACCTCGCGCATATGCGCGACATGAATCTGCGCATGTGCGCGAGGGTACCTGAGAGTTCTGAAGAATGGTGAAGGACCTCGCGTATATGCGCCGAATGTGGGTGCGCATATGCGCGAGCTACCGTGAAGACACGCGCCGAGACATATTGTCTCGCGCATATGTGCCGAGGTAGGTCGCGCATATGCGCGAAACGTGCTGTGCAAAGGACGCACCACTTTCCCCTCGCATGCATTGTATATATATATAATTGTCTTCATTGCTTCATATCTGCAGAAAGAGGAAACGAGAGAATCGTAAAGGAAAGCTTCAAGTTTGATTCCAAAAATTTGATTTACGCAAAATCCGTCCGTTAGATTTTGAATCCGACTTCAGTACTGTGTTCCTATCGACGCAGTCTACAACTGGACGTAAGTTTCTTATGTTTTTGGTATGATTTGAAATTATAGTATTGCCAGAATCAGATAGGATTCATATATGATGTTCTTGACATATTAAACATCGTAGAATCGAAGTCAGATTGATAAACAGATTGATTATGGAATTGTTATGATTTTTCAGAGTATATCGATTGATATGGCACAGATTTGAATTATGAATTGATTACAGATTGTATTGGATATTGGTTATGAATTGTAATTAATATCTGTTGAGGTTGTATTGACGGGGATATCGGGATTATTCCGTTATGCCGCTGATTTTGAATTCAATCCAGATTTATCAGATTCGTTATTGATCTGAGCAGTATATTGATATGGTCATATTGATATTGTCATTGCCAGAATGAGTGTTGACAGACTTTGAATTCCAGACGGGAACGACATCAGAACTGCAATAAAAGAAAGGTATAAGTCAATGTGGTACCGGGATAACGACTCGAGTATGATATACTTGAGTTTCCCTAAATCACATACTTATTGTTATTATGTGCATTGATTTGAATTGATATGCTTGTTCTATTGATTTATAGAAAGCATGTATTAGACGAGTATTAGACGAGTGATCTTGTGACATAAGTGCCAATAGTGATGGAATCATCACTGGCACATTGCACATTGTCACAAGATAGTGATTTGGCGAAAGTGCCAAAGTTTGTGACGGATAGGTCAAGACACCGGATGTTTGGTTATATCAAAATGGATACAATTGGAGTTTCTTCTATTACTGATGTTCGATATGAAATACCAACGTCTGGAAATCGAGATCCCTAGACTAGGATTGAGTCTAGTCTGAGATGTGGAGTCACGAGTCTGATTGACGATTTTATATTGGTTATGTTTCAGATTTTGATACATGTTACTGATATCTGTTACATGCTTTTACATTGTTTATATGATTGTATGTTTCGTTGATTTATACTGGGATGTATTTCTCACCAGAGTTATCCGGCTGTTGTCGTGTTTGTATGTGTGCATGGCAACAGGTGGGACAGGATCGGGGTCGAGAAGATGAAGAGAGAGATCGGGATTAGAGCTGAGACCACGGACCTTGATTAGAAATAGGGTTTGGACACTTGATATTTAGTTGTTAAACCTTAGTTTGAATGATTGTATATAGTACAAAACTTGTACTTTAATACTGACATGTATATTAGAATGTATTCCATTACGTTCCGCATTTAATACTGTATTTTTTAAAAAAAAATTAGATCCTGTTTATTATAATTGATTAAATTGTCCCAATGATGATTAAGAACATGATTAGCGTCCGGATCCCCACAGTTTAGGGGTCTGGTTTTGGGAATTGTAGGGCTTTTTTTATGTTTATTAGATGGGGTAAAGAGTTGGGAAAAATTTGGTTAAATTTCAGTTCGATTCGGATTAAAATCGGGACCCCGGTCCAAGTTTTAAAACGAATCGATTAAGTTTTGCAACGAGCTTGAGTTTACGTCTAAAGAATTCTTTTAATATGTTTTGGGATGATTTAAGGAGTTTGTTAAGCTTCGGGTCCAAATTTTAGAGGTCCAAGGGTAAAACGGTAATTTTGGATTTCCAAAGGCAAAATGGTCATTTTGCACCCGAGGTGAGATTTTGGTACTGGAAGCGCATTGAGAAAATTTTTATCATGTTTTAAACGTTTATGAATCAATTTTATGACTTTTATGTAATTATGATAAATAAGTTACATGCTTGGTTTAATGGAAAAATTATGTATATGCATGCTTTTATAAATGGTGAATATGATGACACGTTTTTAAGGAAGGGAATTAGTTGTGAATGATGATGTATATGTATACGATGACATGAGATATGATGATCTGAGGCCAAGGCTCAGTGGACGGGTAATGTTGTCGTTGATATCTCCACCACCCAGTACCATGGTTACACGTAGGTGGATCTATCGAATAAAGCTGATACTATAGAGCTGATACGAAAATCACAACTACTAAACTGAATTCAATTAGATGAAAATGTATATGTATATGATGACATGATGAGAATTTCTTTGACACGTTACGATTTTATACGACATGTTTATGTTATGCTTTTCAGTTCATGAAAGATATGTTGAGTATGTTATTTTTCACTACTATGTGCCATGTATATGTACTTGTTTTTCCTGGTACAGGTGTGTTGAGTTTTTAGACTCACTAGGCGTGTGTGATGCAGGTGAGCTTGATGCTGAGGGGACTGGAGGTGCCGAACTCTGAGTAGGCAGACCTGGCCACATGACCCGAGGACCGCATATTTTCCGCATTTTGATTATGATTTTAGAGGAGATGAATATTTTATTACGTTGATGATTTTAAGATTTTTACTCGTTTATGTCTACGTATGATTTTGGATGAGTTCGGTTAATTTAAACTGCATTATTTTTACTGTCAAAAAAATTACGATTATTTTAAATATTATTTCAAAAATGTGAGCTTTAAAAAAAATAAATTCCGCACTTAAATGATTAGACGTTACAGTTGGTATTAGAGCAAGGGTCCTGTATAGGGTTATGCCACCGCTAGATTCTGCCGCTTAGTCTCCAAACCTCAAGTCTGTAAGCTTTTATGTTTCAAACGTTTTAAATGATTTACTGTTATCACCTGCATGTTAACATGATTTACGGTTTACGATGATCTACTGTACATGTTTAACTACTGTTGCGATTTAAGGTTTATTATTTTAAAAACTAGATTAATTGCATGATGGGTAACATTTATAAATTGGACTGTATTCAGATCATACCTTCTAGTAGCGACCCCAGCGTTGACAGACAGGATGATTTTCCAGGAGGTGGCAGAGGCCCTCCACCCCCACCACCGCCTTTGGACCCAACTACCCGAGTTTTGGAGGGTATGGCTAGGCTACTGGAGCAGGTACAGCAGGCTCCTAGGCCTCACACAGATGTTTTTGAGCAGTTCCGCCGGTTTAACCCGAAGGATTTCGAGGGTACCACCGATCCATTCGTGCCAGAGGGATGGATTAGGTCTCTGGAGTTACACTTCGAGTACCTACAGATGATGGATGGCGATCAGGCCAGGTGCGCCATTTATATGCTGAGGGATGATGCGTCATTGTGGTGGGAGGGAGCTGCACATGCAGTGGATGTGGCTACTCTCACTTGGGCCAGGTTTTGGGAGATTTCTTTGGGAAGTATTTCTCAGCTGATGTCAAGGGCCGCCTGACGAGGGAGTTCATGAGTCTCCGGCATGGGGACTTATCTGTGACGGAGTTTATCCGCAAGTTTGACAAGGGCTGTAATTTTGTGCCCATGATAGCGGGAGATGCCGCCCAGAAGTTGCGGCATTTCTTAGATGGACTGAGACCCACCCTTCGTCGGGACGTCATGCTGATGAGACCGACAGGTTATGATGAGGCCACTGCCTGCGCTTTCCAAGCAGAGCAGGCACTACGAGACATAAACTTTGAGATGCAGAGGAAGAGACATCAGCCTCAGTCTAGCTCTCAGCCTCAGAAGAAGCAGTTCTCAGGGCCACTGAGGCAGCAAAAGCCCCAGGGGAAGTTCAGGAGGCCACAGCAGCAGAGACCTCCACAGGCGCCAGGTGCGCCCAAGCCAGAGGCCGGCCAGCCTTGCGGTCAGTGCAACAAGTTCAATTTCGGCGAGTGCAAGTGGGGAACCTTTAAATGCTTTTCTTTTTATAGGAGGGCCATAAAGCAGTGGATTGCCTTAGGAACAAGGGCCCCACTACTGCACGGGCTTATGTGATGCTTGCCAAGGAGGCTGAGGCAGAGCCAGACTCGACACTGATTACTGGTAACCCTTTTATTTAAGATTTTAATTGTCGTATAATTGCATGGATTTTATGCATGCATGAGGATTAAATTTCGGGATTGATAACATAGAAGGAATTAGGATGCATGCTCTACCTATTTTGGATGAAGAATTAATTGTTTGATTTGAGAATTTTAGGGGCTCATTTGTAATAACCGATGATTTGGGGACCTAATTGCTAAAATCGAGAATTTTGGGATTTGAATTCGAAATTGAGAAAGGGTCATATTGTAATTTCAAAAGGCTGAAGGATCCAAGTGCAATTTTCAAAACTTTAAGGGGCTAAATTTTGATTTTCGATTTTTTGAGGATTAAATTAAGAATTTTTGGAATCAATGTTTGGAATATTTCAGTGATTGTTCGAGGATTTTGGGTTAATTGCCTATAAGAAATTCCTTAAGTTCAACACTATTAGATTTGATGGTATGTTTTGTCGTAGGGAGGATATCTATTGCGGGTGTAGTCATGCATGCATTGCTAGATTCAGGGGCTACGCATTCGTTTATATCCGAGTCCTTCTTCAAGCGACTAAGAATCATACCAGTATCGATGGATTCAGGGCTTAGAGTATCGATCCCATCCAGGGATCAGATGTTCACTTTTCAGATAATAAAGGGATTGGAGCTTCGGTTACAGAAGTATTCGGTGCACGCAGATTTGATAGTGCTGCCATTACCAAAGTTCGACATCATCTTGGGCATGGACTGGCAATCTTCTCATGGAGCAGTCATAGACTTTCGACAGAGGTCAGTGTCTGTCAGACCGCCCAGTGGGAAGCCATTTTTTTTAGGCAACTAGACATTAACAGATGCCGCACGTAATTTCCTGCATGTGTACGAGGAAGCTTATGAGAAGAGGCTGCCAGGCGTTTTTGGCCAGCATCGTGTCAGTGTCTGAGCCAGTCGAGCAGAGGCTAGAGGACGTTGATGTGGTCAGGGAGTTCTCCGGTGTTTTCCCTGACGATGTTTCACGCGTTCCACCAGACAGAGAGGTGGAATTCTCTATTGAGCTCATGCCAGGCACAGTTCCGATATCTAAAGCACCCTACCAGTTAGCGCTTGCAGAGATTAAAGATCCCAAAGATCAGATTCAAGATTTGTGGGATAAGGATTTCATTTGTTCTAGTTTTTCTCCTTGGGGCGCACCAATTCTTTTTGTCAAGAAGAAGGATGGCAGAATGCAACAGTGCATGGATTATAGAGAGCTGAACAGAGTAAAAGTCAAGAATAAGTATTCGTGGCTGACGATCGAGGACTTATTTGATCAGCTTCAGGGAGCATCTATATTCTCGAAGATAGACCTTCAATCCGGGTACCACCAGCTGAAAGTGAGGGAGTCTGATGTGCATAAGACAGCTTTCTGGACACGTTTTCGGGACTATGAGTTTATTGTGATGTCCTTCGGCCTGACGAACGCGCTAGTGATCTTCATGGATCTCATGAATCACGTTGATAATTGCATTTTATGAACTTAAATTATCCTTATACTTCATATAGATTGTTAGTCTTGTTGGGCGGAATTACGCGCTTTTGTTGTTTTTCGGTGTGATTGCAAGAATTTAGGTGCGGGTACGACATGTGCGTGAAAACGAGCTAAAATGGCACTTAGAAGAAGAAATGTGAGCAAACCAAAAAAATCCGAATACAGTGAGGCTCGCGCATATGCGCGAGTAAGATCGCACATATGCGCGAGCGATGCACCGAAGCGAGGTGAAATACAGTGAGCCCCGCGCATATGCGCCACTCATGATGCGCATATGCGCGGGAGAGATGAGGCGAGACCAGAGACTAACGCGCATACGCGCCGGACTTGGAACGCACGTATAGAAGAACCCGCGCATATGCGTGCGGCGCGATATCCAGCAATAAATAGGTTTCGTTGTGGGCATTTTGAGAGTTCCGAAAAATAATTTACATGCAGCCGACATCAGAGATTGAAAGGGAAAAGCGAGAGGGAACGACGGAGCGCGAAGAACAGTGATAGAAGACGCTGGATCCGGACACGGAGACGCACTTTCATCTCTTGCCAACACGTTCTTAATTCGGTTTCTTACTTTTACTTTTTTAATGATTACAAACAGGTTTTGTATTGATTTAAATTCGAGTATGAACTAATTCTATTTTCTAGAGATTGATGTAGTCTTGGTTTACCCTATGTTATTGACGTTTTGACTTTTCATCTAATTAATTTATCGTGTTTATTTGTGATTTCTTGTCATTAATTCTTTTGAATTACTGGCCATAATTCGATTGATCAAATAATTAAGATCTAACACTCGAGAGAGGGGATTGAAATTAGGACATGAGAAATCACATCGTTAGATATTTATAACGTGCAAAAGACGTATAACTCTGACGAATCCATAAGAGGACCTTGGTTGCATTTATTACGTGTTTCTTGATTTTGAATAGACATATTAAAATTGGTAATAGGTAATACAATTCTATTTAACACTTGAAAAAGGAAATAGGAAAATTGCGAGTTCTTGGTTAGTAAACACGATGCAATTTAATAACATGTTAGTTAATTTTAATTTAGCATAGGGGAAACCAGACGAAATCATATCTCTAGATTTATTTACTCATTGAATTTCTACTGCGTGCTAGAATTACAGGAATTGTTATTTTCTTTGAATTGATCATAAACCAACCATTTGATTTGTCTAAATAAAGTTAAGCTATGTCAATTATGGTAATTAATATACAATTTTAAATAATTACTCTTCGTGGGATCGATATCTATACTCAAACCAGTACTAAAACTTGACACCGTACACTTGCGGTAGTGAAAATACGCAACAAGTTTTTGGCGCCGTTGCCGGGGAGTAAACTGTTTAATTGCATATTAATATCGTTAATAAGTAGTCTTGACTTTAATTTAGATTTTATTTTATTTATTTATTTTGTTACGTTAGAATCTTTTCTGTTTTGCAGTGCATGATAAGATCGCACAGCCCTGATTTGCTTATCTTTGATCCGGAGATCGAAAAAACTGCGAGGAGACTAAGAAAAGCGAGAAGGGAAGAAATCCAAAAAATGGCTGAAAACAGAGAGGACGCGAGATATAACCCGCCAGACGCCATACCTATCAGAGACCACTTCAGACCAGTGATCAATGCACATTATTCTGGCATTGCTCGAGGGAACATAAACGATAACTATTTCGAGTTGAAGCCTGCACTGATAAATATGGTTCAACAGAACCAATTTGCAGGAACTGCCACTGCTGATTCTCACGTTCATTTAAGGACCTTCCTGGAGATCACAGACACGGTAAAAATTAATAATGTTTCTGATGATTATTAGACTGCGTTTGTTTCCATTTTCTCTCAGGGACCAAGCAAGATGATGGCTCCAATCATTGCCATTGGGGAGCATCACAACGTGGCAAGAGTTGGCGACGAAATTTCTTTCTAAATATTTTCCCCCAGCAAAGTCTGTGCAATTGAAGATTGAGATCAGTAATTTCAGGCAAACTGACTTTGAGCAGCTTTATGAGGCGTGGGAAAGGTACAAGGAGTTGTTGCGGAGGTGCCCGAATCATGGTTTTGAAGACTGGGTACAAATTGAGTTTTTCTATAATGGGTTGAATAGTCAGACACGGACAACAGTGGATGCAGCAGCAGGTGGCACGATCTTTGCCAAATCTCCTGCTCAAGCCTACGACTTGCTTGAGCAGATGACCATTAACAGCTACCAATGGCCGTCTGAGAGGTCAGGAGTACAGAGGACTGCTGGAGTTTATGCTGTGGATCCTCTCACATCACTCACTGCACAAGTATCAGCATTGACTACACAGATAGCAACCATGAATAAAGTGAGTACATCAAATACTGAGGGAGCATCGCTTGTCGTTGAGGAACCACATTTTCTTGAAAAAGCTCAGTATATCAACAACAGAAATGTTGGAGGGTTTGGCGGATATCGAGGTAACCCTCCCCCTAATACTTATCATCCTGGGTTGAGAAACCATGAAAATTTTTCTTATGCAAACAATAAGAATGTGTTGAATCCTCCACCGAGGTTCAATAAATCAAATGGGGAAGGGAAGCCATCATTTGAAGATTTGGTTGGAACATTTTTTATTGAATCTGGTAAAATGATGTCTAGAACTGAGTCTAGACTGGACAACCTTGAGACACACATGGTGAGTATTGGTGCGACCTTGAAAATCCTTGAGTCGCAAGTGAGGCAGATAACGAAGCAACTCACGTCTCGACCGTCAGGCGCAGTTGAAAAGGCTGCAGACCCAAACCTAAGAGAAGTGAATGCCATTTTTATGCATCATGAAGAGATTGGTGTGGTAGGCAGAGAAAAGAAGGAGGTTGAACTCACACCTGTTCGGGATGGAAAGCTAAGTCCAACCAAAAGAGCCCGAGGTAAGAAATCTGAGAGGTATGATTTAAATCAATTCATTGATATTTCTTTACTTCCCTACACCCAGCGATTTTTACAATTACAAGCTGAATTTCAAAAGAAAAAAGGTCTTGAAGATATCAAGAACCTACACACTAATAATGAGTTTGTAGATCAGGTGGAAGGTGAAGTTACCGAAGGAACACGAAGAAATCTTCCTCCGAAGTTGCTAGATCCCGGTGAATTTATTGTATCATGTGAAATAGGGGGTCATTTAGTGGAAAAAACTATATGTGACTCAAAAGCGAGTATAAATATAATGCCAAGTTCTATCTACGAGAAACTTGGATTGAACAGAATAAAACCCACAGAATTAAGCTTGCAGCTGCCAGATAAATCGGTGAAGGTGCCATTGGACACTGTGGAAGATGTTGAACTGAAGATTGACAAATTGAAATTTCTAGCAGAATTCTTGGTACTCGATATGGAGAATAGTCAGGACGTTCACGTCATTTTAGGGCGACCATTATTGGCTGCTGTTGGAGCCGTCATTGACGTGAAACTAGGAAAGATGACCATGGAAGTTGAAGATCAACTGGTGGCAATAAGGGCATCCAAGAAATCATACGACCCACCATGAACAGGAGAAATTCAGGCTGACGACGTTAAACCAAGCGCTGTGTGGGAGGCAACCCACATTTATTTATTTTTGCATTCGTTTTGCGTTTATTATTTTATTTCAATTTCTTAGTTATTACTTTTAATTTTCTTTATTCGAGTATTAATTTGAATCATTTTATTTTTGCAGGTAATTTAAAAAAAAAAATTCGAAGCTTGTGGACAGTGAGCTCCGCGCACATGCGCGAATTATTTTCGCGCACATGCGCGCTATAGGCAGTGGACTCGGAGCGCACATGCGCGATATCCAGATTCGAAGAAATTTTGAGACAGTGAGTTGCGCGCATAGGCGCGCGACCTATTTTAAGAAAAAAAAAGGGGGATCACGAAACATTATTCAGAAAACAGCCTACTCTCCCTCACACATCACAGCCGCCTCCTTTGAAAACCGACCCCCGCTGCAGCCCCTCCTCTGAAAGCCGAACGCCACCGCCCTTCAACAGCAAACTCTCCGCCAGCACCCCTAATTTCGGTCATCTTCTCGTTCAATTAAGGGTTTTTTCCAGCTTTTGGTTAGAATTTTCAGATTAGTTAGAAATTGGTTCAAGCAACTTGGGGATCTCTTGATATCGTGAGTTTGGTACTTCAATTTGTCTAAATTAGTTGTGATTACTCGGTCTGCACGTTACATTTCCTACTGGATTAAATGGTGCGGTGAAATTATAGCGTTCAAGTTTGGGGTCCGATTAGCTTTGATTTTGGCTTTTCTGTTGGTTGAGTTAGTGTGTGGTTGCGATATTTGAGTATTGAGTTGATGGCACTGAAAAAAAAATCAAAGAAGGGTGAATCTTTCTCTTCAAGCTTCGATTCTCACAGGTTTTGGAACGAGGAGGCCCAGCAAATATATGATAGTTCTATGACACAGCCCATAATACCGGAGCGGGGGTTCAATTTGTCCATTCCCCGTGGTGTGATCATAGAGGAACTTGAACGTAGAGGATGGGTTGAATTTGCTCAACACCCGTCGGACGCCGTTATCTCGATTGTGCGAGAATTCTACGCCAACCTCCGGATTCGGCATGACGAGGTCAAAGTATTGGTCCGAGGTAGGTTGATGTCGTTCGACTCTCGAACGATCAACATGTTATATCAGATGCCCAGCTTCGACCAGGACGAATACAGTGAATTCCTTGAAGTAGGTGTTGATTACACAGAGGTTATCCGGACCATATGTCAAGCCCGTGCTGTCTGGAAAATGATCTCAAGCGGACCTACTTCTTCTAAAAAAACGACATGGGCCCTAACGCAAGCGCTTGGACATCTTTTGTACTGGCCCGAATTCTCCCATCCTCTCACTACTACGATGTCACCAAAGACGAAGTCGCATTGGTTTATGCCATCTTGATGGGCAAATCAGTTGACGTGGGGCGAATCATTTATGGCTCGATTATGAGAGCCGGCGCAGGGTTAGCTACGTTCGCTCTTCCTTGTCCCCAAACTGTTATCGAGCTATGCCGCCAGGCCGGCGTCTCATGGGCCCCCGATGAACCAGTGCTCAAGCCGAAGGCCCCCATTGTTGCTTTCTTTGGAGCCGCATCCTATGTTCCCCATGAGTTCCCGGACGAAGAGGAGATCCCAAAACAACAGCTACCAGCACCATGACGTGCAGCAGCCAGAGAGTGCAGGGGAGACAGATTGAGGCGACTAGAAAATGAGATGCAGGATCAGAGGTAGTTACTCGTCGAGCAGCGCCAGGTGCTGGATTCGCTTCAGTACCGCACCGACCACTTCATGGGGTACATGATGGACTTCACCTTCGTGCTTGCTCAGCGGTTCCCTCCTATAGGCCTAGAGGATCCCATGTTTCCCCAGCCACCTGCATGGCCACCACAGTATCCAGGACCTCCTCCACAGGCTCCACCCCAGCACATGGACGAAGATGTTGATGATGATGACGGCGAACACTGACGCTCGTCGTGGGAGGTATGATTGTCCCGTTCTTTCTTGTTTATACATTGAGGACAATGCATATTTTAAGTTTGGGGGGGTGATTTGATTTATTTTGATGCTTTAGTGTTTTAATTTTGATGTTTATTTTATAAAAAAATAGTTAATTTAGTCTTTATGTCCATTTTTAGTCGCTAATTTTTTGTTTAGAGTTGTGGAATTAAGGTAATAACCAAAAAATGATGAGAGTTGACCCGAAACACATGTTGTCCCATGATTACGAATCCGAATGCATGCTATCTTTACTTAACTGTTTACACGTTAATTCACGATTGCTATGATTATTGATACATCCGATGTCAAGAGAGTGTTCATGTAATTTGTGATTTGGAATGTATGGATTGACTCCAAAACCTGCATGGTGATTACTTGTTGTTGAGTTACATGTTCACTAACACAAAAAAATGATACAGGCAGTCTTTGATTTATGTTGGGCCTATTTTTCCTTGAATATATTGTCAATTGTTAGCCCTTTGAGCCTAAATGAGAATGAGATGTGTGATTTGTTCTGTTTGAATACCCGAAAACATGATCTGTCTGTGTTTATTGATTGGTAAATTGAAAGTAATCTAGAACTTGGTTTGGCACTCTTCGAGGCGAGATACAGGTATTGTGTGACTTAGGGATGATTTAGGCGATTTTTGGAACGTTTACCCATAACATCATATTATACCCTAGTGTCCCATGTTTGAGCTTAATAATAAATTGGATAGAGTGTGCCAAGGCACACAAAAGCCCCCATTCGTATCAATTCTAAACTCCTACGTCAACTACCAACTTTTGAGCATATACACTAGTACCTACCAAAAACTGAGAGAAAACGAACTTGTGTCTCACTACAAAAGCTCTTCTCCCTTGTGTGTGTATAAGAATATCATCGAAAAAAGAGGAAAAAGATGAAAAGAAAGAAATAAATGTCTATGAAAAGAAAAAAAAAAGGAGATGTTGAAAAAAGGGAGAAGGAAAAAAGTTGTATAAAGAGTAAAAGAATATGACATGTGATGTGAAAAAGAGGACAAAATGGTGAATATGTTGTGGCAAGGGAAGTGGAAGTGAAACAAAAGGAAGGAGACGCATGTTGAAAAATAAATTAGTTTGTTTTCTCTCACTTTTGATTCCCTATCTTCATTTGTAGCCATTAGCCATAGCCTAACGTTATAAGCTTAAAGGACCTATTAACCGTGTCACACGTACCCAATATACTAGTGGAGAAGAGTTGTCAAAGTTAAGCCTATGGACACTTGCAAAATGCCGTCGATAGACATAGAATTCGATTGTGTACATGTGCGCATCTCATGATATTGAACTTTGTTTGGGTAATTATTGTCTTCAGATTGTCATTTTGTTTAGCCAAACGTTACCCTAAAAGTCCTGTTGATTTGTGAAGGTAAATGTGTGTCTCAACGGTTTTGCTAATTACATGTGTGTCGAGGAGTCCAGAATTTTATAAGATAAAAAGATTTGAACTTATCTTGATATTTGGATTGGGTAAACAAGAATATCAAAACACACACGCACGTGAACTGTGAGTAATGTGGCATTTGTTTGATTCAATATCATGGAAACTGTAATCTCTGAGGCTAGTGGTTATCCTTTTATTCCACAATTCTTGTTCGTTCAGTTATTTTCTTTAGGATGTGTTGAGTCTAGTTTAGTTAATGTTTCATTTTATTTTGCTCGGGACTAGCAAAAATTCAATTTTGGGGGATTTGATAAGTGCATTTTATGCACTTAAATTATCCTTATACTTCATATAGATTGTAAGTCTTTTTGGGCGGAATTACGCGCTTTTTTTGTTTTTCGGTGTGATTGTAGGAATTTAGATGCGGCTACGACATGTGCGTGAAAACGAGATAAAATGGCACTTAGAAGAAGAAATGTGAGAAAACCAAAAAACTTCGAATACAGTGAGGCTCGCGCATATGCGCGAGCGATGCACCGAAGCGAGGTGAAATACAGTGAGCCCCGCGCATATGCGCCACTCATGACGCGCATATGCGCGGGAGAGATGAGGCGAGACCAGAGACTAGCGCGCATATGCGCGCAAGAAGAAAATGCACGTATAGAAGAACCCGCGCATATGCGCGAGTTAAGGGCTCGCATATGCGCGCGGCGCGATATCCAGCAATAAATAGGTTTTTTCGTGGGCATTTTGAGGGTTCCGAAAAATAATTTACACGCAGCAGACATCAGAGATTGAAAGGGAAAAGCGAGAGGGAACGACGGAGCGCGAAGAACAGAGATAGAAGACGCTGGATCCGGACACGGAGACGCACTTTCGTCTCTCGCCAACACGTTCTTAATTCGGTTTCTTACTTTTACGTTTTTAATGATGACCAACAGGTTTTGTATTGATTTAAATTCGAGTATGAACTAATTCTATTTTCTAGAGATTGATGTAGTCTTGGTTTACCCTATGTTATTGACGTTTTGACTTTTCATCTAATTAATTTATCGTGTTTATTTGTGATTTATTGTCATTAATACTTTTGAATTACTGGCCATAATTCGATTGATCAAATAATTAAGATCTAACACTCGAGAGAGGGGATTGAATTTAGGACAGGAGAAATGAAATCGTTAGATATTTATAACCTGCAAAAGACGTATAACTCTGACGAATCCATAAGAGGACCTTGGTTGCATTTATTACGTGTTGCTTGATTTTGAATAGACATATTAAAATCGGTAATAGGTAATAGAATTCTATTTAACACTTGAAAAAGGAAATAGGAAAATTGCGAGTTCTTGGTTAGTAAACACGATGCAATTTAATAACATGTTAGTTAATTTTAATTTAGCATAGGGGAAACCAGACGAAATCATATCTCTAGATTTATTTACTCATTGAATTTCTACTGCGTGCTAGAATTACAGGAATTGTTATTTTCTTTGAATTGATCATAAACCAACCATTTGATTTGTCTAAATAAAGTTGAGATATGTCAATTATGGTAATTAATATACAATTTTAAATAATTACTCTTCGTGGGATCGATATCTGTACTCAAACCAGTACTAAAACTTGACACCGTACACTTGCGGTAGTGAAAATACTCAACACACGTGTTTCAGCCATACTTGGATGAGTTCGTCATAGTTTTCATTGACGATATTTTGATCTACTCGAGGAGTAGAGATGAGCACAGTCAGCACCTGAGGACAGTACTGCAGACTCTACAGGACAGACGACCGTATGCCAAGTTCAGCAAGTGTGAGTTCTGGCTTGACAGAGTGGCATTCTTGGGCCACATTGTATCTCATGATGGCATAGAAGTCGACCCCAGCAAGGTAGAGGCAGTCAGAGATTGGCCAGTTCCTAAGAGCGTGACATAGATCCGTAGTTTCTTGGGATTGACTACTACATGAAGTTCATTCAGAGCTTCTCTTCTATTGTGGTGCCTATGACCGCCCTGACAAAGAAGAATGCCAAGTTTATCTGGGGATCTGAGTGCCAGGAGAGCTTCGACAGATTGAAGCAGGCTTTGACCACTGCTCCAGTACTAGCTATCCCATCAGGGCAAGGAGAGTTTGTTGTGTATACAGATGCATCGAAGCTTGATTAGGGTGCGGTTCTGATGCAGCAAGATAGAGTGATAGCCTATGCGTCCAGACAGCTGAAGGTCCATGAGAAGAATTACCCGAATCATGACCTCGAGCTAGCAGCAGTGGTATTCGCCCTGAAGATCTGGAGACACTATCTGTATGGGGAAAAGTGCGGGATTTTACAAATCATAAGAGCCTGAAGTACTTCTTCACACAGAAAGAGCTGAATATGCAATAGAGGAGGTGGCTTGAGCTGTGAAGGATTATGATTGTGACATTAACTACCATTCGGGTAAGGCTAATGTGGTTTCATAAGCTTTGAGCAGGAACCATTCGGGTAAGGCTAATGTGGTTGCATATGCTTTGAGCAGGAATCACGCAGTGATTGCTCATTTGTCAATGCAGAGACCGCTGTAGGCTGAGATTTGAGCTTACAGTTTATGCCAGGGGCGAGGCCTCGAATCCTGCTACTCTGATAGTGATGCCGACTCTGAGAGCCCGAATTCAAGCAGGGCAGACTTCTGACGAGCAGTTACAGAAGTGGAGACAGAGGGACGAGGCTAAGGGCCAGAGACTGTATAAAGTTGTGGATGACATAGTTAGATATATGGACCGTCTATGGGTTCATGACAGTGATTCCCTTCAGGCAGATATCTTGAGCGAGGCCCACAGCACCCCGTACTCCATCCATCCAGAGAGTACGAAGTTGTATAAGGATCTACGAACTCTGTATTGGTGGTTGGACATGAAGCGAGATATTCTACGATTCGGCTCCGAGTGTCAAACTTGTCAGCAGGTCAAGGCAGAGCATCAGAGACCTGCAGGGAAGCTGAGACCACTCCTTAGTCCCGAGTGGAAATGGGAGAACATCACCATGGATTTTGTGACAGGGCTTCCGAGGACTACTGGAGGAATTAATGCCATTTTGGTGATTGTTGATCGACTCACTAAGTCAGCTCATTTCTTACCGATCAGGAAGACATTCACCATGACTCAGTACGCAGAGGTGTACATCAGAGAGATAGTTAGGCTGCACGGGATTCCAGTGTTCATCATGTCAGACAGGGATCTGAGGTTCACATCTACATTCTGGAAGATTCTACATCAGGCGTTGGGTACGAAGTTACTGCTCAATACTGTTTCCCATCCTCAGACAGACGGTTAGTCAGAGAGGGTGATTCAGATTCTGGAGGACCTACTCCGAGCTTGCATGATCGACTTACAGGGAAGCTGGAAGCCGAAGTTACCTCTTGTGGAGTTCACTACAACAACATTTATTGGGACGAGGTAGCAGAGCGAGTAGAGTTCAGTCCGGAAATTTTCAGAGAGATAGCATAGTTAGTGGCCAAGATTCGGGACAAGATGAAGACTGCACAGAGCCGTTATAAGAGTAGGGGATCATGTTTTCGTAAAGATCGCACTGATAAAGGCTGTGATGAGGTTCAGGAATAAGGGCAAGCTTAGCCCTAGGTTCATCGGACCATTTGAGATCCTAGAGAGAGTGGGGACACTTGCGTACAAAGTTGCTTTACTCCCGAATCTGGCAGGAGTTCATAATGTGTTCCACATCTCCATGCTGCGGAAGTACATGTCGAACCCTTCGCATGTGCTTAACCATGTGCCACTTCAGCTGACACCGCACCTATCATTTGAGGAGAGACCCACACAAATATTGGACTAGCAGGAGAAGAGGCTATGGAACTAGGTGAGTCAGATGGTCAAGGTCAAGTGGCTGAATCATTCCGGGGAGGAGGCTACTTGGGAGACAGAGATTAGGAGTCGCTACCCGGAGTTATAAGGTACGTTCTAAATTTCGAGGATGAAATTTTATTTAAGGGGATGAGAGTTGAAAGGTCCAAGAATTTAATTCACGTAACGTGAATGCATGTAATCTAGTATTTTATTTAAATTATGGGTTTAATTATTTTTGTGCATTTTATGCATAAATATTGCATGATAGGATTTATTTCATGAAATTTTAAAAGTTAATGCATTAGGGTTTCTAGATGCATTTCGCGCTCGAACGAGGAACGAAGATAGAGGAACTATCAGGAAAAAAATATTTTTATTACATGATTAATTTTTATTAATTTATATAAGAAGTTTTAAAGGTATTTTTCAAGAAATGGTCTTTGTTGGATATGTTTACCCGCCAGAGCATATTTTTCAGCGGTAGGCAAATTTTATCGAAACGAGAGACTTTTGAGAGTTCGGGAATTATTTTCAAAAACTTGCCAACACGTAATATTTTTTGGGTGTGGGTTTGGACTAAATGGGCTTACTTTTAAGCTTAATGGGCTCCTCATCCATTTTCTACCTTTTTATTTTATACTAGGGCTCATTAACCCTTTAATTAAATTAAACCTAACATCTAATTAATATTTAACCTAAACCTAAGCTCCTCAGCCGACACCCCTCTCCCCTTCAGCATTTTCGTGGGTTTCAGCAGCCATAACCAAGCAAAGCTTCAGTCATAGTTTTCTTGCAAAGAAAAATTCCCCGGCCCTCTCCCGACGTTCGATCTTCAACGTTCTTGCGTGGAATTCATCAAGGCACGCATTGTATCATTTTTTTACGCGTCACACACGTTTTATATGTTGGAGAATGTATTTATGCATGAAAAATTCCGATCTAGCCTATTGCATGAAGAATATTTCGGTTTACATGTGATTATTGCTTTTTTATTGTTTAACTATCACGTTTTTCACGATTTGTTGCAAGGAGGCTGCTGTCATGTGATGTTGAGGGTCTGTTATCACCGAGTAAGGGAAGGTTGGTAAGCTGGTTCGAGGCGTTGTCGGGCGGGAGAGAGTTGAGTGTATTCCTTGAAGTTTTGGCTCGGTTCTTGGGGTATTTAGCGTGCAGGGGTTAGCTAGCAATGCAAGGACCAAGCCGAGCCTTAGAGCAGACCCTGGTGGGTCTGAGACAAGGCATGGAAGGGTTCAACACGTGCTGGAACCAACCCCAAGTGCGGCTGATCGGGAGGGAAGGATTTGGTCTCGGGTTGAGCAATTTGGGAGAATAACGTTTGGGATTGAGCCGCGGCTTGCATGGGTGTTCAGCCGTGAGTTCCTTGGGTCCAGAGGGGTCCTAGGGTGGCCTATGGTAGGTTGACTCGCCATTGGTTCCACTGGTTGTAGGCTAGAGACGCTAATATGGAAGGAGGCAAGTAGGATTCGTAGGATATGGGAAGTCTTGAATTTTCCAGCAGCTGGTGAGGGATGTTCCTAGTGTTAGGGGTCTGGTTTTGGGAATTTTAGGGCCTTTTGATGTTTATAAAGTGTGGTAAAGAGTTGGGAAAAATTTTGTTAAATTTCAGTTCAATTCAGGTTAAAACCAGGACCCCGGTCCAAGTTTTAAAACGAATCGATTAAGTTTTGCAACGAGCTCAGGTTTACGTCTAAAGAATGATTTTAAATATGATTTAAGGATTTTGGTAAGTTTCGGGATGATTTTAAATATGATTTAAGGAGTTTGGTAAATCATATTTAAAATCATTCTTCAGTCGGGTCGAAATTTTAAAGGTACAGGGGTAAAACTGTAATTTTGGGTTTCCAGGGGCAAAATGGTCATTTTGCACCCAGGGTGAGATTTTGGTCCTGGCAGCACCCTGAGCACATTTTTATTATGTTTAAATGTTTATGCATCACAGTTATGCTTTTTATGTAATTATAATAAATACATTGCATGCTCGGTTTAAATGAAAAATTATGTATATGCATGCTTTTATTTAAGTGGTGAATATGATGACACGTTTTGACGGAAGGGAATTGGTTGTGACTTACGATTTATATGTATACGATGACATGAGATATGATGAGCTCAGGCCAAGGCTCAGTGGACGGGTAATGCTGTCGCTGATGTCCCCGCCACGGGTACCGTGGTTACACGTAGATACATCCATCGAATAGAGCTGATACGAAAGTCACGATTAATGAATTGAATTCAATTAAATGAAAATGTATACGTATATGATGACATGATGAGACATACTTTGATACGTTACGATTTTATACGACACGTTTATGCTATGCTTTTAAGTTAATGTTATTTCTGGTACAGGTGTGTTGAGTCTTTAGACTCACTAGGCATGTGTGATGCAGGTGAGCTTGATGCTGAGGGGACTGGAGGTGCCGAACTCTGAGTAGGCAGACCTAGTGGGGTGACACGACCCGAGGACCGCATGTTTTACGCATTTTGATTATGTGATTTGAGAGGAGATGAATATTTTATTACGTTGATGATTTTAAGATTTTTACTCGTTTATGTCTATGTATGATTTTGGATGAGTTCGGTTAAACTGCATTATTTATACTATCAAAAAAATTATGATTATTTTAAATGTTATTTCGAAAATGTGAGGTTTTAAAAAAAATGTATATTTTCACATTTTTTAAATCAGTAGACGTTACATGCTGTCCTTGGGTCTGAATTCTCCTCTGTAACTCTTTTGCTTTGATGGCATATTTAACCTCTTCAAGGGTGATGGATTGCTCCCTTCCATACAATAAGACATCTATGAAATGTTCATAAGTTCTTTGGAGGGAGTTCAACAATATCAAAGCCTTGTCCTCTTCCTCCAATTTCACTTCGATGTTTTCATGATCATCAAGAATCTTGATAAATTCATCTCTGGTCAGAGATTCCCTTGACTTCTTCGATTTTGAATGAGTACAATCTTTGTTTCAGATGCAGCCTATTAGCAAGAGACTTGGTCATGTATTACTTCTTTAGTTTACACCACATTGCAGCTGATGTGGTTTCCTTGGAGACCTCACGAAGGGGTTTCAAAGCCAAACACAGACTTATGGCACATTGTGCCTTGGCTGCATTGGCCATCTTCTCCTTCGAGTCTTCTTTTGATGATTCATCCCCCTTCAGAGCTTCGGCAAGTCCTTGCTGAATCAACATTGCACGCATCTTGACTCTCCATAACCCAAAATCATTGTTTACTGTGAATTCTTTAATGTCATATTTCATAGACCCCATCTCCTTGATTTTGCATATCGATTTGTGGTTCGTTCTCCACGGACGGTGCCACTTGTTATGAATTGAACAAAATCACAGATAACGATTACAGCTATGGTATGAGCTTGCTGTTCTAGTCCACCCAAGATCACCCAACACAAACACGAAAGTAAATTGAAAAAGAAATGAATTACGTTGTTCGGTCCTGAAACGACCTACGTCCACGGAAGAAAGAAGACCAACTCTTGTATTCAATCACTAGAAAGTATTTTGGAATTACAAAGACATGAGAGAAACATAATACTCAAGAGTTTACAATCAAGACTACTTCTCTTTGATCTATTTTCCTCTCGAGATGAAATCTCACTAGACCTTGATAACCTTTCTGTCTTTTTCAATTGAATCTCTTTTGTGTTGGGCAATATGAAGATCTTTGAATATATACACGGAGAGGTCATGATCCCTTGTTCAAAGACACACAGCTCAGCCAATGGCTCCTTCAACTGTTTCTTTTGCTCACCTCAAGGGTAACATAATATAACCGATGCAGCCAACTCAATGGCTTGTGGCACACACTGACTTCTTGGTCCATCCTTCCCTTCTGCTACTCCCTTCTTCATTGTGAGACACTAACCTATTCCACAACAGTTACATCATTTTCGAACTTCCGTAAACAATTTGTCAAATCTCATTTTATTTCAACAATATTCATATTTTATAGCAATCTTCCAAATTCACTTAGCCCAAGTATCATTAATTCAACTGAGTTTGCAAATCTATTTCCGCTCATTTTTCACCCGTGCTGATTTGCAACTCGGCTAGATTGAGATATATTTGATTGCCGAAAATTTTGTATGATCGTTTATTCAGTACTCCTCTAAACACACAGTTGAATTGTATAGAATACGTCGGTGGTGGTTTTTTCCCTAGCATTTTTATTTTTAAAAATTGGTGGAATAATCCGTCTAACCATAACCTTAAACGAACTGAGTTGGGTTGTTTTATCTGTTACGACAAATCATTAAACACAATTTCCATTAAAAAATTTCATATACTATTTCAATAATTAAAGAAAATACAACACCAAATATAATTTTAATAAATTTTGACACTGGCAAGAACAGAACAACCAAAATTACAACTTTATCTTACCATACAATATAAAATAAAACATTAAAGATAATAACCCCATAATTAAAAAAAGATAAGAACAAACAAACCCCAACTTGGCTGGCTGGCTACATATAACAGCCCCAACAGGTATATTATTCCAGAGCAAGAAGCCACTCGAAACAATCTGGAAACCCTTATTCAAAAACAGATTTACTCCAACATATTTAGCTACGTTTCATCCATGAATTTGAGAACCGGACGGGATCTCGATCAAAGAATGATAATAATGGATCTCATTGATCCTCGACTTCCGATTCCATCTAAAAGCTTGAAGTAATGAACGATGTGTTGCCGGAGCAATGTACTCTGCTGACTCTCCCTGCGTTCACTTGGAAATCGTTTCAGATTCTCATGATATCCAGACCCTGGGAGGTGCTAAGCTCTAAGTTTGCACCACTTTCATGGTCTGCACGCGAAAAAAATTTAATAAACAAAGACATTAAGTTATAAGATTGTAAAACAAAGGACACACCAATATTTAGTAAATAATCAATTTAATCCTCTAAGTTGTCGTTTGAATTTTTGTCCTTAACTTGTCAAAAATTTTGTCTTAGTACAATAACTTTGTTTTTTTTTCCCTTTTTTAAACCTATTTCACCGTAGTATGGTTATTATTTGACCTCTTAGGATAATAAAATTCTTACTGGTTTTGAACAAGAAGAAGCATGCGCCAATGACAACATAGCACAGCAGAAGAACCAAACCCTTCATATAATGTGATGTTCCATCCTGTAAAAAAGTTTCCAAATTAGTCTCAATACATTACAAAATCGAAATTTTTTATAGGGTTTGTAATTAAATTGCCATTTAATCAACATAAATTTTTTTCCCCTTGTTTCTTGGACAAGATTTTATCATTGTAAATGACTTACTTGTAAAGTGAATGCTGTGACCAGAATTGATATGGCAAGAGTACTTGTTCCGAGGATACTGAAGTCGAGATCCATGTCGATACCCATCATCCACGAAACGAGTACACTTGTTGGGACCTAAACATTTAAAATTGTTTTTAATGAAAAAATATAAATTTTCTGAAGATTTAATTATAAATAATTTCCATTTCGAGTAATGATGTATATATAAAAACGTACCACGAACATGGCAATTTGTGTTGCTGAACCTAGTGCCACGCCTAAAGATATATCCTGCACCATATATAACTTAGATAAAATTCACTATAATGATGTTTCACAACATATTAATTAGTTCTGTTAAATGGTGATTCACATTTCTAGAACATTCTATAATTGTGTACAAGCAACCGGAATACTCTAGAAAAATGGTGAAGAGTTTGGAAGGCACTATAAGATTATGAAAGACCTTAGAAGACTGGAATACTCTTGAAAACTAGGGAAAATCCTGGAGATTTCTATAACAATCCAATAGTCTTATACTGCATAGACTCATACTAGAGTAGTACAAAATTTTCTAGAACAATGTATTAACTAGTATCTCTTGACACGCGATGCGTGCACACATTAGACATTCACTTGTAAATAGGGAGAGCACCAACACCTTCATTTGCTGAGCATCGGAAAAAATACAATCCAACAATCAAGTATCCACAAAGACAACACAAATTGTATAAAGTTCTTCAAGTAATAAAACTAGCTTTCTAGAATCAAGTCTTTTTCTCAAATAATTCCTCAAGTTAGTCATAAACTAGACATGGAGTATTCTCATAAAAATTATTCTCTCCCAAAATCATAAAAATTCACAAATAAATAACCATCACAGATCAATTGTTTTTCACATATTTAATTAATAGTTAATAAAACTCACCAATTTGTTCTTGAATGCAAAAATGATGGCCCCGGCATGTTCTGCTGCATTTCCCACAATTGGTAGTAAAATCACACTGATGAAGCTGACGGATAACCCCCAAGAATTCGATGCATCCTATGTATATTTTGAACAAAAGATATATTAGAATATGAACAAATTATTTGATATTCTTAGCTTGCAGCATAATTGTATATAAGAACCAAAGTATGCTAAACTTTTTAACATAAGCATTTTATAAGTTTGTGTACTTACTTCGATTGTGGCAACTACGAACTCGGACAGAAGAGCTATGATTCCGGTCATGAGAACTAACCAAACAAATCCACTCCAAAACCCTATAACTGGGGTGTCATCTGATACATCGTCGTCAAAAACATCGTCTTCCTGCAAACAAGCCATTTTTCATTAACTTTTCGTTTTTTAAAAATGTATTTTTATTGAATCCTAGGGTAACAAGTAGTTGTCATACAAGATTAGTAATGTGCCAAAGAAATCTTGTAAGGGACTCACCTCTTGAGCTTCGAAGAATTGTCGATGAGTCCATAACTGGAAGATTAGATATGCAAGGTATACAATGAGCATGATAATGCAGCTTGCCCTAGACAATTGAAGTGTTCCAACTGCGGTTTGTTCCACAGATTTTCCAGCAAACTTAAACATCAAAGGCAGGACATGGCACAATAATCCCAAGAACAAAAGCGATGAGTTGACATCTGCCTGCTTCTGTAGTTTTGAAAAAAAAAATTACATATGTATTAGGTCAATTTCTCATTCATTAACGAATTGAAGTATGTAAGTTCGATTTTATAAAATATTCCCAAATTTACTGTTATGATAAGTTTGGATCTAAAATCATTTAAATGGAAAATATTAATGCCTACAAATGATATATTCGTATTACCATGACTGGAAGCAAGCCTATGCAATTATATGAGCATCATGAATTCCACAAGAAACTACTCGATCTATATCCATGCAATCTCCACGAAAAATGGTTAATCCAAATCGTCGTGTATGAGTCTATGTTAACACAATATCAACTCAAATGTCTCTTCCAACTCGATTCGGACAAGGGTATTATAGAATTTGCTCATTTTACTTGCTAATGACTCAAATTCAAGTCTTCACGTTCTTTTTTTAGACATCACACACATGATTAAAGAAGAATATATCTTTATCGACGATCAACTTCTGACTCCCTCTTTTCTCACATACGCCAACAAATGACAGAAAAAAATCCTAACAGACAACTATATTAGGATAAAGAGATCCCGTGAATCATCAGAGATGTCTTGTGTACTCTTATCCCATTGAATTCTTAGCTACATTTAAGTATGTGCAAATTAAGGGCACATATATGTCTTATATTTTCTTACTCTATCGAATTTTTGCTGCTTCGATATGTTGGCAATGCCACCACAGAAAAGGGAGGTGCCAAGAACCAAAAGAAGATTAGAGAGAATAGATCCCAATAGAGAGTATTTGACCACAGAAACTTTGTGGTTAGCAAGTGCCAGTATGGCTATTATCATCTCTGTAGCATTTCCACATGTTGCGTTCAAGAGTCCTCCAACTGCAAATTTACATAAAATGTAATCGATTATTTTAATCTTATACACATAATAAATAAATGGCTGAGATGTAACAATTTATTTGCATAGAATTAGTTACCTGTTGGCCCTGTGTAATAAGCGATTTGCCTGCATTAGGGAGTGAATGATAGACGCTGATTACTAAATTATCCTCGAATTAATATTTTAAATATTTTTAGAATTGAAAATAAACATGGAATATGATAGTTATAAGTGGATAATAAAGAAATTTCTTGAAATATATGTGTGGTATCGGTGTGTGGTCTTACTCCGTGAGAAAACTGACTCGTTCGGCGAGGGGAGTGATTCCGAGTAAGCTTAAAGCAAATACCCATGGCTGAGAAGAAGATGATCGAGACAATTAGTGTATATTATGAGTATTAATCAAGAAAAATATACTCACTAAAAAAAATTACTAAGAATATATTGTGGTAAAGTTTTTGCTAATTTCTTTAACACCCAAATAATATTTTTATATTCGATGAAGTAAACAAAAATAATAATCTCCATCTCTAACTTTTCTACGCTGCATTTTTTTCAAAAATCCCACTTCTCCACCCATTAAAAAACTCAATCCAAGTACAAATAAATGGATAAGAGGAGATGCTGAAACATATATAATCATCATGCAACGATGGTGGTGTCTCTGGTATTATGTATACTCACATTCCCAAAATGGCGATACTGCGCAACAATGGCGAAAGGAATTGCCAAGAACAGCACGGAGAGCTTGGTTCCCAGCAAAACCTCCTGCAGGTTTGCCAGGAAACTTCGCAGAAACCCGACCCTAACTCTGTTAACAAGAGTGAGATCGGATTTATTGCGCAGGGAAGACGAGGACATGTTGTGCGCTGTGCGGCCATGTCTCATATCCTTGCTGATCAGTCCCTTTATGCTCCCGTTCTCCATGGCCGATGCTTCCGCCATTTCTCAAATTTTTCTCGTGTTTAATCAACACTGTTGCATGTAAGAATGCCGAAAAGGTCTGATAAAACAAATGTCAAATGTGGTGTGTATGATGACCAAGTTTGCAGGCTGTGAGCTCTTGGGTTCCCGATGTTTGAGATAACCTCAAATTTATACGATAGTAGATGGCGCGGCGCTGTTGCTTCCGAGAAATTTCGTTGGTTTTTGTTTGTATTATAATTATAATTATATTTCTAACTCCTACCAAAGCATATGGGCATAGAATTCTTTTTAGGCGGTTAATCACGTGCTAATATTTAGGTCCACGTAAAATATATATCTCGGAAATAAGAACACAATTTTGGAATTATTATTGTCTAGAATTACGATAATAAATAATAAATTACAATGAAAATAAAGTAGGAGTTCAATTAAATAATATAAATAAATAATTGAATGTAATTAGATTACTAGTTAAGTCTAGCGCTAACATCAATTGAAAAACCGCCACTAACATCTATTTTTTTTTTGTAGTGAGCAATGGCAGGTAAAACCAGAATATCTAAACACGTATATTAATCGAGTGTTGAATCATTAGAGTAGTAATTCTTATAAAATCTAACCAAAGATTCAACAAATATTGGACTTAAGCTAATATCAATTGATGTGATCCGGGTGAGTCGAGTGAGCTGGGTCGGGCCAATCCACTGAATCTGGTGAGAATTTTACTAAGGGAAAATGAGCAAGAAGATATATCTCGATGGAAAATTTATCTCTGTGGTATGGTTATAACTGTGTCCTGCAAACAAGAAGATGAAATCGTGAATGAGCGCCAGAGGGGTGTCCGACGTTGCCACTCCGATGCTTAAGTTAGCAGGTGAAATATGAAGGGAACCAGTATATAGAAATAAATGCTACTGGTGTGTATATGTCAATATGTCTGAATGAAATAAATCCAAAGCAAACCTGCTATTTATAGGAAGGAAGAGGAAGATTTTTTCTTCGTTTTCAGTGTCTACCTACCACTTGTAGCTGCCACATACTTGTTGTCACGTCGTCTTGACTTTCTCATTATATCAAATCAGCAAGATTTTGTCAGGCACTCTTATCGAGAGAAGATATTACATGCTTGTGCACTCGAGTACAGTGCTATTATCGAGGCATCTTGGGTAGAGAACCATCACCCAGGAATTTGCCCGAGAGCTCAGGCCTCTGATTGCCCGGATAAATGATGTCTATATCACTCTCCTACTCGTCTACTCATGAGCCCCTTCTATAAGCTTATCCTGATCCGGGTTGTCCATGTACTTTTCTGGGTCATTGATAAGGCCAAATCTTGCAAAGATTTTAGAGATTTAATTTTATAATATTTGTCATTATCTAGAATTTTTATCCCTAATTATGTGATTATTTGAATTAATAATTTTAGATTTGAATAAAAGTGAAAAGTGTTTAAATTGATAGATTTCAAAGGGAACAAAATATCTAAAGAAAGGAAATAAAATATTCTTATATTCTATTCCTTGATAGTATTGAAATTTTGGAACAATCTATGTAAATCTTTATAAATATCTTATCTAAACTTTATTTACTGGACACGGGCTTAAAAAGGAAAGGAAGGAGGAGGCCCATTTAAGAGAATAAAAAGAGGCGTGATGATATGAATCCACCTAACTCCACCTCAAAAGCTAGCTCATGAGAGGAGGATTGTGAATTCATATATATTTTGCCCAAGACAACTCTTGCTAACCGATGTGGGACACATCATTCCCGACCCCTTAAGACTGCACGTCCTCGTGCCAACTCCTTCGTTAACCCGCACTCCAGGGCACTTCCAGGCATTCCCGACCCCTTTAGACTGTACGTCCTCGTGCCAACTCATTCGTTATCCCGCACTCCAGGGCACTTCCAGGCATTCTCGACCCCTTTAGACTGTACGTCCTCGTGCCAACTCCTTCGTTAACCCGCACTCCAGGGCACTTCCAGGAACATGCACCCACACGACCAGTCAAGAGTATGGCTCTGATACCATATGATATGAATCCACCTAACTCCACCTCAAAAGCTAGCTCATGAGAGGAGGATTGTGAATTCATATATATTTTGCCCAAGACAACTCTTGCTAACCGATGTGGGACACATCACGTGAGGCGTGAAGCAGAGAGACATACGGAGATAAAGGAGTGTAACAGAAGACGAGGAGAAGCAAAGAAGACATAAAGCTACAGTGAAGTAGCAGCAGCGCGGAAGAAGAACATAAGGGAGGAAGATTGAAGGCAGAAGCAGGAGGAATTCCTCATACACGCTACAAATCATTGAGAATTCTTTTCATTCTTTCATAATTATGTTTTATCCATTTAATTTAAACATGGATTTGCACTTTTATTTTAAATTTATGGAGTAGATTTTTATAGACTAAGGCCACAATAGGGCCGAGACAAATTATTTTTGATGTTTTGAGTTTAATTCAATTCTATTATTTATTTTATTAATTGATTGATGTCGTTTATCTTGTGTTCTTTTAATCTGACCAATTAAATTGAATATTTGTTGGTTAATCTAAAACCGAAAGGCGATAGATTAATATTTGCTTCACACATCAATCAACACATGGTTAAATTGACTAAAATAGTATTCAATTTCAGTGTGCGACTTTAGGTTGAAAAACTTGAATTTCACAGCGATCTAATGCGGTTGAACCTAATTAAATTCAGTTAGGAATAATTGGAATGTTAGATTTAATTAGGTTTATTAATTCGAGTAATCGTTTAATAAATAATTTTGGAAATTCCGTCGTGAATTAAATAATTAATTTATTGAATATGAATTTGACACGTAGATTATAAGTTGTCTCGGTATCGTTGTGCGCCTTAGTCGTTTCTAAATAATTTGAAGTTTCGTCTAATTTAATAATTTGGATTTTTTTGTTTTAGTTAATTTATTTAAAGTGTTTAATTAATTTATCTACCCTCATTTGAATTTTATTAGCCTTAATTAAGAAAAATAATTCATATTCTAGTATTTAAACATCGATCTCTGTGGGTACGATATCTGGACTCATCTCCAAATACTATTACTTGACCTAGTCCGCTTGCTAGATTAATTCTCAACCGAAATCGTCGGTCAGTCATCCATGACCCGGGCTCTTCCGGGAGTATCACCACACCCTCCTTAAATATCGGGCTAGATTCCTACTCATTGTCCTGATTCAACAGAAAAACAATCAACTCTTGTTATAAAAATATCGGGGCATCATACCTCATGGACATACGATAAAGTGCTCGGGCCTCATGCCTCCCGGGCTTGAGAAGATTTTTGTCGTTTTGTATTCCTAGGTTGGTAGGGCTGATGTCATGATGACGTGTGCCCTATAATTTGAACGGTCCAAAAACATTTTAAATTCCGAGGAGGCGAACAGTCTGAGACATCTCGATTTCCGAGCCTGTCTTTTCATATTCCCACACAATTTCCGAGGCGCACCCTAATCGTCCGATTTCTCTTTAGATCAATGGTTGAGATCATTCTCCTTTTGTATATATAAAACGATGAACCCTCCTCATTTGTCACTTTTACAATTTTGAATTATCTTCCACAATTTTCTTCAGATATCTGACGTACTGTGCTCTGCAGCTCCAATGCAATCTCCCAAGTCTTTCTTCGATCCATCTCGTAATTTTTCTTCCTCGTTTTCTTCAAAAATGTCAAACACTACTTCTTCTACCTCTGGAGCAATTGTGTGAGGCTCGTCTGGCTACGAGTCTACGGCGATGCACTCTAATTCCTCCCCTCCCCCTTCCCCTTTTCGAAAACATTTTTCCGTTCGCCCTCCCTCAAAACCCAAAAAATTAACAACTAAACCCTCCTCTTCTGGCCCGTCCAAAGCTCTAAAAAAAGGAAAGGGCAAAGCTCGGGCTTCCTCCCCTTCTCACTCCGAGATTCCCGGGGTTCCATGGTTTGCTTCAATGAGCAGCACTTGCGCTCAAGAGCAGATGAAGAACTTAGGGCTCTCGGCTCTATTCCTTCTTCCTACCCTATTTTGATTCCCGGCCCTTCTGATAGGGCCGAACACCCTCCTCCTGGTTTCACTACTTTCTTCTGGAACCAGGTTAAAAATGGTCTTCGTTTTCCAGTTCCCTCCTTCTATATCGAGGTTGCCAAATTCTTTGGTGTCCCCGTGAACCAACTTCACCCTAATTCCTTCTTAATCATGGCCTCTACTTATAATCTTTTTAGGCTGCACAATCTTCTCATAACCCCAATGATTTTACACTACTTTTTCGTTTGCCGGATGGGAGATAATGCTTTCTCATTATCTGCCCGGCTGAAGCTTGCTTCATCGATGATATCCCATCTTCCTAGAAAGGGTGGAAAGGACGCTTCTTTTACATTCAACTCCCGGCTCCCTTTCCTTGCTTAACTGGTTTCCTTCCCACTCTTCCTTCACAACCCTCTCTTCCTCCATCCTATAAGTTTGAGGAACCTTATACCCGAAGCCAAGAATTGGTGGAGGGTAAAAACTTTTCTTCTTCTTCCCTCCTCTCGGAGGAAAAATTGATTGCTTACGGGTTGAGTGCCCGGGTAGAGGACCCAATCGACCTGGTAATAGATGAATTTGATGGCTCAGATGCTCAACCCGATAATTTCTTCCTTTACACTTTCTTGCTTTTTATCCTCTTTGTCTGTTTGATTTGTGTAGTTATCTTCTTTTTTTTTTTCTTTTTCCTCAGATAATTCCAAAATGAAAGAGTGACATGATCGATTGGGGGGATCATCGTTGAGATACAATTTCTTGGTTCTTGAAATATTGAAGACCGATGAATTAAATTCAGTTTGATATTCAAACCAAGCCGAAAAACTCGAAATAATCTTTCGTAGAAATCGATAAAATATTTTGTAAATCATTTAAAATATATGCAAGTTGAATGGGTAAAAATATTTTGGTTGAAGCATTTTATCAAACACTTGTATGCAATATTTTGGTATTTGAAGAACACATATAATTCTTCAATAATGCATCTTTAAAACTATGAAAATGAAAAGTAAATACAAGAAATAAATAGACACGAATTTGTTTATGGATGTTCGAAAACTTCAAATGCTCATACGTCACCCCTTCTTCCCCTTGGGAAGGATTCATTAGAAGAATTTGATTTATACAACACTTTATACAAACCCATTCAGCTAGGACTTACGCTACTGCTGAACTCCTAGCACTCAAAATTGTAGGCAGCACCTCACATTCAGCATATTGTTTAATGTCTCATATGCAAAGACTACAAACACAATGTTTTACGTCTTTGTGTAAAGACTCACTCAACTAATATTTGAAGTTCAACTCTCTTGTATATGTGTGAGTGATTGTGTGTGAGGAATTTATCCTTTACAGTGTACATCTCAAATGCATCCTCACACAAGGGCTTGTGCTCTCAACTAGCTGAATTCTTCATGTTAACTGCCCATGCTTTGAATCCTCTTCAAAAGCTCTTGTTTGATCTTCACAATGATATATATGTTAAACACAAGAATATGACAGTTTGGAAAGTTTTTGTACTGTTTCTGATATTGCAACGGTCAATTCGCCTTACTGGACATTTTCACGACTGGTCAACTCTTGTCAACTCAACTGATCGTTCAGTTCAACTGGTCAACAGCTGGTTCAGTTCAGTTCAGTTGGTCAGCTGCTGGTTCGGTTCAGTTCAGCTGGTTCAGTTGGTCTGGTTTAGTTCAACTGGTTCAGTTTCAGTTGGTCAACAGTTGTTTCAGTTCAGTTGGTTGGTCAGCTAGTCAGCAGCTATTTAAGTTGGTTCAGTTTCAGCTGGTGTGCTGAAATCAGCCTACCTGATTTCAGTTTGTGTAGAACCAATAGCTTCATCGTCATTTATCAGCATCTTAAGCTTCAATTCAGACTTTGACTTCTAAAGATGATTTTTAGATCATTGTCTTATCTTTCCAAGGCATACTTAGTCGCTTCATTTCAATAAACGAGCTGAGAGATATGACCATAATACCGCAACTACTCATACCCAACTGATTGTTGTTTTCGTGCAATCGATTCGATAATTCAGCGATCAGTTAGACAATGATAAAATCCGAATTTTCCCCACTGATGTGAAAACGACTTGTTCCAAATTGAGTTTTTGGATCAGTCTAGTTGGCGGATTGGCATCCAGTTGAGAGATAACATCAAAACACCGAAACTTGCTAGAAATTCAGTTTGTGCAGAATTCAATTTCAGCTTGCTTCTTGTTTTACTAACTTCACACTTAGTAAATATGTTAGAAACACAACAACAAGTTTTGTTAACATCAAAATCAAGATTACGAACATGAAATGTTCCAACAATCTCCCCCTTTTTGATTGTCACAAAACTTGGATAAATAATCAATTCAACTAACATATTTCTCCCTTTTTTGTTGAATCAAAAACTAATATTTTCAAAACAGTTTAAGCACAAAATTTTCTCCCCCTCAATATTTAAAAATAATCTCTCCATTACAATTAAAATGAGTTCTCCCCCTATATTTTTGAAATTTTGAAAATTATAAAAGAAGAGGGATAACTAACCAATTTTCTCCATGACTCATTTTCTACCGCAGCACATATGCTCTGTCTTCCATGAATGAACTGCTTTTTCTTGTGAATAAATAGGCTGCAAATTTTATACCGCTGTAAACCATTATGAGTCTAGTTTGCAACGTAAAAGGCGGTTTGTCATTTGGACACTCGAGCAATGAGATATGTCATTTTTCCTACGGTCGCTGCAAGCTGCACGAAAATTCAGTTTTGAATATATATGATTAAAAATCTGAAATTTTCGAATTTTAAACGTCAAAATAAGTTTCAATGCTCTTTCAAGAACAACCCGCTCTGATACAAATTGACATGATCGATTGTGGGGGATCATCGTTGAGGTACAATAGCTCGGTTCTTGAAATATTGAACATCGATTAATTAAATCCAGTTTGATATTCAAACCAAGCGGAAAACACTCGAAATAATCCTTCGTAGAAATCGATTAAATATTTTGTAAAGCATTTAAAATATATGCACGTTGAATGAGTAAAAATATTTTGGTTGAAGCATTTTATCAAACACTTGTATGCAATATTTTGGTATTTGAAGAATACATATAATGCTTCAATAATGCAACTTTAAAACTATGAAAATGATAAGTAAATGCAATAAATAAATAGACACGAATTTGTTTATGGATGTTCGAAAATTCAAATGCTCCTACGTCACCCCTTCTTCTCCTTGGGAAGGATTCACTAGAAGACATGGATTTATACAACACTTTGTACAAACCCATTCAGCTAGGACTTACACTACTGCCTAACTGAACTCCTACCACTCAAGATTGTAGGAAGCACCTCACAATCAGCATATTGTTTAATGTCTCATATGCAAAGACCACAAACACAATGTTTTACGTCTTTGTGTCAAGACTCACTCAACTAATATTTGAAGTTCAACTCTCTTGTATATGTGTGAGCGATTGTGTGTGAAGAATTTATCCTTTAAAGTGTACATATCAAATGCATCCTCACACAAAGTCTTGTGCTCTCAACTAGCTGATTCTTCATGCTAACTGCTCATGCTTTGAATCCTCTTCAAAAGATCTTGTTTGTTCTTCAAAATGTTGTATTTTTTAGGCCCCAACAATGATATATACGTTAGACAAAAGAATATGACCATTTGGAAAGTTTCTGTACTGTTTCTGATATTGCAACGGTCAAATTCACCTCGCTGTTTATTTTCCAGACTAGTCAACTCTGTTCAACTCAACTGGTTGTTCAGTTCAACTGGTCAGCAGCTGGTTCAGATCAGTTCAGTTGGTCAGCTGCTGGTTCGGTTTAGTTCAGCTAGTTCAGTTCAACTGGTTCAGTGTCAGTTGGTCAGTAGCTGGTTCAGTTCAATTGGTTGGTCAGCTGGTCAGCAGTCGAATCAGTTGATTCAGTTTCAGCCGGTGTGCTGAAATCAGCCTACCTGATTTCAGGTTGTGCAGAACCAGTAGTTTCATTGTCATTTATTAGCATCTTAAGCTTCGATTCAGACTTTGACTTTTAAAGATGATTTTTAGATCATCGGCTTATCTTTCCAACGCATATTGAGTCGCTTCATTTCGATAAACGAGCTGAGATATATGACCAAAATACCGCAACTACTCATACTCAACTGATTGTTTTTTTCGTTTAATCGGTTCGATAATTCAGCGACCAGTTAGACCTTGATAAAATCCGAATTTGCCCAACTAACGTGAAATACGACTTGTTCCAAATTGAGTTTTCAGATCAGTCCAGTTGGTGGATTGTTATTTGATTCATTCAGTTGAGACATATCGTCAAAACATCTAAACTTGCCAGAAATTCAGTTTGTGAAGAATTCAGTTTCAGCTTGCTTCTTGTTTTAATAACTTCACACTTGAGTAAATATGTTAGAAACACAACAACAAGTTTTGTTAACATTAAAATCAAGATTACGAACATGAAATGTTCCAACAAAGAGGCTTTTTCCAGGAGGTGGGAAGCCGAGAAGACAACAAGAGAAGAAGCTGGCAGGCCGGAAAGCGGCTGCTGAGAGAAGAAAATGGCCCAGCCCCCTAAGGTTGGTGCCCAATTGTCTTCTGCAGCTGAGGAAGAGTTGGCCAGGCTGGACCACTCCACCCGGGTTCAAAATCAACAAGAGATGGAGGTGACTTTGTGCTGAATCCCAAGAAGACTCAGAGGATCATGTTCCTCTCATTCAGTGGGGAAAAAAAAGCAGTGTCCAGCCCGGAACCGATCCTTATTGAGGGCAACAAAGGAGGAAACCAGGGTACCTCCGAAACAACTCAATCCCCTTCTTCTCCTCCAACTCAACCCCTCACTGAGCCTCTTCAACCTGGCTCGCAGGGAGCCCGAGGCAAAATTTTCTTGGAGGGGGCTTCCTCCATGGGGTTGAAACTCCTCAAGCAGATGCTTATTCCTGCTGAGGAGGCACATTTGAAGAACTCCAGCCCCACCCCCAAACTTTTTGAGGGATCTAACCGGATCCTTTCTGTAAGTTTACTCTCTCTTTTTTTTTACTAACTCCTTCTGAACAGGGTGTTCAAATGCTGGTATCGTCTTTGAAGAGGTAGCAGCGATGGCTACCAAAGAAGGCAGTCGAGCCCGGGCCACTCAAGAGCTTCACGAGCAACTCCAAGGTGAGCTGTCTCGGGTTCGATTAGTTCACGAAGAAACAGTTGCCAGCCTTCAAGCTACTTTAGATAAGGGCAACCAGCAACTGGAAATAACTCAAGCGGATCTAGCTAAGGCCCAAAATGATGCTGACGAGGGCCTTGTCCAGGAGAAAACCCTACGGGAGACTTTTTTTTTCTTAGAATCAAGGAATTGTTCTTTGACCAATGAGGTGGAGAGACAAATGTCCCAAGCAAGTGCTGCTGAGGTTGCCCTGGCTGCTTCCAGATATGCCCAGGACAAGTGGCAAGTCTCCTTTCTCCAATATTCGGAGTTCAAGAAGGCCGTTGAAGATCGGGCTTACTCCTTCTTCCAGACTAGCTTTGACAAGCGCCGAGAGCAATTTGAAGAAGTCGGGCTCCTTTCGGAATATAGGGAAGATTTTCCCATTTTGTTCGGGCTATAAAATCCCTTCCCAAGGATGTCGAAAAGGAGTAGGTTCCAAAATAAGAGGACCAGCCGGGCTCCAACCAAATAGATTTAGAGTAGGATTGTAATTCTTCCTTTCCTTGATTTATTGTAATCTCTGCCTTCGGACTTTTATAAATGAAATATCTTTTCCTTTTAACCGATTTCTTTTTCTTTAAACACTTTGTGGAATGTTAAATCTTCAAAAAAAATTCTAGGTGTTGAAAAATAACGGGGATTTGTAAGAAGTAATCGGGGACTTCTGTCTTTGAATCAGGTTGTGGATCCCTTTAATAAATGGTCGGGGTACGGAGCCCCAAGCCAGGGTAAAGATCCATGTGCTTAATATATCACCAAGTTGCGGGGCCCTGAGCCAGGAAACGGATCCTGAGACTTTGGAATGGTCGAGGTACGAAGCCTCGAGCCTTGGTACGGAGCTCTGGGATTAATGGATCTCAAGGTACAAAGCCCTCGGCCAGGGTACGGGTCCCTGGTCTTAAAAATGATCGAGATACGGAGCTTCGAGCCAGGGTACGGATTCCTAGACTTAATGGATAACTAGGGTACAGATCCCTGGGCCAGGTAGGGATCCCGGGATTTTGTAATGATCGCGATGCGGAGCCCTGAGCCAGGCTACTGAGCCTTGGGCTTAATGGATCACAAGGGTACGGAGCCCTGGGACAAAGTACGGGTCCCTGGTCTTAAAAGATGATCGAGGTACCGAGCCCCGAGCCAGGGTACGGATTCCTTGACTTAATGGATAACCAGGATACGGATCCCGAAACTTTGGAATGGTCAAGGTGCGGAGCCCCGAGCCAGGGTATGGATCCCTAGACTTAATAGACTAGCCGGGGTCTTATACCTCCCGGGTTTAGATATAATATTTCACACTTTTTAGGGAGAAAAGAGATTTATTATCATTTCAAATAATAGATACATTTCAAGCATAATACTTTTTCAAGTGAAAAATATTCCATGGTCGCTTTAGAGAGCGTCCCCAAGCATCTTCCAGATAAAATGTTCCTGAGCTAACCTCCTGTGTAATCTTGAAGGACCCCTTCCATCGTGCTTCAAGCTTTCCCACTTCTCCAGCTAGATTGACTTTCTTCGTCACCAAATCTCCTGCTTGAAAAACTGGGATCCGGACTCGCTTATTGTACGATTTCATAATACGACCCCCATAAGCTTGCATACGAATTGTTGTCTGGTCTCTCTTCTCCTCCACCAGATCGAGCTCCATTTCCCGGCTTTGATCATTATCGTCCGAGTAAGATTCTACTTGAGCAGAAGATTGTCCGATTTCCACATGTAGGATTGCTTCAGAACCATATACCAAATTAAAAGGTGTTTCTTGAGTGGGTGCTCGGGGTGTTTTCCTGTATGCCCAAAGAACACTAGGTATCTCCTCCACCAAATCCTTTCCTTTACCCCACAGCCAGGTTTTCAAGGCCTGCACAATAATTTTGTTTATCACATCGGTCAGCCCATTTTCTTGAGGGTAAGCAACAAAGGTGAAAGACTGAATGTGAAACATTTGCCCTTTTTATTGCTTTAAAAGTACTAAAAAAAATTTTTTTATAAACACTCGATTTTCGGCCATGACATATAACACATGAAAATATTTTTATAAAATATTTTACCCCTTTAAAATAAAATACCAACCAACTAGCATTTTAAAAATCAAGTGTAGCAGTCATAAATGAAATCGTCAACTATTTTGCCCAACCTAAAAAGCAATAAGTTTGAAAAGTATAGCATATACTAAACCTCTCAAAAATCTCTCAAAAAACATAAATAAATAGTCTTAAAATCTTTAACATAATTCATAAGTCATAATCGTAAATGCGGAAAAGTAGAAGCGCTGGTCCTCGGGTTGTGTGCGCCATCAGTCCAGTCAAATCATCCGTCAAGACCTCCCTCATACACACCTGCATCCATCACACCTAGTGAGTATAAAGACTCAACACACCATAATCTTGATAACGAATAATACATATAAAATCGCAGCAACAGTGAAAATACTTTTAGGTAAAAATAACATTTCATGATATGCACAAATAAACCTTAACCTTTTTCCTTTTCATGACATAAATCATTTTAACATGATCATAAACTTTTTCCTTTTTCCTTTGTTGAATTCAGATCGTTAATTGTGACTTTTCTCAAACCTCAAAAGTCGATGGATCCATCTACATGTAACGACAGTACTGGGCGGCGGGGGACACCAGCAACACTCTCACCGTGCAACTGGGCCCTGGCCTATCATGATCGAATAGAAATACAATCGTCGGGGCTCCCTCTGGGGCTTCTCCCATAAATGGGCTCCCTCTGGGGTCTTCTCCCCTCATGATATTCTCATTCTTACCTCAAACCTCATATCCTCCTAACCTCATATTCGCAATAATGAAAATACGATCGTCGGGCTCCCACTGGGACCATCACCCTCACGACATCACCATCATTAACGAATTAATCACAATCACTTCACTTCCTTCAAAATTTTTCATTCCAATAACTTTCGAAAAATCATGAATAATATTTGCATTTTTCATTTTGAAACCAAGCATGCAACATGTATTTTAAATGTCTTCCCTCAATCATAAAAATCAAATAGACATTTAAAAATCTTAATTTAATCATGAACATTTTATAAACAATTAAAAATAATCATAATATCATAAAAACAGCATTTAGGGCACTGACATGACGTTTACTAATTTTTAAGTGTAAAAAGACCGTTTTACCCCTAGACGTAAAATTACCTCTGTTTTGACTTTTTCTTAATTTCATTGACTCTAACATGTCCCAAATAATTAGTTAAGCTTACATGAATTTTCTCATATTTTTATTTGGCTTAAATCGATAACTTTTAATTTATTCTTTAAATGTAACATATTAATGCGTTTTAATCCCGAATTAAACCAAACTTTAATATAAAATTTCCAATTTAAAAACTTAGACTTTTAATAATTATTTAAGCTTAAAACTAATTTTCCATAATTTTATAAAGCATAAAACTAGGCGATTCAATTAATGCGTTAATTAGCGTTTCGTGCAGCGATTAAATCCCGAAAAATTCCAAAACTCGTTATTTTAATCTCAAATTTTAAACATAATATTTTTAATATTTATTTTATCCTTCCAAGTCATGAGCCACACCCGTGGACCCATGGATTCAATTTTAGTTCTATTAAATTCGAAATTGACACATATGGGGACACACCGAGCCATCTCCCAATTTACTCGAGCCACGCCTGAGCCGCCTCGAGCCAAACCCTAGCCATCCCATATAGGCACCCTCCTGACCAATCCCAAGCCCCTGAACAAGCCCCTAAGTCGCTCAAACTCGCCTGGAAAGTGAGACCTAATCTGCATGTGTGTGTGGGTGAGACTCCTTGCATATCTAGGACTCCTAACCCAACTAGGACTCTTCCAGCTGTTAAACCATCGACCCCTCTCGACCCTTACTGACCCTAAACAACGCACAGCCTCTTCCCAGACCAGCCCAGTCCCTCGCACTAGCGCCACAAGACCTGCACCAGAAACAAGGCTGCGCCTCTCCTCCCGCTGCTACTGCCCTCCTTGCGTGGAGGCTTCTACCAAGTCCACCACCGAGCCCAGCCCTTCCTAACCCTCCCTGGACCATGCCTAGACCCAGCCCAAGCCAGCCCAAGCCCCTGAACCCGCGCGCCATCCTCCTGCTCGAACACCAAGCTGCGCGTCACTTTCTTCTTCAAGCGGTTTCTTGCGCGCCCCTTCCTCCTTACGTACAGCAGTTCCCAGCCACCCTAGGACTCTTCCTAGCCACTCACCACGACCCTAGCCAAGCCCCTACCAGCCCTGGCCGAGCCCAGCTGTGACACAAGCTAGGCCATGCATCGATATTCCCTTAAACCGAGCCCCATGATCAAGACGTTTCGATTTCGGTCCCGACTTGTTTTTATTATCAGTTGCGGCTTGTTTCTTTGGTGATTGCCGTGAGTCTAGTGAGTGTTTTAGGACCTTAAATCATGCATAAACACTACTAGTTCATACCTAAGACCATGGCAGCCCCTTTACATGATAAAAACATGAGTTTGCATCAAAAATCTTAAGTTTTCCCTCATGTGCATGTCATATTCCGAAAATACAGAAAAATAAATCATGTTCTTCATGCATACAATATTTAAACAATATTATGATATGATGGATGAGAAAAAGAGATGTATGACGTGCCTTTGCGTTATAAACGCTCGAATAAACGTTGACGACGAAGAACGGAGGGACACCTTGGCTAACTTTCACTTGAACCTTCGAAAAAACCTTCCACTTGTGATGTGTGTGTGCTGTGGGGTTTGAGGAGTTGTGGGGAGAGTTTTCAGAATATTAAAAGTGGGAGGCGTGAGTTTTTGTTGCATGGTGTAGGGTTTTAAGTGTTTTAATATATTAAATACACTAATTAAATTACTAACTAAGCTTAGGCCTATTAAGCCACTAAATTAAGCCCAATAGTCTTAATTAGGATTTAATAAAATATTAACAAGGTTTTTTTTAAATAAATTTGTGAGTTTATTAGCCGGGTTGCCAAAAAGCCCGTATTTTAGTTGAAAAACCAACACCGATAAAATTTACGTCCTGGCGTATAAAATCACCTCAAAACCCCTTATTTTCAAAAATAAGAAAAAGCATCACCCAAATTTTAAATAATTTAAAACAACTATTTTATAAAAACATTTTCTATTTTTCAGTCATCGGTCTCCGTTCCTCGATCGCAACTCGAATAACTTTTTTTAAAAATACATTTTAATGCAACCACATAGAAAAAATATATTTTAAACATGCAATATGCATAACATAATTAATTTATGCAATTAAAACATTTAATTAAAATAAAGGAGAATTTAATAATTCAAATGCATGTGGTTCGCGTGGACCTTTAAATTTTTGGGGCGTTACAATCTTCCCCCCTTAAATTGAATTTCGTCCTCGAAATTCTCTTATCCTTAATAACCCATAGTTTAGATTCAATTCTAGTATCCCAAAAATCCACGCTTCCGCTGCGCTACTCGGATAAAACTTAAGTTCTAGAATGTCGTTACGTCTCCTTGATCCCAATTAAATTTTCCTTCTAAATCCTTATTTTCGAATTGCAACTTAAAAAGACCCATAATAACTTAGTACTATTACTATTATAACCTCGAATTTTAACTTTTCTTACAATTCCCAATAAAAATATGGATGACCATACTGATCGTATATTACTTTTCTTATTTTATACCCAAAATATTCATCAACTTATCAAATTTCAATCTTAAAATCCCAAACGCATCCGCTAACGCTTAGATTTTCAAGCCTAATATTGATTCAATCTTAAAAATCCTTGATTAACTTTCCTTATCACATTATAACTAAAATATCTCAAGGTTCCAAATATTCTTAAAAGTCTAAATCATTAAATTCTTATCATTTAATCCATTCCATTATCGCTTATTGCTAAATTAGTCCCCAAATTCCTTAATATTTGCAAAAATCATTTCTTAATTTCCTCAAAAATTATCTTAATTGGTCCTTATTTTCAAAATTCCTTAATTAGCCCATAAATTTTTGGCATTCTTAATTTTCTTCTACAGGTTTCTCATAGCATAATTTCGAAAAATTTAAACTTATTTACCCAAAAATCAATTCCTATAATCAATCTTATCTTTCGTCAAAACTTAAAATCTCAATTTATACATTTCTATACTCCCAATGTCGTTGTAAATCCTCGAATCATTATTACTTTGAGTAATTCCCAAAAATTAATTCAACTAGTAACCATGAATCATAAATATTTTCTTAGAAAATCTACGTGTCACATAAAGCATTCATAATATTCACGATTAACCTATAGCCCAAAAAGTAGAACGTCAATACTAAAACCCAAAAATCAACATAGTCCAATTCCACCACAAAGCCAACATGCGTTGAAATCAAATAATTTCTTCTTTCATACCGTATCACGTATAAAAATTCTAATGCATATAAAACATATATCATCATAATGCTATTAAACATGTGACGTGAACATATAATATTCGTATCTTCATGCAGGTAACAACATATTAAATCACATAAAGCATGTAATACTTACAACTTTGAGGCCTGACGGCTGATCTTCCCAGCGTTGATAGTGGCACAACCCTTTACTGGACATTTGCTCTGATACCAACTGAAACGTCTGCTCTTTTTATTGCTTTAAAAGTACTAAAATTTTTTTTATATAAACACTCGATTTTCGGCATGACATATAACACATGAAAATATTTTTATAAAATATTTTACTCCTTTAAAATAAAATACCAACCAACTAGCATTTTAAAAATCAAGTATAGCAGTCAAAAATGAAATCGTCAACTATTTTGCCCAACCTAAAAAGCAATAAGTTTGAAAAGTATAGCTCATACTAAACCTCTCAAAAATCTCTCAAAAAACATAAATAAATAGTCCTAAAATCTTTAACATAATTCATAAGTCATAATCGTAAATGCGAAAAAGTAGAAGCGCTGGTCATCGAGTTGTGTGCGCCATCAGTCCAGTCAAATCATCCGTCAAGACCTCCCTCATACCCACCTGCATCCATCACACTTAGTGAGTCTAAAGACTCAACACACCATAATCTTGATAACGAATAATACATATAAAATCGCATGCAACAGTGAAAATACTTTTAGGTAAAAATAACATTTCATGATATGCACAAATAAACCTTAACCTTTTTCCTTTTCATGACATAAATCATTTTAACATGATCATAAACTTTTTTTTTTTTCCTTTGTTGAATTCAGATCGTTAATTGTGACTTTCCTCAAACCTCAAAAATTGATGGATCCATCTATATGTAACCACAGTACTGGGCGGCGGGGGACACCAGCAACACTCTCACCGGTCAATTGGGCCCTGGCCTATCATGATCGAATAGAAATACGATCGTCGGGGCTCCCTCTGGGGCCTTCTCCCATAAATGGGCTCCCTCTGGGGTCTTCTCCTCTCACGATATTCCCATTCGTACCTCAAACCTCATATCCTCATAACCTCATATTCGAAATAATGGAAACACGATCATCGGGCTCCCACTGGGACCATCACCCTCACGACATCGCCATCATTAACGAATTAGTCACAATCACTTCACTTCCTTCAACATTTTTCATTCTCATCACTTTAGAAAAATCATGAATAATATTTGCATTTTTCATTTTGAAACCAAACATGCAACATTTATTTTAAATGTCTTCCCTCAATCATAAAAATCAAATAGACATTTAAAAATCATAATTTAATCATGAACATTTTATAAACAATTAAAAATAATCATAATATCATAAAAACAGCATTTAGGGCACTGTCATGACGTTTACTAATTTTTAGGTGTAAAAAGATCGTTTTACCCCTAGACGTAAAATTAGCTCTGTTTTTACTTTTTCTTAATTTCATTGACTCTAACATGTCCCAAATAATTAGTTAAGCTTACAAGAATTTTCTCATATTTTTATTTGGCTTAAATCGATGACTTTTAATTTATTCTTTAAATGTAACATATTAATGCGTTTTAATCCCGAATTAAACCAAACCTTAATATAAAATTCTTAATTTAAAAAATTAGACTTTTAATAATTATTTAAACTTAAAAGTAATTTTCCATAATTTTATAATGAATAAAATTAGGCGTTTCAATTAATGCGTTAATTAGCGTTTCGTGCGGCGATTAAATCCCGGAAAATTCCAAAACTCATTATTTTAATCCCAAATTTTAAACATAACATTTTTAATATTTATTCTACCCTTCCAAGTCATGAGCCACACCCGTGGACCCATGGATTCAATTTTAGTTCTATTAAATTCGAAATTGACACATATGGGGACACACCGAGCCATCTCCCAATTTACTCGAGCCACGCCTGAGCCGCCTCTAGCCAAACCCTAGCCAACCCATATAGGCACCCTCCTGACCAATCCCAAGCCCCTGAACCAGCCCCTAAGTCGCTCAAACTCGCCTGGAAAGTGAGACCTAATCTGCATGTGGGTGTGGGTGAGATTCCTTTCATATCTAGGACTCCTAACCCAAATAGGACTCTTCCAGCTGTTAAACCATCGACCCCTCTCGACCTTTACTGACCCTAGACCATGCACAGCCTCGTCTAAGACCAGCCCATTCCCTCGCACTAGCGCCACAAGACCTGCACTAGAAACAAGGCTCCGCCTCTCCTCCCGCTGCTACTGCCCTCCTTGTGTGGAGGCTTCTACTGTAATGCCCGAGATTTAATTGCTATAATCAGACGTTGATTAATTGACATAATTGAGGTTATAGGAACTCAAATGAAGAAGCAGGGCATCGTTACATTATAAGCCAAGATGTTGGACCGAACATCTCGCGCCCGAGCGGTAGAAAAAAAGCGCCCGAGCACCAATGCACCATGAGTTTGGACAAAATGTTTGGCGCCCGAGCGATAGAATATTACTGCCCGAGCGCCAGGAGATGATTGGTAAGTTTTAACCGCCCGAGCGCCTAACAAGCGACCGGGCGGAAATTCATGACCGCCCGAGCGCGAGACGTGTTGCACCAAAGATAAGCTACTTGCCCTTGCATGCAACGTGTGTATATATATTTATATCGAAGAAGTTAACTGAGAGACAGAATCTAATATGAGACAGCAGACTTCAGAATTGTTTCATTAGGGTGAGTTTTCTCTTGGCTTCTGTGTATCTCTTTCTTGTATCTGATTTGATATCTAATTTGATTGCCTGTGATTTCGGGGACGAAATCATATCTAAGGGGGGGAGAAATGTAATGCCCGAGATTTAATTGCTATAATCAGACGTTGATTAATTGACAGAATTGAGGTTATAGGAACTCAAATGAAGAAGCAGGGCATCGTTACATTATAAGCCAAGATGTTGGACCGAACATCTCGCGCCCGAGCGATAGAAAAGAACCGCCCGAGCACCAATGCACCATGAGTTTGGACAGAATGTTTGGCGCCCGAGCGGTAGAATATTACCGCCCGAGCGCCAGGAGATGATCGGCTGAGTATCTCGACAGAAACTGCCGCGCCCGAGCGGTAAGTTTTAACCGCCCGAGCGCCGAACAAGGGCCCGGGCAAAAATTCATGACCGCCCGAGCGCGAGACGTGTTGCACCAAAGATAAGCCACTTGCCCTTGCATGCAACGTGTGTATATATATTTATACATATCAATCCTTAGCCTTAAGAATGAAAAAGGAAGAGAAACGAGCTGCCGAGGAAAGCTCAAGTTCTAAGTTACGATCTGGTCATCTGATTTAAAATCCGAGTATAGCACCGTGTTCCTAGCGACGACAGCTACAACGGGACGTAAGTTTTATTGAATTTTGATATCGTTTGAAATTATGATATTGGGGGAATTGTGATTTGACTGATATTATGTGTTCTGGGTATATTGATCAGTATATAATTGAAGTCAGATCGAAGAACGGACTTTTTATGAAATTGTTATGATTTTAGAATTAATAAAACTGAGATTGTACATATTTGAGATTATGATCTGTTATTATTGAAGATTATGATTCGTATTGATATCAATTATGAGCCGTGTTATTATATCTGTGATGTTGAGATTGACAGGGTTATCAAGACTGTATTGTTATGCCGTCGAAACAACAGTAGATTGATTTTGATCAGATTCAGTATTAATTGAGATTGTATTCTGATATCGTTGATATGAATCAGATTATGTTTGAATTGAATATCGATCAGAACCGATTTTGATTGAGTTGTACATTGACACGGTATATCCAGTATTGATTTGGAAATGCATATTGATATTGTGATTATTCGGTATTGTCATTGTCAGATTGGGGATGGACAGATGTGAATCCGACACTTTGACTTCGTCAGATCGAGAAGAGAAAGGTATAAATCGATGTTAATTGGGAGATCGACTTGAGTGAGATTTAACTCGAGTTTCCCCTAAACCACATACTTGTATGGTATTGTTTCTTTTATATACCTTTGTGTTTTAAATGGTTACGTCTATTCTATTGAATTAGAGAGTATAGAGTAGATAACTACTGACAGAGGGGTTAGATGTTGACAGTATAGTCACTGACCCATTGCACATTGTCAGAATAGGATTAGTCTTGGTAGATACTCCAAGATACCGGACGTTTGGTCATATCGACGTGATTATGAGTAGAGTCGCTCCTATCAGAGATATTCGATATAGCGAGGGCCAAAGTCCGTAAATAAGAACGTATCGCCACCACGATCGGTGTAGTAGGTGGGAAACTTGTTACGTTCTTATTCACCGGGATACCTAGATTAGAGTGAAAGATGAGTCGAGTCTTATATGTCGATTCAAGAACTTGATTTACAGATCTGTATTGATTTATGTTTTTTAGATTACGACTCATGTTTTATTTACAGTTTGGTAACGATACATGTTGTTCGATTATGCTACATGTGATTAGATTTAATTCATGCTTTTATATCAGTTATATAATTGCATGTATACATTATTTATACTGAAATTTATTCTCACCGGAGTTATCTGACTGTTATCTTGTTTGTATATGTGCATGACAACAGGTGGGACAGGATCGGGGTCAAGAAGACGATGAGAGAGGACAAGTTAGAGTGGTGATTCTGGACTTGTTGTAGATATGGTTTTAACACTTGAAATCTAGTAGTTGAACCTTAGTCTAATTGTATGATTGTTGTACATTATTGTACTTTTATACTGAGATGTATATTAGCTAAATTCCATTACGTTCCGCACTTGCATTTTAAAAAGAAAAATTTTTAGACCCTGTTTATCTTAATTGATAATTAAATCCCAAAGATGATTAAGAAAATGATTAGTGTCCGGGTCCCCACAACAGGTGGTATCAGAGCGATAGATCCTTTAGATTGAGATAGAAGAGAATGAGAGGGGTAGATTGAGTTTTCTTTCCTACTTTTGATTGCTAGCATGTGATTTATTATCATGTTAACTTACATTGTGTATGCTAGCATGATTCTATGTGTTACTGCTTTGAAATACATGTTTACCTGATTATCTGATTTGAATTGGTATTATGTATTATTGAGTATGAATCAGATCTGATTCTTGATCAGCAGTAAGATGATTAGAGAAAGATTGGAACAGGTCTGTAGTATTTGGTTACTAATGTTTTGATAAGCAGATATACCTCCTCGAAGAATTCCGGAAAGGGGTAATACTTCGACTGAATAGATAGATATATCAGAAACTCCGATGGAAACACAGTTGAAGAGGTTTCAGTCGTTTCAACCGCCGATTTTGAAGGGTACGGAGACGCCAGTAGATTGTGAGAATTGACTTGATGACACAGAAATGCTATTCGAATTTCTTGGTTTCACAGATGATTGTAAAGTTAAACTAATTGAGAAACAGTTACAGGAGATTGCTAGGAGATGGTGGCTAGTAACTAAAGAAGCCCTGGAACACCGTAGTTCAATGATTACGTGGAAAATTTTTAAGGTTGAATTCTATCAAAGATTTTTCCCCGTATCATACAGACAGGATAAAGATGCAGAGTTTTCAAATCTGAGACAGGGTCACTTGAGTATTGATGAGTATTTGGCTCAGTTCTTTACCTTGCTACGTTTTGCCCCTCATGTGGCTAGAAATGATGAAGCTATATCTATTCAGTTCATTCAGGAATTGAATCCGGAGATACGTACATTGGTGAATGTGAAACGACCGATTAATTTTGCTGATACTTTGAACAAAGCCAAAAGAGCATAAACAGTTCTGATGGGACAAAAGGGAGTTTCGTATGTTCTTCCAGCACCGAGACTACAGCAACTGCCTTCCAGAATCGAGATTGGCAGCAGCAGTGGTGAAAAGAAAGAACAGCTGAAAATTCGAAAGAAGCAGTTTAAGAAGTTAGGAAGTGGTTCGTCTAGCTCCAGTGGTTCCAGCCCGAGTTATACTGGAGTATATTGCAGGACTTGCGGAGGGAGACATCCCACAGAGCAATGCCAGGGAGTGACTGGTAGTTGCAATATCTGTAGACAGCCGGGACACTTTGCTAGAGTTTGTCCACAGAGAGATTCCCGAAGATTTTAGGGAGCAGAATCATCTGGTGGCAATGACCAAGGAACAGACCCAGGACACACCTGATGATATAGTGGCAGGTACTGTTGTTTTATGATTATATTGCATATGTATTGATATGTACTAATGCATTCCCTACAATTATCTTTGACTGAGTTGCATTGATATATGTTTTATTTGTTGGGTCTGTTTGTACTATGGTATTGATTTCCTTACCTTTTGGGGGAAATGTTGATATCAGAGATTTCTGTGAAATATTGTATACTACAGTAAGATAAGAATGAGATTGTGATGTACTTGTGCTATCTAATATTGCTATTAATATGCTGACCAAGTACAGAACTATTGTAGATTCCTTCCAGGAGAATATAAGAATCAGACCAGATATGGCTGAGTGGAGATTCCACGGTAAGGATTCTAGATCCAGAATTCCTTTAATATCTGTATTGTCTATGACTCGATTGTGACAGAAAGGAACAGATGACATCCTTATGTATTCAGTAGACGTACTGAAATCGAGCCTAGCATTGGCAGATTTGCCAGTGATGTACAAGTTAGCTGACGTTTGCCAGATAAGATTTCGGATTTGCTTTATGTCAGGAAGATAGATTTCAGAATTGAATTGATATCAGGTACTACTTTTGTTTTAGAATTCCGTACAGAATGACACTGAATGAATTGAAAGAATTGAAAAATCAGTTAGAAGAGTACTGACCGACAGTTACATCTGATTGAGTGTTTCTCTTTGACATGCTTCAGCTATGGTTAGAAGTATTCTGATGATTTTAAGCTCGTTGTATCTATGATATTTTGATATATTCGCAGCGTCTGATCAATTGAATCGAACGATTGAAAATTGTATTGAATATTCTGAGAACTGTGATGTAGTATACAGAAATTGTTCAGATATGAAGTTTGACTGAACTAGATGGTATTCGGGGTATGTAATATCCGATTATAGTATACCGATTGATTTTGACACAGTTGAGATCGTGATCAGTGGCTGAGAACGATACCGGTACCAGAAATATCAGAAATTTCAGAGATGTCAGAAATGTCAGAAATTCATTTTGTCTGAGTTTAGCAGACTATCTTATCCGATGGTTGTTTTGAATTGCTTGAAAATTTTTAGCTTCTAGATCAGTATTTGATACAGATTGTGTTGTTTGGGGGCATATTATATTTGCAGATGATATAGCAGTTGATCTGGGCAATGTGAAGATGTGATCAGTTAGTCCGAATTGACAGTATTGCAAGAAATTGCCGTTCTATGAGTTTACTAGATCAGTATAGATTATTGATATTTCGAATCTGATTCGATAGTATCGTTGTTCTGAATCCGTGTTTGATACAGATTATCGTGAACCGTTAAGATTGTATACAGCTCAAACCGAATCAGAGCTGAATTCGAGAATTACAGCAGTTCAGAAATTTGATCAGAATGTTCAGAATTTGATTTTTGATAGTCAGAACAGAGTGTCAATAAGAATACCAGGTATGTAATATTTTATTTTATATAATTAACTGACTTGTTTGTGCCAAATATTTCGAATCTGAAATGACAGATAGGGTCAGAAGCACACAGTAGTAGATTCAGTATTATTCTGGTGACCGAGAATGTATGATAATTCGAACAAGCAGTTTTGATATAGACAGATTAAATCAGTTGTGGCAGAATTTGTACTGAAATATCTGAATTGTCAATAAATGAAGATAGAAAGATAGAAATCAGAAGATCTATTACAGAATTGTTTATTTCTGAATAGAAATGGGAGTACATTTCTATGGATCTCGTAATGAAATTACCGCCATTCTTTCAAGATTGTGATATGATATGATTGTAATTGACAGATTATTCAATATGCGTATGTTAGTTTGTACAAGATGACGTACAAACATGACCAGACGACAAAGATCGATGTCAGCGAAATGATCAGATTGAACAGAATGCTAAAGTAGATTATACCAAATTGTGATTTTGATTGATTTTGTATTTGTGATAGAATATACCATAAACTCTTTCACATATTATCCACCGTGTGACAGATAGCCAGAGCGTACTATCCAGATATTGGAGGATATCTGTGGAGCTGTAGTTCTGGATGTTAGCACTAGTTAATATGAATTATTGTACGATAATAGCTAGCAGATGAGTAATGAGATAGTTGCAGACGAGACATTGTACAGTGAGTATTGCAGATTTCTTTGGTAGAGGAATAATATCGCGGAGATATCGAGATTGGATCTGATAGAATCAGAAATATAACAAAGAAATTGAAGATGATTCAGAAGAAAATGAAGACAGCTCAGAATAGACAGACTTAATATGCCAACATCAGACGATGACTGCTAGTATGTAAGGCCGAAGATTGAATATAACCCTAACTGGTATTACCAGATTTAATAAGAGATAATGATATTGATTTGTTATGAGTTGATAGTTGGTATATACGGCTGTTGTATAGCCAGTATTGCGAGATTGATTCTGTCAGAATTATTTCGAAGGGTATTATCATATTATACTTCTTGAAATCTTATTCCAGATTGGAATCAGAATAGTAGAAGAAATATAATTCAGAATGAAGACTATTTTGTTGTTAAAAGTCCAATAGAATTGGTAGAATATCGAAGAAGTTAACTGAGAGACAGAATCTAATATGAGACAGCAGACTTCAGAATTGTTTCATTAGGGTGAGTTTTCTCTTGGCTTCTGTGTATCTCTTTCTTGTATCTGATTTGATATCTAATTTGATTGCCTGTGATTTCGGGGACGAAATCATATCTAAGGGGGGGAGAAATGTAATGCCCGAGATTTAATTGCTATAATCAGACGTTGATTAATTGACAGAATTGAGGTTATAGGAACTCAAATGAAGAAGCAGGACATCGTTACATTATAAGCCAAGATGTTGGACCGAACATCTCGCGCCCGAGCGATAGAAAAGAACCGCCCGAGCACCAATGCACCATGAGTTTGGACAGAATGTTTGGCGCCCGAGCGGTAGAATATTACCGCCCGAGCGCCAGGAGATGATCGGCTGAGTATCTCGACAGAAACTGCCGCGCCCGAGCGGTAAGTTTTAACCGCCCGAGCGCCGAACAAGGGCCCGGGCAAAAATTCATGACCGCCCGAGCGCGAGACGTGTTGCACCAAAGATAAGCCACTTGCCCTTGCATGCAACGTGTGTATATATATTTATACATATCAATACTTAGCCTTAAGAATGAAAAAGGAAGAGAAACGAGCTGCCGAGGAAAGCTCAAGTTCTAAGTTACGATCTGGTCATCTGATTTAAAATCCGAGTATAGCACCATGTTCCTAGCGACGACAGCTACAACGGGACGTAAGTTTTATTGAATTTTGATATCGTTTGAAATTATGATATTGGGTGAATTGTGATTTGACTGATATTATGTGTTCTGGGTATATTGATCAGTATATAATTGAAGTCAGATCGAAGAACGGACTTTTTATGAAATTGTTATGATTTTAGAATTAATATGACTAAGATTGTACATATTTGAGATTATGATCTGTTATTATTGAAGATTATGATTCGTATTGATATCAATTATGAGCCGTGTTATTATATCTGTGATGTTGAGATTGACAGGGTTATCAAGACTGTATTGTTATGCCGTCGAAACATCAGTAGATTGATTTTGATCAGATTCAGTATTAATTGAGATTGTATTATGATATCGTTGATATGAATCAGATTATGTTTGAATTGAATATCGATCAGAACCGATTTTGATTGAGTTGTACATTGACACGGTATATCCAGTATTGATTTGGAAATGCATATTGATATTGTGAATATTCGGTATTGTCATTGTCAGATTGGGGATGGATAGATGTGAATCCGACACTTCGACTTCGTCAGATCGAGAAGAAAAAGGTATAAATCGATGTTAATTGGGAGATCGACTTGAGTGAGATTTAACTCGAGTTTCCCCTAAACCACATACTTGTATGGTATTGTTTCTTTTATATACCTTTGTGTTTTAAATGGTTATGTCTATTCTATTGAATTAGAGAGTATAGAGTAGATAACTACTGACAGAGGGGTTAGATGTTGACACTATAATCACTGACCCATTGCACATTGTCAGAATAGGATTAGTCTTGGTAGATACTCCAAGATACCGGACGTTTGGTCATATCGACGTGATTATGAGTAGAGTCGCTCCTATCAGAGATATTCGATATAGCGAGGGCCAAAGTCCGTAAATAAGATCGTACCGCCACCACGATCGGTGTAGTAGGTGGGAGACTTGTTACGTTCTTATTCACCGGGATCCCTAGATTAGAATGAAAGATGAGTCGAGTCTTATATGTCGAGTCAAGAACTTGATTTACAGATCTGTATTGATTTATGTTTTGTAGATTACGATTCATGTTTTATTTACAGTTTGGTAACGATACATGTTGTTCGATTATGCTACATGTGATAAGATTTAATTCATGCTTTTATATCATTTATCTGATTGCATGTATACATTATTTATACTGAGATTTATTCTCACCGGAGTTATCCGGCTGTTGTCTTGTTTGTATGTGTGCATGACAACAGGTGGGACAGGATCGGGGTCAAGAAGACGATGAGAGAGGAAAAGTTAGAGTGGTGATTCCGGACTTGTTGTAGATATGGTTTTAACACTTGAAATCTAGTAGTTGAACCTTAGTCTAATTGAATGATTGTTGTATATTATTGTACTTTTATACTGAGATGTATATTAGTTAAATTCCATTACGTTCCGCACTTGCATTTTAAAAAGAAAAATTTTTAGACCCTGTTTTTCTTAATTGATAATTAAATCCCAAAGATGATTAAGAAAATGATTAGCGTCCGGGTCCCCACATCTACCAAGTCCACCACCGAGCCCAGCCCTTCCTAACCCTCCCTGGACCATGCCTAGACCCAGCCCAAGCCCCTGAACCCGCGCGCCATCCTCCTGCTCGAACACCGAGCTGCGCGTCACTTTCTTCATCAAGCGGTTTCTTGCGCGCCCCTTCCTCCTTACGTGCAGCAGTGCCCAGCCACCCTAGGACTCTTCCTAGCCACTCACCACGACCCTAGCCAAGCCCCTACCAGCCCTGGCCGAGCCCAGCTGTGACACAAGCTAGGCCATGCATCGATATTCCCTTAAACCGAGCCTCATGATCAAGACGTTTCGATTTCGGTCCCGACTTGTTTTTATTATCAGTTGCAGCTTGTTTCTTTGGTGATTGCCGTGAGTCTAGTGAGTGTTTTAGGACCTTAAATCATGCATAATTACTACTAGTTCATACCTAAGACCATGGCAGCCCTTTTACATGATAAAAACATGAGTTTGCATCAAAAATCTTAAGTTTTCCCCCATGTGCATGTCATATTCCGAAAATACAGAAAAATAAATCATGTTCTTCATGCATACAATATTTAAACAATATTATGATATGATGGATGAGAAAAGGAGATGTATGACGTGCATTTGCGTTATAAACGCTCGAATAAACGTTGACGACGAAGAACGGAGGGACACCTTGGCTAGCTTTCACTTGAACCTTCGAAAAAACCTTCAAATTGTGATGTGTGTGTGCCGTGGGGTTTGAGGAGTTGTGGGGAGAGTTTTCAGAATATTAAAAGTGGGAGGCGTGAGTTTTTGCTGCATGGTGTAGGGTTTTAAGTGTTTTAATATATTAAATACACTAATTAAATTACTAACTAGGCTTAGGCCTATTAAGCCACTAAATTAAGTCCATTAGTCTTAATTAGGATTTAATAAAATATTAACAAAGTTTTTGTTTAAATAAATTTGTGAATTTATTAGTCGGGTTGCCAAAAAGCCTGTATTTTAGTTGAAAAACCAACACCGATAAAATTTACGTCCCGGCGTATAAAATCACCTCAAAACCCCTTATTTTAAAAAATAAGAAAAAGCATCACCCAAATTTTAAATAATTAATAAAAACTATTTAATAAAAACATTTTCTATTTTTCAGTCATCGGTCTCCGTTCCTCGATCGCAACTCGAATAACCTTTTTTAAAAATACATTTTAATGCAACCATATAGAAAAAATATATTTTAAACATGCAATATGCACAACATAATTAATTTATGCAATTAAAATATTTAATTAAAATGAAGTAGAATTTAATAATTCAAATGCATGTGGTTCGCGTCGATCTTTAAATTTTTGGGCGTTACATGATGATTTTCATTTCTTGGCACCAGGACGTTATCTCTTTTCCTTGAATCAGCCTTCCATTATCCGAAATTAATCTCCTTGGAACCCCAAACCGGCATACAATGTTCTTCCACAGAAACTTTAACACCTCCTTCTCAGTGATCTTAGCCAAAGGTTCAGCCTCTACCCATTTGGAGAGGTAATCTATTGCAACTAAGAGAAACTTAGTTTGAGCTCGAGCAACTGGGAAGGGTCCCACAATGTCCATTCCCCATTGATTAAAGGGACAGGACGCACAGATTAGCTTCATAGTACTGGCCGGGCTGTGCTGAAAGTTTGAATGATGTTGACACCCTTCACATGCCCGGACCATCCGAGAAGAATCTTGGCTCATGCTAGGCCACAAGAATCCAACCAGCATTGCTTTCCGTGCCAATGTTGTTCCTCCGAGATGTTCCCCACAACACCCTTCATGAATATTGCGGAGGACATATTCTACCTCTCCCATAGCAATGCATTTCAATAAAGGTCCCTGGTACGATCTTTGGTACAAGATTTTATTTAAAAGAACGAACATGGGAGCTTGCTTCTTGATCTTCCAGGCTTTGGCTTGCTCTTCTAGTAATTTTCCATATGCTATGAATTCAATCAGAGGAGTCATCCAGAGCTTTCTCGGGGAGGTGGTATGTCTTCGTCAATGGAAAGAACCAGCCGGGCGAAGTACAATACCTTTCGGGTATTGACGTATGGCAAGGAAGCGGCCAGTTTTGCCAGGGTGTCTGCCTCAAAATTTGCGTCTCTAGGGATTTTCTCAATGCTCCAATCCACTAAGGATTCCGCTTGGGTCTTAATAAGTTTTAAGAACTTGAGCATTTTGTCATCCTTAGCGAGCCAACATAATTTTTTCTCAAGAGGGTGCCATTATGAACACCTCAACTCCACATCCAATTAGACTGGCTGCTCCATCCACAAATACTCTCCACACTTCTTCCTCGTCTGGCTGAATCATTTCCGAGAGGAAATCGGATAGGGCATGTGCTTTGAGGGTGACCCGAGCTTTGTACTCAATATAATACTCTCCTAACCCCACTGTCCATTTCACCATTCTTCCAGAAAGCTCGGGGTGATTCATGATTCTCCCAAGGGGACTGTCGGTTAGCACGATGATCAAATGCGAGAGAAAATAAGATCGTAAATTCCGGGCAGTAATGACCAGGGCCAGGGGTATCTTTTCCACTTTGCTGTACCTGAGCTTGGCTCCTCTGAGAGCGTGACTGACATAATAAACAGGCTTCTGATCAAAGCCTTCTTCCCGTATAAGCACTGAGCTGATAGCATACTCTGTGGTGGATAAATAAACAAACAATTTTTCCACGGGCTCTGGCTTTACCAAGACTGGAAGCTCGGCTAAGTGATTCTTGAGATCTTTGAATGCTTTCTCACACGCGTAATTCCAACCAAATTTATGTACCGGTCAAATTTTCTACTTCTCGGATAGATCGAGGGGATGGCATGTCTAGGACTAACTTGAATTTCTCAAAATTTACCTCGATTCCTCGATCAATCACCACAAAACCCAAAAATGCATTTAGCCGGGTTGAGCTTGATACAATAATGCATTAGAGTGGAAAAAATCTCTTCCAGATCAGGAATAAAACAAGAAATCTCTCGGGATTTGCCTAATATATCATCCACATATACTTCAATATTCCTCCGAAACTGCTTCTCAAATACTTGATTCATTAGATGCTGATATGTAGCTTCGGCATTCTTTAACCCGAAAGGCATGATATTAGACTTAATTTTGTTGTGGAGATGCTAGTAAAAACCAATAGATGCTGGCTTAAGTACAAAACCAGTAGATGTAAATAAGCAGAAAACCAGAAGCACTTGTACCGCGCTAAAACCAGTAGCAGCACTTATCAAGTACTGCTTAATCTACTTAACAAGTAACTCCTTAGCTAAAACCAGAACTAGAAGGAATACAAAACTCGAAATAAACACTAGCAGAATTTTGCGAATCTCAAGTCTTTAAATATTACCGTTGATCTATTAACGTGATACCAGCATTTATTGCTTCATTAAATGCCATTAAATGTTGTACGGGAACATTTAAGACAGCTTACCATTTTTGGTATGAACTGAGACTGATTGTTTTAATGTATTCTGCAGGGTCTATTTTCAGCAATAATGCTGAACCACTGAAAATTCAAAAGAGCCGTTCAGTTTTTAGAACGTTGGATAAAGCCTATATATGGAGACGAAGGACTTTTCAAGAAACAAGAAGTGAACGAATCTCAATCAGAAAAATATCATTCGAGCATCGCTAGAACTTTCAGTTATCTTAAAAGCTCAACACTGAAAAAGCATCACACGCTTCATTTCATACTTTTGATCATTCGAGATCATATTGTGCTAGCTGTTTTCGTTATCTCTTCTTAAGCTATTCACTTCACTATCTTATTAATAGAAGAATTTGTAACTGGAAAAGAGTCATTTCCAGAACTTAAGATCATTCAAGTAGTTGTGTTGTAAAACTAAGAGTTTCAGTAGGCGAAGGGTAAGTCCTATTGAAGTAGGTGTGTACAACTGTTGTACTGTATTCACCAAAGTCTTTTAGTGATACCTTCTGGAAACAGAAGAAGGGGAGACGTAGAAGATTCATCTTCGAAGTTCCAGAAACAAACCCTGTGCCATCTACTGTTTTTCTGTTTTACTATTTTTCACCCACTAACTAACAGATCGTTTTCGCACATTATCTTGTGTTCTGCTGGTCTTTAAACTTGAACAAAGAATCGCTAGCGTCTCTAACAGGATTCTAGCACATCATTCTGAAAAATCGATTAAGTTTGCCATTGAGTTCATTCACCGTCCCCCCCCCCCCTAAACTCAACCCGATCCTCAACAAGTGGTATCAGAGCAGGTTATTCTTGTTCTGAAAAATATTTAACAGACATGGCTCATTTCAGCAAAATTCCAATGTTCTCAAAAGAAGACTTTGATGACTGGAAAATCAGAATGCAAGCTCATCTTGCGGCTCAAGATGATGACATGTGGTATGTCATCATAGATGGTCCATTAAAGATCTTAAAGCCAAATCCAGCTGTTGCTATCACCGAAGGTGCACCTCAGATGCTGGAAAAACCAAGATATGAATGGACAATTGACGACAAGAGAAAGCCAATCTTGACAACGTTGCAAAGGAAATTTTGTACAAGACACTCGACAAAAATACCTTCAGCAAAATCAAGATGTGTCCTACTGCCAAGGAAATCTGGAAAAAATTGATTCAGATCTGTGAAGGAAACGAAAAAACTAAGGAAAACAAACTATCTGTAGCCATGCAGAAGTTTGAGAATATGAAGATGAAGGCTGGAGAAACTATGAATGAATTTGATGAATGCTTCAGCAGCCTTGTCAATGAACTCTCAGCTCTTGGGAAAGAATTTGGCAATAGAGAAATTGCATTAAAGGTAATGAGAGCCCTACCTAGAGAATGGGACGTCAAAACGATGGCAATGAGAGCTTCCAGGGATCTAAACAAGTTAGAACTACATGACTTGTTCTCATATCTGAAGGCATATGATTTTGAACTTGAAGTTCGAAGTGGAGAAGAGCCCTTAGCAATTCCACCAACCAAAGCTCTCGCAGCTACTGTTAACTCTACTGCTACAGTTGCCCCAAGTTCATCTTCCGCTACTGCTATAGAAAGTACTCCTGAGAGAAGCGCTGAACAGATAAGCAATGACGTAATGTCATTATTTGTTAAGAAGTTTTCCAGATTCATGAGAAAGAATCACAGAACATTTCAAAGTCCCAACCGCAATTTCAAAAAGGAATCACCATCTGGTGACATGGCATGCTTTAACTGCAGAAAAGTTGGACACTTCATTGCTGATTGTCCAAAACCAAAGAAGGATGACCAGAAGAAGAAGGGTGTCAAACGCAATGATAAAAAGACCAGAAGAGACAGAAAGGCAATGATTGCAGAGGAAAGTAAGTCCAAATGGGCAGACTCAAGTTCCGAATCTTCTGGTTCTGAAAGCCATTCAAGTGACAGTGATGAAAATGAGATCAAATGTCTGATGGAAAAAACTGAATCAACCTCGACATCCGGAGAGGTATTTGACTTTGACTCTGATGAATTTACACGCACTGATTTAGTCAAAGCATTACACGACATGGTAGAAGAGTGTTCAAGACTCTCTCAATCATTGGAGGAAGTAAAGATTGAAAATCAGAACTTAAGAAATCAGAACAGTAAGTTAACTTGCTTGCAAGTAAACAGCTGTAATGATTTACAAGTTGAGATGAGTAAATTAAAAACTGAGAATGAAAGAGTAAAAGCAGATTACCAGACGATGCTCTCTGAAAACCAGAAGTTATCACTACTGGTGAATGCTTGGAACAAGTCTTCTATTTCACTCGAAAAGATGCAAGAATTACAAAAACAATCTGGAGACAGGAGTGGTCTCGGATTTTTTAATGATGAAGGCACTTCTGAAATGAATACTAAGCCAAAACTGGATATGTGCAAAGGGAAGTACATTCATTTTGTGAAATCCAGTGTGGTACAGAAACCAAAAGTACCTACTGCTTCAATTGAAAGGAATGTAAATCAGATGAACAAAAGGATGCATTATGGTCTGGGTTATGTTAAACCTAAGGAAAGAGTTGACCAGAGTTCTGGATCCAGTAGAGGATTCAACTCAGGAAGACAACCTCCTATGAAGGTTAAAAACTACCAGTACTACAATTCTAGACCTGTTCAGAAGAGATACATGCCAGACAACAGAAACAGAAGGGAAAAACAACATGATAAGATGCATAATGTTAGAAATAACAGACTCTTTGTTGCACACACCTCCATGGATACCCGAAGTACAAGAATTGTACAAATGTGGGTTCCAAAGGGACTAATAAGGCTTGGACCCAAGTAGATTGGGTACCAGATACTAAAATTTGTGTTTGCAGGTACATGTGAAGAAAGCCAAGATCAGTAGCTCAACATGGTATTTGGACAGTGGATGTTCCAGACATATGACTGGACAGAAGAGTCTACTATCAGAAATAGTGAGTTGTGCTGGACCAGAGATAACCTTTGGGGACAACTCAAAAGGTAAAACCGTGGGTAAGGGTAAGATTATCCATGGTAACATCACTATTAAGGATGTGTTCTTAGTTGAAAATCTTTGTTATAACTTGATCAGTATTAGTCAATTATGTGATAATGGATTTTCAGTAGCTTTCCAGAAGCACACTTGCACAGTTAAAAATGCTGATAACTCTACTGTCTTAACCGGAGTTAGAAAAGGCAACACCTATAAAATTTCATGGAACATAGATCATATCATGGCTCCTACATGTTTAGTTGCATCTCTAAGTGATAAACACTGGCTGTGGCACAAGAGATTGAATCACCTGAATTTCAAGTCTATCAACAATCTCAAAAAGCAGAACTTAGTTGATGGATTGCCAGACATAAATTTTGATAAGAATCATGTATGTTCTGCATGTCAACTTGGTAAGCAAGTAAGATTTGTTTCAAAAATAAAGGCAGCAAATCATCCTCAAGATGTTTAGAATTATTGCATATGGACTTATTTGGTCCAATCCCTATCATGAGCTTAGGGGAAATGAGATACACCCTTGTTGTTGTTGATGATTTCTCTAGATTTACTTGGGTAATCTTTCTTGCTGGAAAAGATCAAACCAGTAGCCTCCTGATCAAACTTCTGAAAAAGTTTGAAAATGAAAAATCAGTTTGTCATTAGAATCAGAAGTGATAGAAATACTGTATTTACTAACAAAACTCTTGAGATATATCTAGATGAACAGGGCATTCATCATGAATATTCAGCTGCCAGGACGCCCCAACAAAATGGAGTAGCTGAGAGGAGAAACAGAACACTTAAAGAAGCTGCTAGAACAATGCTAGCAGATGCAGACATCTCTCAACGCTTCTGGGCAGAAGCTATTAATACTGCTTGCTACACACAAAACAGAACAATGATCAACAAGAGGAATAATCATACTCCTTACGAAATATGGACAGGGAGTAAACTGGATGTATCTTATTTTCATGTTTTCGGTTGTAGATGCTTTGTGCATAATAATGGTAAAAATCATTTAGCTGCATTTGATTCAAAATCTGATGCTGGAATATTTCTTGGATACTCAGCAGTTAGTAAGGCATTTAGAATTTTCAATAATAAAACACTCAATGTTGAAGAATCTATTCATGTTGTCTTTGATGAAGACAGCAGTGCTCCCGAGATTACTAACATATCTAATCTATGTAACAGGTTAGACAGGGTTCATCTGAAACTAGGCAGTGAAGATGATGCAGAAGCAAGTGTCAAGGATATTCAAAATCGAGAACCAGACATTCCAGAACCAGCAGCTGACATTCCAGAACCAGCAGCTGATATTCCAAAACAATCTACTGCTTTACATAAAGATAATCTAAATCCTTTTGTTTGGAGAAAATCTCATCCTCCAACTTTGGTGATTGGAAATCCAACAGCTCAGCTAAGGACCAGAAGGCAGATGATGAATGAATACATACATACTTCTTTTATTTCTCAAGATGAACCAAAGAAGATTGAAGAAGCTCTTCTGGATCCCAATTGGATAGAAGCTATGCAAGAAGAGCTGAATCAATTTGAGATGAATAAAGTTTGGTTTCTAGTACCTAGACCATCTCACCAAGCTGTCATTGAAACCCGGTGGGTATTCAGAAACAAACTAAATGAAGAAGGAACAGTTGTCAGAAACAAAGCAAGACAGGTTGCACAAGGATTCAGACAAGAAGAAGGAATAGACTATGATGAAACCTTTGCACCAGTAGCTAGGCTCAAAGCTATCAGAATATTTTTAGCCTTTGCTGCTTTCAAAAATTTCAAAGTGTATCAGATGGATGTGAAGAGTGCGTTCCTCAATGGTCTACTACAAGAGGAAGTCTATGTTGAACAGCCTCCAGGTTTTTCTGATCATCTATTACCGAATCATGTTTTTAAATTACACAAAGCATTGTATGGTCTGAAACAAGCACCTAGGGCTTGGTACGACACACTTTCACAATTTCTTATTAACCATGATTTCACCGTTGGTACCGTGGACAAGACTTTGTTTACCCTACTAAAAAATAAACACATATTATTAGTTCAAATCTATGTTGATGATATTATATTTGGGTCAACTAACCCCAAATTATGTGCAAAGTTTGCTAAGTTAATGCAGGAACAGTTCGAGATGAGCATGATGGGAGAATTAACATTTTTCTTAGGACTTCAAATCAAGGAACTTGATACTGGAATCTTCATCAATCAAGCTAAGTATACAAAGGAACTACTGAAAAAGTTTGGGATGGAAGCATGCTCTGCTGCTTCCACTCCTATGAGCTCGTCTACCAAACTTGATAAAAATAAAGGGGGAACTCCAGTAGAGGTAACTCAGTATCGTGGTCTTATTGGCTCATTGTTATATCTTACTGCTAGTAGACCCGATATTATGTTTGTTGTTTGCATATGTGCTAGATTTCAATCAAATCCTAAACAATCACATTTCATTGTTGGTAAAAGAATTTTAAAATATCTAAAGGGTACTCAAAATGTAGGCCTCTGGTATCCCAAGGACTCATCGTTTAATCTTATTGGATACTCGGATGCTGATTATGCAGGATGTAAACTGGATAGGAAAAGCACAAGTGGATTTTGTCAATTTCTTGGTGACAGGTTGATCTCCTGGTTTAGCAAAAAGCAGACTTCTATAGCAACGTCTACTGCAGAAGCAGAGTATCTTGCTGCTGGAAGCTGTTGTTCTCAAATGCTTTGGATACAACAACAACTTAAAGACTATGGAGTTCAAGCCTCTCAATCACCTATATTTTGTGACAATACCAGTGCAACTGCTATATCGCATAATCCAGTACTCCATTCCAGAACGAAGCACATTGATATCAGACATCATTTCATTAGAGATCATGTTGCAAAGAAGAATATTCTTCTGGAATACATTCCTACTGATCAGCAAGCAGCAGACATATTTACCAAACCACTTCCTGAGAATAAGTTTTCATATTTTCGTAATGTTCTTGGATTAATTGATTTATCATAACTACTGTCTATTATTTTCTGTTTTCACGTGTCTTCTGTTTATTTATTCTAATCCAGTAGAAATTTTCAGAAATAAGAACAGCACGAGAGGTATGGAAAAACGAAATCTTTTATTCATATAATCAGATGCATTACATTACAAGGGGTACAATTGAAGATATCAGCAGAATGATTACACAGATTATCCTACTAAGCTTTTCAGTATCATCGATCCACTAGCACTCTCTTATTGCATTAGAATGCTTATGGAAGGGAATGGTGCTGCATCCTAATCCTAATAAGAGCAAACAATCTTTTTGATTGTTCACATTACAACTCCAGGATTTTGATCCAAGGATCATTATGTAAAGAACGATATCTTCAAATATCTTCTTAGAAATCGCAGCAAGTTGTTTTCTGAACATTCTTGCTTCGGATTCTGGATCAGTTTCCGCTTCTTCATTCACATTAGTTTTCATTTGATCTTATGTACGCTTAACTTTGTTTAACTTGTGTAGGTATTTATAGTGGTATTCAATGGAGATAAATATCCTTGCGACTGTTCATTATCAATGGCTCAGATTGAAAGTTTGCCAAGAGTCATTTGGAGTTTAATATCCTTTATTACTGCATTAATTGAGGGGGAACATTGTTATGGCATTTATATTAGAAACTGATTTTTCTTTTCGATAAAACAGTGTATCTACCAGAAGTTGTCGAAGTGCTGCATTTGTTTCAGCACTTTACCTTCTTCCAGTAGATATTATCATAAAACGACAAATCAGCTTCTGTTCTTTTAACAACCGCCTCGGACAGCCCGCCATTTTTAAAAAAAAACAAAATTTTGAAATGAGTAGAGTAACTGACACTTCTGTTTTCTCTCTCTACCAACCATAAACATATCGACACGTGTCCCTATGTTTACTGACGACTGTACATTTCATTCTTTTTAACCGTTCATTTTCTCTTTCATTACACTTACGATTTCAGATCATTACTTTGCATCTACTGCTTTCTCGCATCTATTGCTAATCTACCTCTAGTCTCTTTCAACTCAGAAATGGCCGCAGCTTATACTTTGAATGCTTATCAGGTGAACTTTGCATCTGTTCTCACCATTAAGGATGAGAACCTCGTTAAGATGTTCAGATCCTTGGAAAAATCCGGACTTCGCAAATTCTTGGAATCGCCTGCTATTATCTACAAGTCTGCTCTTCTAGATTTCTATGCCAAAGCAGAAGTTGTCGAAGGAAAGATTAACTATACACAGGGAGATGCATCAATCTCCATTGATGCTGCATTTTTCGGTTCCACTTTCTTTCTACCGATCTCTGGACCTTATGAGCTTTCGGATATCAAAAAGAAATAGATGTCTACTGCTTTGACAAACTTTTCAGCCACTGGAGAAGAGCTTTCACCTTCCTGCTTCAAGAAGCTATTGAAGATTGAGTACCAGGTACTCGCTGATATAGTGGCAAAATCCTTGTTGGTCAAGGCTGGAACATTCGACAAGCTGACCAAGGAGAAGGTTCAAGTGATGGTGGCCATCACTTCAGAAAAGAAAGTGGATTGGGGTCGCTTTCTGTTTCGAATTATGAAAGATATGATTCTAAGGAAAGGTACTGGATTTGCTGTGCAAATCAGTAAAATGTTGAAAGATGCTGGTTTTCCCAGAACAACAGAAGAGGATGGCTCTTCGATCACCATGACTGATGCTGATAGTGTGCTTGCCTTAAGGCCCAAGCCAACAGTTGGTGAGTTTGTGGCTATAAAGAAGGAGATTGGGGAATCTCAGGCTGAGGGGCAGAGGAAAATCAAAAGAAAAAGGGGTGTAGTTTTGACTGATTCTGACGAAACGGAATCTGAAGAATCAGCAGCACCCACTCAACAAGCTTCACTGCCTCCCATCCCATCCAAGAAGAAGCCTCGCACCACCATCCGCATCAAGAAACTAGCAGCTCTTGCTAAATTAGAGGATGTTCCTCTTCGACAAGTTTTTCCACCAGCTATCCCATCCACCAAAGCAAAAGCCATTGAATCAGTACCTTCCACTGCTCAATTTTTCAGACCAACTTCTGGTGTGGTCATTAGAGAATCTGCTACTGGTTCTTCTGATTTCAAACCAGTAGTCCCTGCTACTTCTGGAAAAGGGAAAGGCAAGATTACCGAGTTATCTCAGTCACCGGTGGCCACATCAACATTCAAACAGCAATAGATCTTCATCTGGAAGAAATTAATAATTCAACCAAAGAAGACATGAAATTCTTTGACGATTGGCTCAAAGTAAGAGTCTACCATCCAATCACTTTTTTGAGGACTCCCGATGTTTTTGCTCAAACTCTGAAAAATGAGAAAAAGGTTTTTGCTGCTGCCAAGACACAAAATGTGATAGAAGCCATCAATCGCAGAAACTACATTCTGGATCAAGCCAAACAGCGGAATATGGACACTGTTCTGAAAACGTTGAAGTCAAATTTTGACTCTACTGGCCCTACTGCTTTTCATGATCAGAATGTCATTCAAATTTTGATGGAGCAGCTGACAATTTTGTCTGAGCAAATTGTTACCAAGGAGAAAGCTTTTTCTCAGCCTCCAAAATTTAGTGTCAATACTATCCCCGCCATATTGAAGACTCAGTCCGTTGAGGAACCGGCCAAAGCTTCTTCTGAAGTCCAGGTTTCTAGTACTCATGCACCTCAAGAAGCTCATACTCAATCATCCTCACTTATTTCTGTTCATGATCTGGCATCGGTTGATGAAGTGATCGAATCGATTGTGCAGACTCAAGCAGCACAGGATGACTCACTGCCAGATATTGCTACTTCTGCTGATCCTCCTCAAGTCCAATCCATTCCAGAAACTGCTACTGCTACTGCAACTACTACTTCTTCATATCTTCCAGAGCTTGAACATTTTTCAGAAGCTCATCAAGCTGAAATGGCAACTTTTTTGCCTACTTCACCTTCTGCTGTTGAGCCGAGAGCTATTACTGACCTGCTGCTGATTTGCAACAACCAGAAACAAGGCCAACAGATCACACTACTGCTTCAAAAGGTCCTTCTGCTGAACCAGAACCAGCTTTTGTCACTCAAGAAGAAGCTGCACCTTCTACTGCTCTTGTTGTTCCTTCTCAGCATTCTCCTGAGCACATCGCCAGAGTGGAAGATATTAAGCAACGTGTTCTTGCAGAATCTCCTTCACCTTCTGAGACCTCCGCTCTTGAATATGCCATGGAAACTCTTCAAAGAGGACTTCATAATCTATTTGAGATTGTCAAACAGCTCTCTTATGAACACAATGAGCATAGCGGTCACGTCAAATCTAGTCAAGAACGTATATCTAAAGAAGTCGCAAACACCAGTGATTCTTTGACGAAATTTGCTGTCGAATTCAGTTTGTTCAAGAAGAATATTTTCCACAATCAAGGTCTCGTTTTGATTGGTCAAAGTGATCTCATCAAGACTGTATCTGATCATCACTCCTCAATTTCAGCAGTTTCTACCAAAGTCGAAGCCTTGGATTCGAAGCTGGAACTCCTTGATACCAAGATTGAATCTCAATTTCAATCTATTACAAATATGTCAGAAAGAGTTTCGAGCCAATCACCATACTTGGAAATGTTGAATGCGGGAATCCAAACCCTCACAGGCCGAGTTGATAATCTAATCACTCAATTTAAAGAAAGTGATGCCAAAAAAGGAGAAGACGATAGAGTTGGAGATAGAACTGGAGCAAGTAGCAGCAGACCTCATTCTTCTGGAAGGGATCAAGATCCAGATGAAGCTATTTTCAGAGATATTGGAACAAATTAGTTTTATTTTCTTGTCTTATTTAACTAATTTGCGCTATACGTGATTTTCTGGATACTAATTGCTTTTATCTGCTTCTTAATCTGTTTTCTCAATTCTACTAACGTTTAAGGAACATCTAGGTTTTGGCATCACCACAAAGGGGGAAATTGTTAGACTTAATTTTGTTGTGGAGATGCTAGTAAAAACTAGTAGATGCTGGCTTAAGTACAAAACCAGTAGATGTAAATAAGCAGAAAACCAGAAGCACTTGTACCACGCTAAAACCAGTAGCAGCACTTATCAAGTACTGCTTAATCTACTTAACAAGTAACTTCTTAGCTAAAACCAGAACTAGAAGGAATACAAAACTCGAAATAAACACTAGCAGAATTTTGCGAATCTCAAGTCTTTAAATATTACCGTTGATCTATTAACGTGATACCAGCATTTATTGCTTCATTAAATGCCATTAAATGTTGTACGGGAACATTTAAGACAGCTTACCATTTTTGGTATGAACTGAGACTGATTGTTTTAATGTATTCTGCAGGGTCTATTTTCAGCAATAATGCTGAACCACTGAAAATTCAAAAGAGCCGTTCAGTTTTTAGAACGTTGGATAAAGCCTATATATGGAGACGAAGGACTTTTCAAGAAACAAGAAGTGAACGAATCTCAATCAGAAAAATATCATTCGAGCATCGCTAGAACTTTCAGTTATCTTAAAAGCTCAACACTGAAAAAGCATCACACGCTTCATTTCATACTTTTGATCATTCGAGATCATATTGTGCTAGCTGTTTTCGTTATCTCTTCTTAAGCTATTCACTTCACTATCTCATTAATAGAAGAAATTGTAACTGGAAAAGAGTCATTTCCAGAACTTAAGATCATTCAAGTAGTTGAGTTGTAAAACTAAGAGTTTCAGTAGGCGAAGGGCAAGTCATGTTGAAGTGGGTGTGTACAACTGTTGTACTGTATTCACCAAAGTCTTTTAGTGATACCTTCTGGAAACATAAGAAGGGGAGACGTAGAAGATTCATCTTCGAACTTCCAGAAACAAACCCTGTGCCATCTACTGCTTTTCTGTTTTACTATTTTTCACCCACTAACCAACAGATCGTTTTCGCACATTATCTTGTGATCTGCTAGTCTTTAAACTTGAACAAATAATCTCTAGCGTCTCTAACAGGATTCTAGCACATCATTCTGAAAAATCGATTAAGTTTGCCGTTGATTTCATTCACCCACCCCCTCTAAACTCAACCCGATCCTCAACACATGACTACATAACAAAATGTGCCTCCCGAGGTAATGAAGCTAGCCTTGTCTAGGCAGGGGAATTTGGTGATACCCCTGATAAGCATCTATGAAGCTGAGTAGTTCATAGCCAGAGATAGAATCCATCAGCTGATCAATCCGGGGTCAAGAGATAATGATCTTTTGGACAAGCCTTGTTGAGATCCCTAAAATCCACATATATCCTCCATTTCCTAGCAGCTTTTGAAACAAACACCACATCCGAGAGCCAAGTAGGAAATTGTATTTCTCAAATGTGGGCGGCCTGCAACAATTCCTGAACTTGTACATCAATCACTTTGTCCTTTTCAGGACCAAAGTTTCTCTTCTTTTGTTTAATAGGTTGAGATCTCGGGAGGATATTCAGATTATACTCAGCCACCAGAGATGAGATCCCGATCAATTCCTGTTGTGACCAGACAAAAAACATTAATGTTAGCTTTTAAACATTTTAATAAACTGACCTGGGTGGATAAGTCAAGATCTTGAGCCACCCGGATCTCCTTTCCTGGCCCGATATCCACCATTTCTTGTTCTTCCTCCGCCACAAAATGAACATCTCACTTCTCTACTACTCTTTCCATCTCTTCATCATGACTTCCTATCTTCTCCTTCCTTCTTTCCTTCTTCTGATCCACCCAGACTGCTTCCACATAACACTTCCGGGAATATGGTTGATCTCCTCGTACTTCTCCCACTTGATTTCCAACCGAAAATTTGATCTTTTGATGATATATGGATGCTACGACTTTCAACTCATTCATGACCGGTCTCTCCAATATGATGTTGTATGAAGAAGGAGTATCCACAACTGTGAAAGTGGTCATGACTGTCTTCCTCAATTCTCAGGTGCCCAGAGTCAAGGGCAAAACAATCTCTCTTTCCGGGTACACAGCCTGACCTGCAAAACCAAAAAGTGTGGTTTCTACTGGTTCTAATTGATACCCTTGCAGATCCATTTGCAATAGAAATTCCTTGAATATGACATTCACAAAGATGCCGGAATCAACAAAAACCCTCATGACATCATAATTGGTAAGTTGGGCTTGGATTACTAGGGAGTCATTATGAGGAAGATTGATACCCTTGAGATCATCCGGGCTAAAGCTGATAACCAACTCATCTATTCTCGTCCTCTCCACCTCCAAACACTCACTCCTACCTCAGGCCTTCCGAGCCCGGTTAGAATCACCATCTGTAGAGCCTCCAGAAATCATCTTTATCACCCCTAAAGCAAGGGATGAGGTCTGATTTCTCCTTTGGCTCGGGGCACCTCTTGAATCTTCCCCGGGCACTGGGTCCTGGTTGCCGAGTTGTCCAGGGTGGCAACCTTGGCTTTTTATTCGATGGATTATACACTGGGACAGCAGGTTGGACATAATCCCACTTCAACATCCGTCATTCATCTTTGTTATGAAAACACACTTTATGAAGGGTAAAGTATCCCTTCTTCTCAGGCCTTGCAGGCTGTGGATTGTGACTCAGATCTATCGATCTTACTGCACTAAAATCTTGGAAATCCCTGTCTCGGGCGATTTTTAAAGGCACATGATGAGAAAAAATGCCCGGGTTTGCCCCTCCTCTAACCTCTTTCCTCGGGTCTGGCCACCTGATCTCCCTTCTCTCTCCTCAAAGCCTCCCTCTTCTGCTTCTGGACTTCCTTCATATTAATATACTTCTCTGCCCGAGCCAAAAGATCCTCAAAATCCCCGGGCGCTTTCTTGGTTAGAGATCGGAAGCACAAGAAGGAACATCCAGAGCAACTCGGTTGAACCTCCGGATATACGCCCTCAGAGTTTCTTCGGGGCTCTACTTTACTTCAGATAGACTGAAAGCAGTTCTTTTATACTTCTTGCTGCTGCTGAAGTGGTGCAAAACAATTTTTGATCTTCGAAAGACTGGATTCTTTGAGGGGATAATCCTTCAAACCACCTCTGGGCCGAGTCCACCAAAGTAGTTAAGAATACTTTGCACTTGATTTAATCCCCATAGCAATGCAACATAGCCATATTTTCAAATCCGGCCAGATACTCCTTAGGATCAGCACTCCCACCATAATCCTTGTTCTTCGCATATTTGAAATGCCCAGACAGAGTTCTCAGAAGATGGCTTCAACAATAGGGCATCGCTTAGTGATTACCCGGGCACTATTCCGGCCTTCCATCTGTCCCTCCAAAATCTTCATCTTCTGCGTCAATTCTTCCAACTCCTCATCCACAATAGAGAACTTGGAATCAGCACTAGACTCCCTCTCCTCAATTCTCACCTCCTCTTCTCTCCCCTCTTGATCTCGCTCCAACTCCCCTTCGGGCTGGGTAGCATGATCTGGGTTATCCATTTACTTTTCTGGGTCATCCATGACCCGGGCTCTTTCGAGGTTATCATCACTCCCTCTTTAAATAGTCGGGCTAGAGTCCTACTCACTGTCCTGATCAGTCACGCTAAAGCCCATTCCGCAACTATAATGTATTGATGGTCACCACTTAATTAACATTAACAAGGTGATCATAGGGAGGTGAAAGTTGAAGGTTCTCATCTAGTTATAAATCAGATCCTTAATTTGTACATTAGTTCATTTTACATTTTTTCCTAATTCAACCCACAATTTTCATTCACAAGTCCATTATTTTCTAATAATCCTCCACATAGATGAAAATTAATGAAAAAGGAAAAAACAAGGATAGTGAACATTCAATAATTGAATTTTGCATCGCACATATATGTGTTACCATGTATTGATGGGCATCATTTAATAACCATTGACATGGTGATCAGAGGAGGTGAAAGTAAAGTATCTCCTCTAATTATAAAATCGGCTCTCGATTTGTACTTAATTCATTTCCACCCCTTCTCAATTGAAACAACAATTTTCATTCACAAGTCCATATTTTCGAACATACATTTGGGGCAATATTATTCGATGGTTTTGCTCGAATTGCAGAATTTAAGATAACTTATTTCAAATAAATATATTTAAAATTTTTGACTTGCTTAGATGGGGCAATTTAAAATATAATCCTAAGAAAATTTTAATTTTAAATATTAGTCTTTTAGAATTCAAAATTTGATAAATAACATCAACTTAAAAAAATAATTAATTAATTAAAATACATAAAGGAGAGAAAGGAAATGGGTTCTTGTTCCCTCCATTCTTCTCATCCTTCTCACAACGATTCTTCTTTTCTTCATCCTTCACTCATTGGTCTTCTCTTCAATTTTTTTTCTTCCTCTATATTAAGCAAGAGAATATTGTAGTAATTTGTTTTCCTAAAAAGAGTTTCAATTTTTCTCAATATTGTCAAAGATTTTAAATCAGATGTAAGTTCTAATGTCATCTCAATTTTTTTTATCGATTTATTGATTTTTGTTACAGTGTATATATTGTAAATATAATTTTTCATATATTTCATTCTTAATTGTTCGGTCGCCCAAACATTATGGGTTCAGTCGCCTAATTCTGTTTTCAGTCGCTCAATTCTGTTATCAGTCGTCCACTTTGATATGTTATGTCATCTGATTATGTTAAATCATTTAATTTTTATGACATCTTTATTGCTTATTTTGTATAGGAATGACGATCATTCGGATTTTGATTAATATTAATGGAGAGTGGAAGAATGATGAACAAGGAACTATGAGTTGTGCTCACCTTATTACCTTGTATGCGAATGACGATCATCAAGATTTTGCGTTAGCAGCTTGTCATCTAGCAAATTTTGGTATCTATGAGTTGTGCTCACCTTATTACCTTGTGCATAAGTGGCGTCAAGCCTACTCGGGTACCATTTACTCCGTGCCTCATTCAAGAGATTGGAAGATTCCCGATTATATTTCTAATTTGGAAGTGCTACCTACTAAGTTCAAGCCAAAATGGGGCGACCAAATAAACGAAGAAGACCATCTATTGGAGAGTTTGTACGACAACGAAAAAGGAAATGCAGCTTATGCAATGATCTTGGACATTATAAGATGAAATGTACTCATAAAACCACTTGATGTACTAGGAAATATTGTTTTTTGAAAGTGGATGGTTGGATGTTTTTTTTAAATGTAATTGAACACTAATGATTTAGTATGAATGAATCAAAGATATTTTGTACTATTCAATCTATAAAATGTGATCAAATTAATGTTTTATGGACTATCTACTGTATTATAGTATATTATAATCGTGTGAGTATAAAATATAAAAGTGGCGTAAAATAATTCAAAGAAGAGCGAGTGAGTGATATATGATTCTTATAATAGAAAATACGAGCAACTTCACGTTTGGGGTCTATTTACTCTATTTTAGTATAGTATAATGAAGTGATAGTGTAAAATATAAAAATAATGTCATAATACCAAGAGCAACTGATAGCGACTGAGTGATATATGAGTGCTCTAACAGAACCACTTGATGTACTAGAAAATATTGTTTTTTGAAAGTGGATGGTTGGATGTTTTTTAAATGTAATTGAACATTAATGATTTAGTACGAATGAATCGACGATATTTTGTACTATTCAATCTATAAAATGTGATCAAATTAATGTTTTGTGGACTATTTACTATATTATAGTACATTATAATCGTGTGAGTATAAAATATAAAAGTGTCGTAAAATAATTCAAAGAACAACTAAGAGCGACTGAGTGATATATGATTCTTATAATAGAAAATACGAGCAACTCACGTTTGGGGTCTATTTACTCTATTTTAGTACAGTATAATGAAGTGATAATGTAAAATATAAAAATAATGTCATAATACAAAGAGCAACTGATAGCGACTGAGTGATATATGAGTGCTCTAACAGAACCACTTGATGTACTAGAAAATATTGTTTTTTGGAAGTGGAAGGTTGGATTTTTTTTTTTAAATGTAATTGAATATTAATGATTTAGTATGAATGAATCGAAGATATTTTGTACTATTCAATGTATAAAATTTGATCAAATTAATGTTTTGTGGACTATTTATTATATTATAGTATATTATAATCGTGTGAGTATAAAATATAAAAGTGACGTAAAATAATTCAAAAAGCGAATGAGTGATATATGATTCTTATAATAGAAAATACGAGCCACTTCACGTTTGAGGTCTATTTACTCTATTTTAGTATAGTATAATGGAGTGATAGTGTAAAATATAAAAATAATGTCATAATACAAAGAGCGATTGAGAGCGGCCCGGTGATATATGAGTGCTCTAATAGAACCACTTGATGTACTAGAAAATATTTTTTTTAGCTTATTTCACACTATTTTTTATTTTATAATCTCTTATCCATAAAAATATATCATAATATATTAAGTAGCATATAAAATATGAACTTGTTCACTATTTTTTACTATATAACTCAGTCGCCATTTGGTCGCTCCCAGTCGCCATTCGGTCGTCCTCAGTCAATTTTGTCTTATTTCACACTATGTTTAATTTCGTAATTTTTATACACGAAAACATTCCATAATATAATAAATATGATATAAAACACGAATTTGCTCACTTTGTTTTTACTATATCACTCAATCATCATTCGATCGCCCTCAATCGCTCTTTAGCTTATTTCACACTATTTTTCATTTTATAATCTCTTATCCATAAAAATATATCATAATATATTAAGTAGCATATAAAACATGAACTTGCTCACTATTTTTTACTATATAACTCGGTCGTTATTCGGTCGCCCTCAGTCATTTTTGTCTTATTTCACACTATGTTTAATTTCGTAATTTTTTATCCATGAAAACGTACCATATTGTCTCAGGTGCTGTCAACACATATCACAACACTCGTCCTAACTTGATTTTATTCATGGGGAGAAAATTTCGCGAATTCATGGGGAGATGACTTGAGCTAACAAAGATAAATGAGTTTGATCTCATTTTGTCCAGAAAGGCAAAAAGGGGGAGATTGAAGGGAAATATTATCTCTTAATTTAATTAATATAATTTCTTAAATTAAATGATTTTCCTAATATTATATTTTCCTTATTGATTTGATTATGTATAATATTTTATAAGATTTTTCCTTTCTTGATGATGAGATAATTATGCAAATATTATGTTGATATGATATCAACATTTGACTTTCCTTGTTAAATAGATTACCTTGTGGAGATAAATTTTATGTGAGAAGAAGTCCATAAATAAGAGAAAGAAGGACATTGATGAACTTCTTGTTCACGTTCAATCATAACACATTTTCGCACATCATGGAATTTTAGAGAAAAATATTATCATCGTTGATGTTGTTGTGAAGAGTGTCGTTGCACATGCTGCCGTGATGGTTGGAGACACTTCAGACAACACGCGTGCACATGTTGGCTGAAGATTGTGTTTCGTTGCTCCAAATTTTTGGCATCGAGTTTTTGCTTTCTTGAATAAGTTTTATTCTAGTTGTTTGATTTTTAGAAAGCATTTATTTTCTAAAAGTGTTGAGGAAATTGATTTTTGTGAAGATCACTAGTGATAGGTTTTTGTAAACGTTTCAATTTTCTAGTTATTAATTTTTGCCCTGAGGCACCACACAAGTATAAATACAAACTCTAATCTTGTCCATCTATTTATTTAAACTCAATTTTTGTTACAAACTTTAATATTCCGCTTCATTTTTGTCTTAAATGTTGTAACATTTAGCACAACACTTAATTATGATAAAACACAAATTTACAATCTTGCGCTACTGTTTTCATATTAACTCACATCCGTCAAGCAATATTCCTTATAGAAAAGAATGAAATAAGTATTTGACTACACCAGTAAATATCATGTAAAATGAAAGACAGACTCGAGATACTTGAAAAATAGGAAGATTGAACGGGGAAATTGTGATAAAATAGAGATTAAATAGGGAATTATCTCTTTCTCATGAGCTCGTTTTCCATCATTTTAACCACGTGGTTAATAAAAGTAATAAATCGGGAAAAATTACGTAAGATCGTGAACTTAACCTGAACACTTTGAAAAATAAGATATTGAAGCAAGGAAGAAAAAATGATAAAATATGTACAAGTACGGAATGCATACAAATAACCTAATAACCCAATGATATAATAAAAATAAAAACAATAAATATCTTAATTAGCACCCCATGTCTATTTGATTTGATCAAATAGTCGACTTTTGAAATATTTTAGCTTTAAATTACAGCAGCATTTCAATTATTTTTATTTCCAATGGTGTGCACAAGTAATTTTTCGGATTAACCGTCCAAATGGTGGCTAGCAAAATTTGAATTTATATCTCTCTTTTACATTTGAAAAGTTTGCTCTATATAGAACTCATATGCTCATTTGCTAGACATCTGATCCAAGCTTTCTAAACATCGCAAGCTCAAGAGAACTCAAGTGAGAAGAAAAATTGAATGTTATTCTTGTGTGAGTTAGAGAAAATATTTTCTTGATTATACTCGAGATCGAGATTGCGAGATATTAAGTTTTTGTATAAATTTGTAATTTTCTCCCTGTAATATAGATTTTCGTCGTAATTATCCAACAATACTTGCTCGGTAAATCACAGCAACTAAATCATATGTAACAAATATTGACAAAATAAATGGAACTTTGATTAAATATTTATTTACTCGATCTGACGGGATAACCTTGATGCTAAACTTATCCTCTTCTAGTCCCATCCCCTCGTCAGATGACACGTGTACCTCAAATTCTTCCTAACTTTCACTGGTGCACTGCCTGCAGGGGTCGATCCAACGGCTCGGATTTTTTCGAGCCAATTTTTTTTTTTTATTTTTAAAGGGAGGTGGGCCCGGATCACTCTTGTGGAGTGATCCAGGCCGTTCATTGCCCGTGCAGGCACAAGAGTGATCCAGGCCGTTCATTGCCCGTGCAGGCATTGCCTGCACGGGTAGATTGAAACAATCCACTTTCACTAGGCAATCATTCCTTCTTCGCCATTGGTACTATTATTTCATATTCATCTTCTATGTTTTTAATTTTTTCTAAATTCATAATTTCAAATTAATTTTATGAAAATAGAATAAATAAATTATAAGTTTGATACTTGTTTCATAAATATGATGAATCTTATTGTTTTTTTTTTTTTTTTGTTTAGTTTATTCATACGTATCTAATTACTACATAATACCATTTCTATTTCAAGTCTAATAATCAGTCTCTTCACGAACTAAGAAATAACATATATGAAAATTAAAACACTAGTTTCTTTCCCTTGAGTGACTGTAATTTATTACAAATTTACGGAAATTCAAACAAGACGGTCTCACGGGTAAATTTCATTAGACAAATATTTTATTTGATCTATTGACATGAACAATGAAAAATATTATTTTTTAAAACAAAATAAATACGAGTGAAGTCGGACATAATTTCAAAATTCTATAAAACATATATCAACTCAGTATATACTTGCACCGTCCTAAAGGTCGTTCTCTTTTTGTTTGAGATATGCATCTGCACAAGTACAAGTACGGCTCTTTCCGAAACTTCGTGGAAATTTCAAGTCCTTTCCAGTTTGCGAAGGGGTAGCAGATTCATTTTCGTTTATTTATCGTTATCCCAAAATCCGATTCAATCTATTTTTGGCCATTTCAGGCTCTGGATTCCGTGATAGGATTTCTTTCTATTTAACCGCCCAGATCAAATTAATTAAAAACACTATGTTTTTATATAAAAAAAAAATCTATGATTAATTATTGGACCTCAAATAATTGTCTGGTCCCTGATCCGTCCTCGTGCATATATAGCAGACAAACATCACTTGCATTGGGAACTTTAATTACAGATCAAATCTAGAGTGAACGAAACAGACAGACGAGATTTCCTCGAAGTTTCTTTTGAACAAACGTAACGATAGCTCGAGGGTCCAAAATATGTTGGATGTTTATGGACGGACTGGCTTCCAAACCGAATCCAAAAAAAATTAGCTTCTAGTATGGGAATCCTATGAATGTATTTCCGGTGCATCTCAGCCCTTCTTCCAGCTTTGTCTATTTTATTTTTGGAGTGTTTCTCTCTCAAATGTTCCCACTTCCTTTTTTTTTTTTTTGTGGGATAGATGTTTGTTACAATTAAATCTCGATCCCAAGAAATCATCGTGAACTTAAGACTTTGATGTCAAATAAAACATAAATTTCACATTATTCTTTGGTTTTTGCCTCTATTATTTTGGAGTGTGTATCTCTCAATTAATTAGATAAATCTTGTTCTTTGAATCTCATACGCATAGGATGTACTTCCTTATAAATAAGAGGGAACTCATTGTTAATATAAGTTGATTCAAGGGAAATAAGACTAAAAACTAACATAATTTAAAGTTATATGTCTAAAATATAATTTTGATAATTTAGAAGACCGAAAAAATAAACACGAAAATTAAGAGAAATAAATTAATTATTTCCCACCAAAAAAAATTTACGAGATTAATTAAAATATATCCAATGTCGGGAAGGTGAATGGGCTCCGTCCTTGCTTTTAGGCTTCTAGGCCTTGTCTACCGGCCATCACGACCATGCCTTTTGGGTTATGCTTTCACATTTTGTCGGTCATCTTGATAGGATAATTTTTTTAAAAAAATGAAATTACTTCCATTGATAATCTAAAAAAGAATAATTATACAACTACACTGGACAACTTTAGGAGATAACATAACCCAGCTAACCGGTTCTAATTAAACAAAATAGTTAAACCGAAAATAAAGATACATCAATAAAACCCGGAAAACAATGCAGTATAAGTATCTTAATTGTCTTAATTGTTGTATTAATATATGGCTTCTCCTTTTCAAACATGATTTTGTTTCTTGCAATCCAAACATGGTAAACTGTCGCTGCAAGGGCCAAGCATCTCATCTTTGCCAGCGTGGAGTTGCCTCGATACACACCTCTGAATGCTTTGAAGACCGCCGATTTTGAGCCCATAATTTTTTTCATGTCAAGCCATTGTCTGATTCTATTCCAAATAAGCCTAGAAATCGAGCACAAGAAAAAAAAGGCCACATTTTCAACAGCATCGCTACACACACACATTTCTTTTCCTCTACAAAATCAAGTCTATCTCGAGTTAGAAACTTACCGTGTGCATACACATCCATAATTTGAATCGATGTTTAGGTAGTATGCAGGATTTTGCCAGAAGAGGTACCATGGCCATAATCTCACACTACCAATGAAGAATCTGTAAGCACCAACCATCCCACCATTACCATCGAACCATTGATGTAGTGTACTAATAGCAGCATCAACCGAACACTGTTTCTGAACCACCTCAACCCGAATGCAAATTAGACGCTTGATTAGAGGAGATTCTTCCTTGTGTCACTACCAATACCAATCATTCTCAAACCTAGTATAGATTTGATTCATCCATTTAATCCACAAGCTCTTTTTCTTCATATGTATCTTCCACAATGTTTTTGCTAAGAGAACTTTATTCCACGCTTCCAAGTTCTTCAATCCTAATCCCACATCTTCAATCGTTTGGCACAACATTTTGCAAGCAATCTACGAGTGTTTAGTTAGCCACACAAACTTCCTGCAAAGGGCATAGACCTGCTAAATAATAATGGACGGTAGTGGAAGGATCGAAAGCCAAAAACAGTCCACACCCTGCACAACTGATCTTATCAACTCAACTCTCCCTGCATAAGATAATGAGTGACGCGGCCAAGAACAAATCTTTAAGGAAATTGTATCGAGAAGAAGACTGTAATCTGACGTTCTCAGTCATTTGGAAGTTAGGGGAATCCCAAGATTGCAGAGCGGGAGTTCACCTTGACAAAACCCAGTAACACCAATTATCTCCTGTCTAACTTCATCATCTGTAGTAGCCATAATAATACTTGACTTTATTTTATTTCACTTGCAAACCCGCCATATCCCCAAACTCATATATTTACCTCATAAACAATGAAACACTTGTCACATCTCCACGAGACAACAAAAAATCATCTGCATACGCAATGTGAGTAATACGCAAGTATTGACACTTTGGGTGGAACCCAAATGACGGCGATCGAGTCATTTGATTCAGAGAATGAGAAATGGTTTCAAGTCACAGTGTAATTAAGAAAGGGATAAAGGACCACCTTGTCTAAGTCCTTTTTTGCCATCAAAGAGCCCATGGTATTGGCCATTAATGACAATGGAGTATGACGTGGTGGTAACACATTCCATGATCCATCTAACAAATCAGCAAGGGAAATTCAAAAACGTTAGTACCTCCCTGAGAAAATCTCAATCCACAGTGTCATAAGCTTTCTAGATATCCACTTTCAACGTGCATCGCGGCAAACCACGCTATCTTGCATATTTCCTAAGTAACTCCTGTGCCAAGTGGATGTTATCCACAATAGACCGGCCCTAGATAAAAACAGCTATAGATCCATCTACTGACTTTCCAATAACATGCTTGAGCCTGTTAACTAACACCTTCGAAATTATTTTGTAAAAAACTGTGCAACATGAGATGGGTCTGAATTTGTTTACCGTAGATGCATTGGCTTGTTTCGGTACCAAGGCAATGAGGGAGTGATTCCATTGCTTAAGTAGTCTACCAATAGCGAAGAATTCATGTACAACAGCTAGGACATCTTTACCCATAAGATGCCATGATGATTAAAAAACAACGAACCAAACCCATCCGATCCCGGGTTTTATCATTATCAATATCAAACAATGTTACACGCATTTCCTCGGCTGAGACTTGATCTATCATTTGTGGCCAATCACTCATTGCAACGCACAGGCCTTCAAAAATGGTGTCTCTATCCACACTTGTCCTGTTAAGTTTGCACCCCAACAGCCCCTTATAAAACTGAACAAACTGGTTGACTATCTCATCCGGCTCTGTAGTGGAGCTACCATCTCGCAACTATAATACATTAATGGCCTTTTTCTTGTTATTTCTTTTTATGAGATCATGAAAGAATTTCGTACATCTATCACCTTACTTGAGATAGCTGATTTTAGCTTTTTGAGATATGAATGCTTGCTCTGCTTCCAATAAAGCTTGGAAAAACAAATTTGGTCATTGTCAGTCGGACGTATCCCTTGTCGGACATGAAAAATAAAATATGACTCGTTACCTTAAGAGTAAAGGATAGCATGAAATCAACTCTCCTAAGACTTAGGGGATGAGCCTTGTACCCATACTTGATCCTCGAGACCCCCTTCATCTTGTTAATTAACATTGTACCCACTGGTACTTCTGGGCCAATGTCGATGATCTTTCACCATGACTATGAGTTCGTAGTGCTGAGATCATATCGTTCTATTGGATCCTTCAAGTCAATCTTCTATGGCGTCTCTCGATTTTTAATATTTTTAGTATTTCGTTATCTTATTAACATATTAACTTTCTTAGAAAAATAAAAAAAATAAAAGAGTGAGAAAAAACAATATATTTATTTCCCAAATTTAATCATATCGGTCAGACTTATAACGAAAAAAATATTTTTCATGTACGCACATCGATCATCACCTAAGAAAAAACCAAACTACAATTTAAAATTTTTCAAAATGTCATATGCATGTAGCTTCTTAAAGGATATTTATATATTTTCAATACTTAATATTATTCATATCAACATTTTAAAAAATATTGAAAAATCTACGGAAGAACTTGAATGGTTGACTACATATAACTATTTAGCTTTTCTTCTTGTTGTGATTTTAATATTATTTTTTATTTTCTTTATAACGTGAAAATTCACAATTATTACTCTTCGATACACATTGTAAAAACACCAATGAACGCAATGCTTTTCAAATTCCACTAGTCTCCTAAACACTATTGACCAAATCCTACGTAAATCACATATTATCTAAAAAGATACTGAAAAGAAAAATCGAATTTCTAATCACATATCCAACTCTCACCCACACCAATAACCTCGACAGCATTCTTCCTTCCCGTTGTGGTTATATGTAAGACCTACAGGTCAAAAGTCAAGTAGCATAAACTCAAAATTGACTTCAATGTAACACACACACACACACACACATCCAGATGATACAAAGAAGAGAAGAATTATGGTCGGGCTGGGCACAATTCGTGCTTTTTGGGTCCTCAATAGTTCTGCAGAGCTACAACGTAACGTTGGGGGCTGGAGTGCTGCCAGTTGGAATATTGTTTCTCGCATCCAAAGCGCAGAGGAAGGTTAAAAATTTTATTTTTGTCATTCAAAACATTCATCGGACATTGTATGATTTATAACATCTATAGTATGTTTAGATATGTTTACCTTTGTGTATTTAACGCTGACTCTTACTATTCTGGTTTTTAAGCAGATATAGCACTACTTGCAATTCTCTACGAACGGACCTCTCATTCGATCGTCTAATTAGGTCCACGATTAAAGAATGGATTCCTTGTTTAGATCGTAGTAGAGATCCTAAATAATTTCGCGTCAAGACTAGATCATCAGAATTTTGGAGATCTCGCGCGATGATGGCTGTAGAGGTGGTCATGAAAGTTTTCTTGTGAAAAATCAAGGTGGTCAAATATTGATGTGGAGGAGAGGGGAGGAAAATTTTGGTGAACAAAATTTCTTTGCCAAAATCTGTGTCTAAAACTTGTGGTGTTTAATATGACCCTCAATAGAATTTTTATAAATTTTGATTCCTGATCACATTAGAATTCTGCTCACATTAAGATTCATATTTTCATTATTTAATTATAATGATCATGTTGTATATATTATAATGTAAATTCAACTCTTGACAAGGCATTATATATATATATATATACACACACACACACGTATATTTGTGTTAATACATCTATACATACATAAACGCATATTACATGTATAGACATATATATCAAATTATATAATTATTATTTAATTTCTTAATTAATTGTTAATTAATATATCAATCAATTAATCAATTCTAGATCCCTCTAGAATATTCTATGAGAATAATGTACATATAGTAATCAGCATTACTAATATTATTATTTAATTAGTATATTCTTAATTTAATAAATAAATAATTATGAACTCATTATAAACCCGATCGACGATTAGATAGAGCCGATGCACGGATGATGCAAATCTTGTTCGTAAAATAAAAATTGAAAATTTCGAATGTCAAATTTTCCACTGTTCCATTTTTGGCAACTGTCAGTTTTGTGAATTCATCCACCATGTAATGTCCAAAAAACCGACATATGTAAACCACATGCTTGCAAATTACCTGAATTGCTTAATTGTTTTATTTAATTGATTTTTTATGCTTGTATGATATTTATTAAATAACTAAAAGTATGATTGCATGATTATATGACATGATTTCATGAAATTAAAAGATTATACCCGAATATTCAATAATAGGCAGGAGAAAGGAGACCGGGGACGACCAAGACTATAATAAATATTTTTCACTAAATAATTGTAAGCCTTCCTAATATGATTAAAAATGTTATAGCCCAGCCCATTTTACCTAAAGCCCAGCCCATTTAGTAATAATTAAATAAAAAAAAAGATAAATATCCAATTTACTTTCTCTCTCCCGTAACTTCTCGGCAGCAAGCTTCGGTTTTCTTTCTTTTTCAATTTTGAATCTTTGACCGTTGATTGTGGCCACACCGGTGATCGAAAAATGAAAGTAATTACATATTCGGAAAGCCCGTGACGAGAACTATCTATTGATACCACTTTTGCTAGGTAAAATCGTGACTTCGAAAAACCATCGGAAACCCTCTTTCGCCGTTAAATCTTCGCCGCACGTCGCCGGAGTTCGAAAATTCATTGAGGGCTTTTGTTCTTTGGGTCGTAGGCTTCATTTTGGTATATATATTGAGGTACAAATCATGATTCCAGAAATTGTTTAAGTGTTGTTCCATTTTTGGATTAAATTTGGTACCAATATTGATATTTATTATATTATTGATTGTAGGTGCTATATTGAAGCTAATTAGAGGTGTCTATCAGATTTTCGGAATTTATTTGGATTAAATTCGAAAAATCAAATTTATGTAATTGGGTTTTCGAATTTTAGTATTCAATAATTAGATGTTTAGATATCATAGAATTGACGTATATTAATTTTAGAAATTATAAAGCCTAAATTATGAATTTTGGAATTTTAGGTTAAATTAGTGAATATTGAAAAAATAAATAGAACTTGCTATGAAATTTATTATTTGCCACATGGTTGGATTCTTCGAGAAATCCTTAAGATATTTCGGTGGTAAATTAGGATATTTCAGTTGAGGTACGCATGAGCTATTTTATTATGACGTCTATATGATGTGAAATGAAGTTAAGTACTTTGTAATGAGTTGTGGCGTGCCTTATGTGCTTCTGTGAATACGTGATTGCATTCATGCATTTATTTGAGTTGATACTATTAGTGCATAGCATTTCGAGCCTTGACTCCTTTGATTGCTATTGATATTGATATTGATCTATCGAGTTGTTGCATCATCGATGGAGCGGGTGGGTAGGATTAGCAATCCTGATGACTTGCATGAGGGCTGAGCGGGTAGTGTCATGCCCCGGGACGGGGGTTGGTTGGCACCGGCGTTGCTCTCAAATGTACATTCGAAAACAACAAGCCTCAGAAGTACAGAATTCAGAAACCAGTATTTTTATTCATGAGTACTGAATATTTCAATGTCTGATACAAACTCAATGCCAAATGTTTTACAGCAGAAATGTAAAACCAAATATAACGTCTTAACAAATGCAGCGGAATAAACATAAACTAGAACTGATAAACAATGGTCTTCTTCACCAGCCCCAGAATTGAATCTGCTCTTCTTCTTCTAACTTCTCTTCCTCGTTCTTATCTGAGATGGATTTGGTGGGTGAGTGATATGGTTGTCACTCAGTAAGCAGAGGCGGGAATAACTTCCAGTTTTCGAAATCGTTTTCAACAGAAACAGTAATACAAGAATATATAAATCAGAATTCAGAAATCACAGGTTTCAGAATAGAAATCAGAATTAGTAAGCACTGAGCACGTTAGTGAATTTCATGGCTAAACTAATATCAGTCCCCTATATGTTCTCTCCTCTAAGGGGTGAGGCCAGAATCAGAATCAGAATTCAGAAATGTTCAGAATATATATTCCTATCATTAGTTCACTAGGGAGTTTCAGTGCTTCAAAATCATATATCAGAAATTAAACATACAGAAACTGTGCTTTAAAACAGAATTATCAAACGTATTTCAAGATATTTATATACAAGCCTTCTTACCGTAATTTGCTAGAGTTTCGGTTGAAGTCTATTGGAAATCTGGTTGCTCTTGCAACTGGATTTTACAGCTCGAACAAGGCTGTAACGTCCCATATTCGATGACTGTCCTCACTGTATCAAGACGGGTCTTTCCAGCGTGCTTATGTCCTCACTCACACGCACCCTAGAAAACTTCCCAGGAGGTCACCCATCCCAAAATTGCCCCAAGTCAAGCACGCTTAACTTTGGAGTTCTTATGTGATGAGCTACCGAAAAGAAGATGCACCTTCGTGATATGAGTAGTACAAATCAAATCTTTTAAGCCCTCTTCAACTGTGTAGTCCATTACATTGAACAGTCTCGGAATCCCTCTTATTCCGATGTGGGATCGGTTCATTCATGTTCCCCCCACCTAGAAGCCTGCCAGGAGCCGCTCATTGTCCGTGCAACTGATGGCACCGGCGATCACCCCCCGCCCTCTTCGGCCCCGGGCCTCACATGCCCACCAGCTTCCGCTTGGTTCGTCCCCGAACCACACCGTACTAAGAGAGGTCGGCTCTGATACCACTTGTAACGTCCCAGATTCGACGACTGTCCTCACTGTATCAAGACGGGTCTTTCCAGCGTGCTTATGTCCTCACTCACACGCACCCTAGGAAACTTCCTAGGAGGTCACCCATCCCAAAATTGCCCCAAGTCTCTTAGCTCGAAAATTTAAGTAATAATCTCAAGATTTGTGTAACACCAATTCAGAGACTTGAGGGTGTTATTTATAGGCCAAAATCTGACTGTTAGACTCCCTATTAATGGCCATAATATGCATTTAACAGCCTTTATTCCATTTTATATGCTTCTTTTACAAGTCATGAGTTGAATTAATAAATGTCTGTTGGAATCTCGTTCTTCTGCTGCTGGATTCTATCTGCTGAAAAATATCAACTTCTGAAATATTAGCTGATGCTGGAATTGTTAGCTTCTGCTGGAATTTTCCTTTTCTACTGAATATTGCTAGCTGCTGGAAATATCAACTTCTGTTGGAGTTTTGCATTGCTCCTGAAATGCTAGAAATTCGGGTTCTCACATCCCTCCTTCCTTATGAGAAGTTTCGTCCTCGAAACTTGGCTATACATGATCAACAAAGAGATAAGTGTATTGCCCTCGCATATTTTCTTCCAACTCCCAAGTAGCTTCTCTTTCGGTGTGGTTGGACCATTGTACTTTGACATATGGAATACTTCGTCTCCTCAGTACTTGGTCTTTGTTATCCACAATTCGAATTGGAATCTCTTCATATTTTAGCCCTTCATTTAAATTTCCTTCAACCAACAGTAGTCCAGTTTCAAGAATATGACTAGGATCGGAAACATATCTCCTCAGCTGCGAAACGTGGAATGCATTGAGAATTCTTGACATGTCGGATGGAAGTGCTAATCTATAAGCAAGTGTTCACACTTTCTCAAGAATTTCAAAGGGTCCGACGTATCTAGGATTCAATTTCCCAGCCTTATTGAATCGGATTATACCTTTCATGGGTGAGACTTTCACATATGCCTTTTCTCCAACTTCAAATTCCACGGGTCGTCTTTTGTGATCAGCCCAGCTTTTCTGTCAATCTTGTGCAGCTTTTAATCTCTCCTTGATCAAAGCGACTTTATCCACTGTTTCTTGGATCATTTCGAGTCCAACAATGGCTCTTTCCCCTATCCTCATCCCAATATAGTGGTGATCGACACTTTCGTCCATACAGAGCTTCGTATGGTGCCATTTCAATACTGGTGTGGTAACTATTATTGTACGCGAACTCAATTAAAGGTAGATGTTCCCTCCAATTACCACTGAAGTCTAGAGCACATGCTCTCAGCATATCTTCTAGAGTTTGAATTGTCCTCTCTGTTTGGCCATCGGTCTGAGGATGATAGGCCATGCTAAGAGTAATTTTGGTCCCCATTGCTTGTTGAAAGCTCTTCCAAAAACGGGATGTAAACCTCGGATCTCTATCTGATAGTATGCTAGCTGGAACTCCATGTAGTCGTACGATCTCATTCATGTACAGTGTGGCTAGCTTGTCCAAATTATAGTTCATGCGGACAGGTAAGAAATGCGCAGATTTCGTGAGTCTATCTACGATTACCTAGATACCGTCATGACTCTGTCTAGACTTTGGTAACCCGACAACAAAGTTCATTGAGATATGTTCCCATTTCCATTCTGGAATTTCTAGAGGTTGCAGAAGTCCTCCATGTCTTCGGTGTTCTGCCTTGACTTGCTGGCACACGTGACACTTGGAAACAAACATTGCCACGTCTTTCTTCATTCCACTCCACCAAAAATTTTTCTTCAAATCTCTGTACATCTTGGTACTGTCAGGATGGACTGAAAATTTCGACTTATGTGCCTCAGACATTACTTCTTGTCGAAAGTTATCGATGTCTGATACGCACAATCGTCTTTTCATCAACAAGATTTCTTTGTTATCCGTCTCGAAATCACCATTTCCCTTCTTTAACATGCTCTTTTAGTTTAACCAAAGCAGAATCTCTATCCTGACTTACCTTGATTGTCTCTCGAAGACATGGTTGTGCTGAAAGTGATGTCAAGTTCACCTTACTCATATTCTTTCGGCTTAAAGCATCTGCTACCTTGTTGGCTTTGCCTGGGTGGTAGCTTATCGTCAAGTCGTAATCCTTCATGAGTTCAATCCACCGTCTTTGTCTCATATTTATTTCTTTTTGAGTGAACAAATACTTGAGACTTTGATGATCGGTGAAAATCTCGCACTTGGCTCCATAAAGATAATTTCTCCAAATTTTTAGTGCGAATACCACTGCAGCTAGTTCGAGGTCGTGTGTTGGGTAATTCTGTTCATACGGCTTCAACTGCCTTGATGCGTATGCAATCACTCTTCCGTCTTACATGAGTACACATTCTAAACCTCCTTTAGATGCATCACTGTAGATGGTGAAGTCTTTACCTTCAGTTGGCAATACCAACACCGGAGTGGAGGTAAGCTTCTTCTTCAAAGTCTCGAAACTTTGCTCACATTTTTCACTCTATTGAAACTTAGAGTTCTTCTGTGTGAGCTTGGTGAGGGGTATGGCTATTCAAGAGAATCCTTCAACAAATTTTCGATAATAGCCTGCTAGTCCCAAGAAGCTTCGAATTTCTGTCAAATTCTTTGGTCTAGGCCAATCTGATATTGCCTCTACTTTCTTAGGGTCCATAGATACTCCTGCTGCTGATATTATGTGTCCCAAAAGTGCGACGCTCTCTAGCCAGAATTCGCATTTCTTGAACTTGGCGTACAGTTTCTTTTCTCTCAGCTTCTGGAGGGTGAGATGAAGATGTTCTTTGTGGTCTTCCTCACTTGACGAGCATAACAGAATATCGTCGATGAATACCACAACAAACTTGTCAAGAAATGGTTTGAACACCCTGTTCATGAGATCCATGAATACTGCCGGAGCGTTTGTTAACCCGAACGGCATCACCATGAACTCATAGTGTCCATACCTTGTTCTGAAGGCTGTCTTCGGAATATGGTCTGTCTTGACCTTCAGTTGGTGGTAGCCTGACCTTAAGTCGAGCTTGGAAAAGACTGAAACTCCTTTGAGTTGGTCAAACAGGTCATCTATCCTTGGAAGCGGATACTTGTTTTTGATTGTGATCTTATTCAACTCTCTGTAATCAATACACATTCTCATGCTTCCATCCTTCTTCTTTACAAATAGGACAGGAGCTCCCCACGGAGATGCGCTTGGTTGAATTTGCTTCTTATCCAAAAATTCTTGAAGTTGCTCTTTGATTTCTTTCAACTCTGCCGGAGCCATTCTGTACGGTGCTTTTGAGATTGGTGTAGCATTGGGCACTAAATTAATCTCAAATTCCACCTCGCGGTCGGGAAGTTCGCTAGGGAGTTCTTCAGGAAAGACATCCGGAAATTCTTGTACTACCGGAATCTCTTCTAGCGTAAGTGTGGTTTTTTTCTTTACCTCGTTTAACATAGCTAGGTAAACTTCTTCTTCACTTTTTCATGACTTTCCAAGTTTGAGAAGCAGAAAGAAGAGTCTTTCGTTCTTTTGTCTTACCATTAAATAAAAGTTTCTCTTGGCGTGGAGTTTGGATGGTTACCTTCTTTCTATGACAGTCTACTAAATCACAATTCTTGGCTAACCAATCCATTCCAAGAATTACATCGAATTCCACCATGTTTAGTTGAATCAGGTTTGCCTTGAAATTTTGATCTTCTATGAGAACACTAGTATCCCGATATAGAGTGCGAGTTTCTAAAATTCGGTTTGCAGGAGTTGCTACTCTATATGGTTCTTCTAAGTTATCAGGCTTAGCTCCTAACTTCTTGGCATATCTCTTAGACATGAATGAATGTGTAGCACCACAATCAAATAACACATACGCAGGCATATCATTGATTATAATGGTACCTGCTACGACATCATTTGAGTTGTCAGCCTCTTCTTGAGTAAGAGCATAAACTCGAGCATTTGTCTTGTTTTCCTTAGGCTTGTTTGGAGTTGTTCCTCCTGCTGGACCATTCCTTGGATCTGGAAGAGGGCATTGAGCAATGCGATGGTCCATCTTTCCACAACGGAAACAAGCTCCAGAATTCCTACGACATTCATCAGTGTGTGTGAATCCGCAAGTTTGACACTTGACTCCTTCTTTGCTTGATTGAGAAGAAGTGGTTCCTTTGGATGGAGCACTGGTAAATTAGTTTCTTGAAAACCTAGGCCTCTTGAATTGTTGGCCCGGTTGGTATTGGCTTGACTGAGGACGTTTGAGTTTGTTCTCACATTCACGCCTCTTGATGTCATTCTCAGCCCTGATGGCGGCTCCCATCAATTCATCAAAACTATTGGGCTCGATAACGGCAAGTGCAGATTGAATACGGCTGTTCAATCCCTTTTTGAAGCGATGCATCTTCAAGGCCTCGTCTCCCATGATGGTTGGGGAGTAAGTTCCCAATGAGTGGAACTTAGATGAATACTCCACCACTGTCATGTTTGGTTCTTGAACCAAGCTTTCAAATTCTGACAGCTTCTGCACTCGAACTGCTGTCGGGAAGTACTGCTTCAGAAATGCCTCTCGGAACCTTTGCCAAGTGATAGGTCCCGCCCTTACCATAGCTGGTGAGACTCCTTCCCACCATTTTGCTGCTTTATCCACAAGAAAAGGTGTAATCACATCTACCTTGATCCCTTGTGGAACCTCAAGTAGTCGAAGATGGTTCTCCACCTCCTTCATCCAATTCTGTCCGACTTCAAGATCGGAGCTTCCATCGAAGTTTGGGACTCTTGCTATTCGGAGAGCCTCATAGTGATGTTTCGTCCCATTCTGAGCTGGAGGTGGTGGCGGTGGCTGATTAGCATTAGGGTTCACTAACCCTTGTAGCGTGGTTGCCACAATCGTGGCTATAGCCATCAAGTCCACCTGACTAAGACCAACTGCTGGAGGTGGTTGTGGTGGTTGTTGTGCATCTTCATCATTGTGGTTATTGTCGCGGTTGTTGTAGCGAGGGTTACAATTGTTTCTCACGGGTCTCCCGTCCATTTCCTATATTTATGAAAGTTCTAAGGTTGATGACAGAATAGAGACTAAACAAAGGAAGCAAAATGATTGAGTAATTGCTCAAAATTAATAATTAATTATGAAACCAATGGATAGAATTAAAATTTTATTGATTTCCCAAGAAAGTGCAATTACAAATAACCTTTGAAAATGCTAACAAAATGCAAATAGAACAAGTGCTATTACAAAAAGCTACTACTGAAGTCTAATCTATCACTTCTCCTAATTCCAAATCCATAGGATCCTCCTCGACTTCTTCGGAATCCTCCTCAGGTTCGTCTTCATGGTTGGCTATTACTGCTTCTAGATGTTCAATATGATCATGCAGAACTGCATTCTAGTCGCTAAGAACTTCAATAGTGTCCTGCAGCTCTTGAACCTGAGCATCAGTCTGTTCACTATACTGATTATGCTGGTGCACGAGTTGGTGATTTTGATCATTGAGTATTTGGATCTTCTCAACTAATGTATCACGTAACTCGATGAACTCTGCCACAGTCTCTTGGGAGGTTTCAAACTCTTCTTGAGTTGTCCTATTCCTCTCTTCTGCCTCTTGCAGATAATGAGCATAACGTTGAACATCACCTCTTAAGTGTTCTGCTCGACGCTCTAATTCATCTTTGTCCAGCTCTAGGCAGTAGTTATGTTCCTTGAGTTTCTCTAGCTTCCTCTCTAAGCTCTTAATGTAATTACTCTGGTCAGTCATATCCTACATCCAAAACATGGAAGAGAATGTTCAGAAATGATCTCAAAAATACAGGTCATGTTATAGACGAATACTGGAATGAACAAAATCTGTACTGTCTATGTATTTAATAGAAGAAATATGTCAAAATTTTTTGGTCTTAGAATTGCGTGAAAAATTTACTAAAAATCCTTCACATCAAGAACATGAAATGTACCAAGTTTGGTGCAAAAATGCTAAGCCGTTTGGAAATGAAAATTTCTCAAAGTTTCGAAAAATTGAAAAATTTTACGACAATGATGATATCTCTATCTAAACGAAGGATTTTGGGGTTCGTCGGCGGTGCTAGAACAAAAGTTAAGTTCTAGATTAGGTTTTTCTCGTCGAGAGCTATCCAACGCATACTTTTAATAGTAAATATTCATCCTCGATCAAAAGTTATGGCCGTTTGAAGTTTGCGCGAAAAACACCTCAACTTCCATGCGATTTGCAAGGTCTACTGCATGCGCTTGCTGGAATTCGCGGTCTACTGCAATTCTGATGCTTCTGCAATCAGTCTGCTGCTTTTCCAGCACTGCCTGCTGCTTCCCAGCACTGTTAGAACCAGCCTGCAGCATTCCGAGTCTACTGACCCAATCTTCTGCATTCAGGTCTTTTGGTTTCCATCTACTGGTTCTGGTTTCAGACTACTGGTCTGATACTACTGTTTTTTGGTCTACTTGTTATGGTCTACTGGTTTTTCTGTTATCTGCTGGTTCTGGTCTACTGATTTTTGGCCTACTGATTTTTTTTTTCTACTCATTTCAGTAGTCTATTACAGTAGCTTATTTTCAGTAGTCTATCTCAGTAACTTTCTGGACTTATTTTCAGAAGTCTATCAGAACTTATTATTTCTAGTTCCTCCTCCCCAGATTATGAAACCTGGTTTGCTCTGATACCACTTCAATGTCACGCCCCGGGAAGGGGTTGGTTGACACCGGCGTTGCTCTCAAATGTACATTCGAAAACAACAAGCCTCAGAAGTACAGAATTCAGAAACCAGTCTTTTTATTCATGAATACTGAATATTTCAATGTCTGATACAAACTCAATGCCAAATGTTTTACAGCGGAAATGTAAAACCAAATATAACAACGTCTTAACAAATGCAGCGGAATAAACATAAACTAGAACTGATAAACAACGGTCTTCTTCACCAGCCCCAGAATTGAATCTGCTCTTCTTCTTTTAACTTCTCTTCCTCGTTCTTATATGAGATGGGTTTGGTGGGTGAGTGATATGGTTGTCACTCAGTAAGCAGGGGCGGGAATAACTCCAAGTTTTCGAAATCGTTTTCAACAGAAACAGTAATACAAAAATATATAGAAACTCTTATTTTCAGAACATAAATCAGAATTCAGAAATCACAGGTTTCAGAACATAAATCAGAATTAGTAAGCACTGAGCACGTTAGTGAATTTCATGACTAAACTGATATCAGTCCCCTATATGTTCTCTCCTCTAAGGGGTGAGGCCAGAATCAGAATCAAAATTCAGAAATGTTCAGAATATATATTCCTATCATTAGTTCACTAGGGAGTTTCAGTGCTTCAAAATCATATATCAGAAATCAAACATACAGAAACTGTGCTTTAAAACAGAATTATCAAACGGATTTCAAGATATTTATATATAAGCCCACTTACCGTAATTTTCTTGAGTTTCGGTTGAAGTCTACTGGAATTCTGGTTGCTCTCGTTACTGGATTTTACAGCTCGAACAAGGAACTCTCTTAGCTCAAAAATTTAAGTAATAATCTCAAGATTTGTGTAACACCAATTCAGAGAGTTGAGGATGTTATTTATAGGCCAAAATCTGACTGTTAGACTCCCTATTAATGGTCATAATCTGCATTTAACAGTCTTTATTCCATTTTAAATGCTTCAGTTACAAGTCATGAGTTGAATTAGTAACTGTCTGCTGGAATCTTGTTCTTCTACTGCTGGATTCTATCTGATGGAAAATATCAACTTCTGAAATATTAGCTGATGCTGGAATTGTTAGCTTCTGCTGGAATTTTCCTTTGCTACTGAATATTGCTAGCTGTTGGAAATATTAACTTCTACTGGAGTTTTGCATTGCTCTCCCGTACCCTCGATGCTACGTGCATTGATGAGTGGCGACTTGATGTTGCGTTGCTACGTTCCTGGAACAGGTGGCCACTATTACTGTTGTTGATGCGATCCATTTGGACTCCGTTTGGTATCCATTATCGGTTGTTACCTTTCACGCATTGCATTGCATCGCATTTTACTTGATTTTATTTCATGTCAGTTATATTTGACGTAATATTACTGATTCGTCGTACTGGGGCCCGACCCCTCGTTTCTTTTTAAGCTGTGGTTGTTTTTGATGCCATAGCAGGTTATCCAGGAGGATTTGACACGTCTGGTGGAGCGTCAGGTAGTGCTGCCCAGTCGTCGAGTCATGGTTGAGAGTTCCCATATATATACACTATATTATGGAGTCATACATTTATCGGGGAGATGTCCTGTGCAGCTGTACTATTATTTTTACGATATTTTGAATTAATAGTTGTGTGAACGAGCCTTGCCGGCTCTACATGTGTTTAGTCCTGACCAGTGCGGCTATAGGTTGTGAATTGATGTTATGATTTTATTTCGAGTATATAAATATTATTTGTGATGTTTTGAGTTTTTTGGGATGTCCTATTTACGAATAGGTCATGCCGAAATTTCTGTAGGCCCAAAATAGAAAATTTTAATCGCTTTCGTTGTTTACATTAATAAATCCTGGTTGTTTGATCATTAAATATTAATCAGGAGCACGGGCCGCCACAGTTGGTATCAGAGCGTAACTGAGATATGCTCGAATTAGAGTCTAAGGCACTTGAGTCTAGACACAAATAACATGATTGTGCATGTGTTTAGTCCTAGCCAGTGCGGCTATAGGTTGTGAATTGATGTTATGACTTTATTTCGAGTATATAAATATTATTTGTGATGTTTTTATTTTTTGGGATGTCCTATTTACGAATAGGTCATGCCGAAATTTCTGTAGGCCCAAAATGGAAAATTTTAATCGCTTTCGCTGTTTACATTAATAAATCCTGGTTGTTTGATCACAAAATATTAATCAGGAGCATGGGCCCCCACAAAAAAATGATTTTATTTTTCTAAAAATGTTGGAGTACGAATTATTTTACGAGTTGAGCTTGATTTTTTCCAGGAAGTAGGTTTTGGGCAAACGAGGAGTTTTTAAAGATCAAAAATATTATTTTTGGGAAACTAGGTTTATATATATATTTTTAATTAAATAAGAGTTATTGGACACAATTTAACCAAATTGAGTAGGCTCAATTGCTACTATACTTGGAGGCCCAAAACCAAATCTCATTATCTTGCAATTAAATCTATAAATATGTTGTCTAGGCTTTCAAAACAACATAATCAACCTTGAGGCAGCCGAAAACACAAATCGCACTCACACATTATTTTCGAGAATAAGGGTGGAAATAAAATCAAGGAGTCTTCATTGCCCGGTCGTCCAACTTCGCACTCTCGCCAACGATCGTTTATTCGAGTGTTATAAACGCAAAGGCATGTTTAATAAATATTTTTGACGCAGCATTCAAACTATTATATGCATGTTCTATGTATTTTTGCATAAAAAATATTTGAGTTTTAATGGCTAAGTGTTTTGTCAAATATTTTCAAAGTTTCAACGATTTAAGACTTTGTTTTGAAACGTTATGATTCCCGAAGGTTAAGCTGCCAATATAAGATGAAATATGAATGAAATATGATTAATTTGAAAAGGAAACAAAGCTGGAACCATATGTGTCAAGGGCAGAGAATGGTGGAGGCTTGAGGCTAGGATTTTCCTTGCGTTTTTGGATTGGGGGGCTCGGTTATGGGAGGACCACGCCTAGGGTGTGTTCCAGGGCCTGACAGGGCTTTGGCAAGGCGCTAGGAGGTGTCTAGGTGGGGTTGGACGCAGCAGCAGCAAGAGGGAAGAGCCCACATGCACAAGGACTCTTCCGCCATGTTTGCGCGCGTTGGTGTGCTTCAAGAGGGAGTGCAGCGTGCCTCAGAGCGAGCTAGGCTGGTCCAATAGGGTCTAGGGAGGATGGTAAGGGTCTGGGTCAAGGGCTGGTGCATCAATGGTTCGTGGTGGCTCGAGTGAATGAGGGCCGAGACTAGGAGAAGCTTCACTCGCCCAGTTTCTTGTGTTGGTGGCTCGCAGCGCTAGTCAGGGGCTTGGTCTGGGCTTGGTTGGGTCTGGGCGTAGTCCGGGGTCGATGAGGGTCCGAGGGGATCATTGGATAAGTGGCTAGAGGAGTCCTAGTTCGATCAAGAGTCCTAAGTGAAGAAGCAGCTTGTGCGCAACTTTGGGTCTAGGTGCAAGGTGTATTGCGTGAGTTAGGGGCTAGTTCCTTGGGTCAGGGCTGGTCAGAAGGGTACCTAGATGGGTTGGCTAGGGTATGGCTTGAGGTGTCTTGACCATGGCTCGACTAAATAGGGAGATGGCTCGGTGGTTTCCATGAAGGGTCAATTTCAAGAATTAAAGAATAAAAACTCGAACCATGGGTCCACGGAGATGGTTCATGGCTCACAAGGGTATTTTTAGTAATAAAAAGTCTATGTTTAAAGTTTGGGAAGAAAATATTAAGTTTTGAATTTATTCGGGATTTAAACGCCTCTCGAATCGTTATTTATATAATTAATTAGAACGCCTCGATTTAAGATTAATAAAATTATGAAAAATTATATTTAAGCTTAGATAATTATTTGGGATAAACCCATGCCATTAAAAGTAAGAAAAATATAAAATCGATAATTTTTACGTCTAGGGGCAAAACAGTCATTTTACACTTGGAAATTACGGATAAGCTTGGCAGCGCCCCGAAGGGATCATAATGCACGTTAAATGATATTTTATGATTTAAAATGATGATTTTTATGAAAATACATTATTTTATGATTTATGCTAAAGTTGTGCAATTTTTACTGTTACAATGCTATTTTTGGAAAGTTATTATCTTTTACGCTTTTAAAAGAAAATGGAAAATATTTTGAGTGATGTGAATTGACTGTGAAAAAATATATGATATATGATTTTGTGGGGATATCGTTAGGGTCAAGGCCCCAGAGGAACCCCGTTTATGGGATAAGGCCCTAGAGGGACCCCGATGATCGTATTTCCATGGTGAAGCCTAGTGGCCACCCCCATGGCCATGTGGAGCTGAAGACTGGTTAGTCAACCAAAGGATAAAAGCTAGTCACTTTCAAGGATCAAACTTCACCTAAAATGATAAAGGATTGAAATCTTTACGATTAAAATGTTTTTTACAATTTACGATTTACGATTTATTTATACTTAAAATTATTTGAAATGGTTTATTTATGCTCAAAAAGCTTTTTTAAATAAAAATATGATTTTTAAATGCATGTGAATGTATATGTATTATTTTCTATTCATGTTTAGAACGTGTTGAATCATTAGACTCACTATGTTTGTATGATGTAGGATTTGATGATTTGAGGAGGTGCTGACGCTTGAGTGGATCGATTGCTTCCCGAGGGACCCATTCATTTTCCGCACAAGCTTCTTAGATAAAAGATTTAAATGATTATTGTTAATGATTTATTAAAGATATTTTTATGCTTTATTTTATGTTAGTTGATCTTTTTAAATGTCGAAGTAGGATTTTTGGTTAATTGATGATTTAGGGATATTTTTATACACTTGATATTCAAATGTTAAATCATTATGATTTATGAAAATGTTAGTATTTTAATTAGTATTTTCGAGTTTAAGCTTTTTTTTTATAAAAATGTTGAGGTCGTTTCACACCAAAACAAGCAGTTCCATTCCCCTCACTAAATTAACACTTAAGCTAACTTCCAATATATGTAATTCACTTATAAACTCTTTTATAAAACATTATGTTTGATCTCAATAAAACTACAGTCCAAATTCAACTCATTGAACTTTACTATCTCAGCGAGAACATGGAATCTGATACTTGTTTGACCCTCAATGATTCATGGATATAACTAGTTGTGGTTCACAATTTTTTATGATTCATAATAACATTTATTCTTATTCGGATTTATCCTAATTAGCCTCATTCTTTTCATCAACCCTTTATCAAGAATGTCAGATCTCATGTCTGATTGCACCTATCGGATTATGGTAAGTGCGTCTAATAGCATCACCCCATTATCCCCTAGGTATCACTAATAGTATCTGCAAGAACCTTAAGCTATGGTTAGCGTACATTATTATACCTTCAACTCATATATCCCAATCGAATATGCGGCTATTGATATATCGAGAGTTGCATATGAATTCGATAACAATGTGATGTATCTTTGAGTAATAACAGTGACATTTTATATGCAATTGAGGAAACACCTTTCCAAAATGGACGTGTCTTACTCTAACCAGAGATCCTTGCATTATTAGCTCATCAGATCACATATGATATTCGTCTGCAGGAAACCGGTGAATCTACGACTACAATGTATTGGTTCCTACGTATTTCAAAACTACATTCAACCTCACCACCTGATGACTATTCCACTTGATAAGTGAAAATCACCTGGGCAGTCCGAGTGAGGGTTGTTCGGTGAATTATCAAATGATCACCCATCTGTATGAATGGACATCTCCATGTCCTTATCAATGAAACATGACGTTTACATCACATATGCTAGTCTCAATCTCAAGCGACCTTTATTCTTATTTTAGGCAGTTAATTTGACTAGAAACATGTTTAGAATATACGGTACATTTCCTAATGAGTTTCATGATCTTACGTTGCGAGGCAGACCTCATGGTACCTATAGTATATTCGAAAACTTTATCTATGCAACTTGCATGAGTATAAGGATAAATTAAACGCCTTAGTTAGATAAAAACGTAAAATATTATTAAAATAAAGATTGTTTTAAAAAAGAATCAATAAAGCCCAAACCACAAGTTGGTTCGTTGGGCACTTATTCTAATACTATCATCGCCGATTTCTACTGTCCAAAGGTACCTGCTGCTGCAGCGTCAAATCGGGAGAAATTATAGAATAAATTTTGGGTGAATTTTTTCCTATGATGGGATTCTATGTAATTTGCCTCAATATCCATATTCATTGTCATAAAGGATGACATCCTGTCGATCTTTGTATTGATTTATGGGAATTTTAGTCAGAATCTATGTATCAAATTAAAAGAATGATCTTGGTCCAGTGTTATGAAGTCATTTTGCATTTGCTTGATCATATTGTAGGTGAATAGTTTAATGATACTGAATAATAAAGATGCATTGACTGGTATATATGGAATCATGGTTATTAGGAAGCAATAGGAAATGGATGATGTGCTGGTGTGCTCCGTGGTTTATTGTCTCTCCTATGAATTTAAGAGTTTTCCCTTAAAAAGTGTCTTTCTCTAGGCATCTTCATAGGCTGATATAATACTATGTTGATATTCGGGTTGGAATTCAAGGCTTGCTTTGGAAGTGTTGCACCAGGTTTTTCCCAACGTATCTGCCGGAAAATTATTCGGGTTCATTATTTTAGGAAGTCTAATACTGTTGAACTACCTTCATTTTGTTGGTGGAATAAAAAATTTTTGTTTCAAAGAAAATACTACATGGTTGCCCTGGTTCCTACTGTCGGGCTCACTGCTGAGGGAAGTTCCATCGAAAGACCTTCTACTTTAAGCAATTAACGCTAAAAATTTCAAGTTTCACCCTGTCTCCCTGAGCCTCCTAGGTCTGTACTGAATCTAATGTAACATTTTTCGTGGTGATTTACATTGTGTGTTTAGGATGCAGCTGATCAGCCTTCACATTAATACCATGCATCGTGTGCTATTTACTGTTGTTTTCAGTGTCTTTCGATGAAGACACGGTTGATTTTTCTTACCTCTCCTCCCGTGAACGAGCAACTGATTGACAAAATTTTTGAATAAATTATGACATGAATCCTTATGATTTATTCCATTTCCATGTTTTGAACATATCATCTTAAAAAACATGGTGTTTTTCTCTTACTCCATCTGTCTAAACCAGCAAATCATTGAATAACAAAGCCCGTACAAATGAAGCCTGCCGCGGATATGCTGAAGCATTGATGGCAGTATTGGGCAAGGAACTAAACATCGAAGTCATCAATCTTTGGACAGCAATTCAGCAGAGAGATGATCGGTCAACGGCTTGCTTAACGTAAGCTTAGCGTTTATATTTCTTCCCATGACGAAATGTTACTGTCTACGACTGCCTCAGAAAGTGCAACCCTACAATTCATTATCTTGCAAAACTGATGTGATCATGCTGAGATGGGTTAGCCGGGTTAGGAGCTCCAACGGACCAAATCAATAATTTATAGTGTTGGGAAATTTGAGTGAAGATAATGGCTGGGATTAACACCAGCAAAGAATAAAAGGAACTCGTGAATGGGCGCCGGAGGGGTGTCCGGCGTAGCCACTCCGATGCTAAAGTCAGCAGGTTGAAGATGAATACAAGCAATATTTGAGAGAAAATATGTGTAACAATGATTGTATGCTTCCGACAGGATTTCCTATTCAATTGAACACACTCTCTCGAGCTATGCCAAACTAATTCTGCTCAATGAAGTAATTAAATGTCTTTAATTATTTATCAAGAGTGAATTGCATGTCGATTTATGAAATCCCCTAGTTTTCGACCCTCAGGACTATGACTATCGGCGCGTATCCAATTTCATATATCTATGCAAATTGTAGATCCACGGATTATACTACTCGTTCCTATCACAAGTTATTCTCTCGAACTCACTCGCAATATAAAGACGTTGTCAAAGTTAGCTACGCTCTAACAACACGATAAACACAATAGTATAATCAAGAATAAATCAGAAATCGAAGTGTAAATTAATTATATCAAAGTTTTGGGGTAGGATCCCCTTAAATCCCAACAAATAATAAAATTAGCTACTAGAATTCATAGTAAAACTAAACAAAACAAAGTTTAAAGAAGAGAAACTCGATCAGAAATACTAGGCGTGACGAAAATCGCAAAGACGACGCTCGAAAATCTTCAAATCTTCAACGTCTGGCGCGAAAAATCTCCAAAGCTTTTTTTGCGGCTCTGAAATTATGTCTGAGTATCCTCAAAAACGTCCTCCTCATATCCTCCCCTTTTCTCAAGTAAGGTAAGGAATCGGCAAATATATTTTTCCAAAAATAGGTGGTGCTCGGGCGGTAGAATATTACCGCTCGAGTGCCACATCTTCTGTAATCTTGCTTCTTGGATCACTTCTCGCACCCGAGCGGTAGAAAACTACCGCTCGAGCGCCGACCTCTCTGGACTTCAGCTCTTTGCGTGATTTCTCTCGCGCCCGAGCGGTACAATCTCACCTCCCGAGCGCCGCCTCTTCTGCACATTATCTTCTTAGCTTGGCACTTGGCTTCGATTTTAGTTTTCCGGCCATTTTCCTGCAAATTTGTCACGCACAACTGAGAAATGATCAAATGCATATGCTTACTCTAAAACGAACAAAATGTGAACGAAATGTACGCATGCACAATGCAAACACACACAAACTAATGCAATAAAACACGTAAAAATCACACCTATCAACCCCCTCATACTAACATTTTGCTTGCCCTCAAGCAAAATAGGTTACAGATTACAATTAAAACATGAAACAAAAACAAAAGGGAGAGTATTAGAGTAACTAAACTGATGGTGAAATAGCAAACTGACATCTCCTGCCTCAGCGGGTTTGTGAACCACATCCACTTAGTCAAATCAAAACATACATTACTACCCCTTCAAAACATCGCACAACATTTGTATTTTTCCAAAAGGTGTGGCCGTGTGTGCTGTGGATTTTTCTAGCTTGTGTTTCAGACAGTTTTATTCGCAAATCATGTGGGTCGCCGAATCAACAAGTCAACGCAAATTTCTCTCTCCTGAGTTATGTTTCTACTCGGGACCAACCAGTAAACATATAAAGCGGTAGAGTTTCATGGTAGAACAACAAAATTTATGGAGTCAATAGCCATAAGTGTTAAGTGGTTCAGAAAGATGGGGAGTACGTAGATCATTTTCACTATGCATTTGTCAGAAATTTTCTCTGACATTCCTCAACGCCTTACATCTCCTTCTTTTTAGCCTTGGGATAGGATTTCATCCCTTTTTGGCTCCCCCTCACCTTACATCCCCTTTTTTTATTCCATTTTTTTTTGCGCATAGTTTTCTCATGCGTACTCCCTAGGCTTTGGATATAGGGTATGTTTATTTATCTGGCATAGTGATGAATTTTTAGGTCCTATGCACGATTGGGATGAAGGATGTTTGAGGGATAATTTTGATTTTCTACTTGAGTTCATGCTACTGGTTAGTCATTCATTTCAACAGGTAATCATTCAAGTTCTACTCGCATCTTATGTTTCTCTAGTTCCTCTCAAAGATTATTTTGAATTTAACTGTCATTGACACCACTATAAAAATCCACTATATGTGCATATATATAAAAAATTTTAATTCTCCGAGGGATTCATAACGAGTGATAAGACTAAGCAACATGCAGTTCATTTAGCCCAAAATCATCATTGGCTACCAATTTACTTATTTCACCATCAACTGACTCACATGCGAGACACATACTAACCGACCCCCTCATACTAAGTGTGTGCAATGTCCCCATTGCACCAAAGACGAAAACACATAAATGCAAACATTAATGCAGAAACAGAAAAAAATGCAAAATAAATGCCCAAATGAAACAACAATTAGAAATAAAACATAAAGCAGTAGAAAATGGAAATGCAAAGAAGGGGAAACAGTGAACTCTGTCGTGCTCCGGTGGTGGCACTCCGGCTGCATCCACCTGCTGAAGATAGTCAAACTGAAATTGTAAAACTCAACAAAAGTACAAGAAAGAAAATTAAAACGAGTAGAGAGGGAAAGAAATTAGTTCTCAATTTATAGTCGAGAGCTAGACTGCAGGTTCCCCTCAGTTCTGATTGTTTTGGAATCGAGTGACTCCAATTTGTCGTTCCCCTGTGCCACCTAAATATTTATCCAGTCGTTGAGCATTGACTGTGAATGGCTCATTTTTTCCATCTCTCACAGTTATGTCTCCCGAGGGGAACACCTTGGTGATCATGTAAGGCCCCGTCCACCTTGACTTGAGCACGCCAGGAAACAGGCGCAGCTTGGAGTTGTATAGCAGCACCGCTTCACCTTCTTTGAATTCTCTCGACGTGATGCGCTTGTCAGGTGCTAGCTTTGTACGCTCTAAGTACACGTACTTCAGGTGTGGAGGCCGTGGTTTTAGCTCACGTGTTGGCGGTTCCTCCATGCTTGACTTCTGAGGGGTCAAATCTCTTTGATCCCTCGTGTCCTCCAATTTCATCCTTTCTGGCTTCTTCCATTGATGGTTGGCATTACAGTACGCCACTCTTGCAGATTTTTCTTCATCAAGTTCATCCTCCTTCAATTCAGTGGTGAGCGTGGCTTCCATTGGGTCCTTCATAGCATCCTGCACAAATTGACATACAAGTGAATCCGATGAATCAACTATAAAACAATCATTAGTGTGCAGTGTGTGCTTAAGAGCGTTAAAAACATTAAAAGTGATTTCTTCCTTTCCCACTCTCAATCTCAACTTCCTTTCTTGCACTTCAATCACGGCCTTGCCAGTTGCAAGGAACGGTCTCCCTAAAATCAGAGGCATCTCCCTATCCTCTTCCATGTCAAGCACCACAAAATCTGTAGAAAATGTAAACTTTCCCACTTTTACTAACACATCTTCTTTGACTCCTCGTGGATGTTTGACGGATCCATCAGCTAGTTGCAAGGACATCTGTGTCGGTTTAGGTTCGCCCAATCCAAGTTTCCTGAATACAGATAAAGGCATAAGATTAATGCTCGCACCAAGATCACATAAAGCTTTAGGAAAAACAACATCACCAATCATGCAAGGGATAGAAAAACTCCCTGGATCCTTTAGCTTTGGTGGGATCTGGTTTTGTACCAATGTAGAGCAATTCTCAGTCAATTTTACCGTCCTGTGATCCTTCAACTTCCTCTTATTAGCTAAGATGTATTTCAGAAATTTAGCATAACTCGGCATTTGCATCAGAGCATCAGCAAAAGGAATATTAATGTGCAATTTTTTGAATATCTCTAAAAACGTACCGAATTGCGCATCCAATTTCGCATTTTTTAATGCTGCAGGGAAAGGTGGGGGAATTGCAATTGTAGATTGTGCAGTGGGTGCGGGTGTAGATTTAGAAGATTTACCTGTAGATATGTCAACCGCTCCCTCTCGTTGATCTTCTTTTTCTCTCTCTTCTTGTTCAAGCACTTTTCTGCTCCTCAACGCTATGGCTTTCACTTGCTCTTTCGGGTTAGTTTCCGTGTTGCTTGGCAAGGTGCCTGGTTCTCTGCTCGTGATCATTTTAGCCAACTGACCTATTTGATTCTCTAGGCCCTTTATTGATGAATCCTGGTTTTGCAGTCTAGTCTCGGTGGCTGAAATGAACTTAGACATCATTTGCTCCAAACTAAATTTCTCATCTCGAAGCTCATGTCGATACATCGGTTGCTTACTATACTGCTGTCCTCCTTGTGGTCGAGTCTGACTTCCTTGACCACCCCATGAGAAGTTGGGATGTTGTCTCCATCCAGGGTTATATGTGTTCGAATATGGATCATTCCTTGGACGGTTTGGGACTCCCAGTTGATTCACAGGTGCCCCTTCTGGCACATGAAAGGGATTTCCATCTTGACAGTCCTTAACATAATTTTCTCCTCCGCATTTTTCACAGAATATCTCTTGAAGACGCATAACCGTGCCACCCATATTCAACCCATCCAGTTTCCTATTCAAGACATCAAGTTGTGCAGTAATAGCAGAAAGGTCAGTTACCTGCTGAACTCCTGCACTCCTTCGCTGGTTGTTCCTTTCAGATTGAGGATGATAGCTGCTAGCAGCCATCTCCTCCAGTAACTCGTATCCTTTCTCAACCGTTTTTCTCAAAAAATTTCCGCAGGCCGCAGCATCTATCATGGTTCGGTTAGATGAAATTAAACCATAGTAAAAAGTTTGGACAACTAACCCAAGAGGAAACTCATGATGTGGGCATCTTCGCAAAAAGTCTTTGTAGCGCTCCAAAGCCTCGTAGAGTGACTCCTGCTCAAACTGAGAGAAGGTGGTTATGTCCGCTCGCAGCTTCATGGTTTTCGATGGAGGAAAATATTTCAAGAGGAATGCCTTAGCCATGTCTTCCCAAGTTGTGATTGACCCTACAGGCAAACAATTCAACCAAGATTTAGCTTTATCACGCAAAGAGAATGGAAATAAATGTAGTCTAACAGCATCATCTGAAACTCCATTAAATTTAAAAGTATCGTAAATTTCTAAGAAGTCGGCAATGTGAGTGTTCGGATCATCCAGCACATTCCCCCCGAATTGGACAGTGTTTTGGATCATTTGAATTATGGCTGGCTTGATCTCAAACTGATTTGCCCTGACAGTTGGTCGCACTATGCTTGGACGTGCTCCATCAAGTGACGGTTGCGCATACTCAAGCATGGGTATGCGCCTTGGCTCTTCAACCCTTAGATCTTCATGATGCTCCTCCTCACGCTCGTTCATGTTCATTATGTCGTTAAGCCTCTGCTGTTGTCGTCTCCTGCGTAAGATTCTTTCAATCTCGGGATCGAATATCTCTAGTTCAGGCTCTAGAGACCTTGGCATGCACAAGAGAGATACCTGCGAAGAAATCAAAGATGCCAAACAAAGTGAAATAGAGAATGCTAAAGTAAATAATTAAAAATAAAATTGTAGATTAACAGTCGCCGGCAACGGCGCCAAAAACTTGATCGATCAAAACTTGCACTGTGGAATCCTTAATACAATATGATTTTGTATGCTCAAAAATTAATCGCAAGTGCACAATGTCAAGTAATAGTATAATGTACGTAAGTACGAGTATCGTTCCACTGAAGACTGTATTTAACAATTATTATTTTCAGTTATTAAATCTTTAGCAACGAAAGTTGATTGGTTGATTATTACTACTATACTTAATTAAACATGCAAATAAAATGAGTAAAAAATTAGATAATCAAATATAATATCTAAAATAGTTGATTAAAATTCAATGAGAAATGAATTTGTTGGGAATATCGGTTCACCTACCCCTCGTTAATTAATTAATTTGTTCGATAATGATTGTATGCTTCCGACAGGATTTCCTATTCAATTGAACACACTCTCTCGAGCTATGCCAAACTAATTCTGCTCAATGAAGTAATTAAATGTCTTTAATTATTTATCAAGAGTGAATTGCATGTCGATTTATGAAATCCCCTAGTTTTCGACCCTCAGGACTATGACTATCGGCGCGTATCCAATTTTATATATCTATGCAAATTGTAGATCCACGGATTATACTACTCGTTCCTATCACAAGTTATTCTCTCGAACTCACTCGCAATATAAAGACGTTGTCAAAGTTAGCTACGCTCTAACAACACGATAAACACAATAGTATAATCAAGAATAAATCAGAAATCGATGTGTAAATTAATTATATCAAAGTTTTGGGGTAGGATCCCCTTAAATCCCAACAAATAATAAAATTAGCTACTAGAATTCATAGTAAAACTAAACAAAACAAAGTTTAAAGAAGAGAAACTCGATCAGAAATACTAGGTGTGACGAAAATCGCAAAGACGACGCTCGAAAATCTTCAAATCTTCAACGTCTAGCGCGAAAAATCTCCAAAGCTTTTTTTGCGGCTCTGAAATTATGTCTGAGTATCCTCAAAAACGTCCTCCTCATATCCTCTCCTTCTCTCAACTAAGGTAAGGAATCGGCAAATATATTTTTCCAAAAATAGGTGGTGCTCGGGCGGTAGAATATTACCGCTCGAGCGCCACATCTTCTGTAATCTTGCTTCTTGGATCACTTCTCGCGCCCGAGCGGTAGAAAACTACCACTCTAGCACCGACCTCTCTGGACTTCAGCTCTTTGCGTGATTTCTCTCGTGCCCGAGCGGTACAATCTCACCGCCCGAGCGCCGCCTCTTCTGCACATTATCTTCTTAGCTTGGCACTTGGCTCCGATTTTAGTTTTCCGGCCATTTTCCTGCAAATTTGTCACGCACAACTGAGAAATGATCAAATGCATATGCTTACTCTAAAACGAACAAAATGTGAACGAAATGTACGCATGCACAATGCAAACACACACAAACTAATGCAATAAAACACGTAAAAACCACACCTATCATGCACCATCTCCTCACTTTGGGGGAACTTCTAATGAGGCCACCACCTCTGGTGATGCCAGTAAAGAAGATGCTTCCGAACCTATGGATGTTGTGTCAGATGCTGAGAACACCTCGGGCAATATCGACCTCAGCGATTATGATCTGTCAAGCAGTTTCAACAATATGTTCTATACAGAGGAAGCATTCTCCAACTGGTCCCTCTACACCAACCGGGCTTTTATTGAAGAACGAAATGCTAACATGGAAGCCTTCTCCCGGAACAATCTGATCGAGTTTCTCAAATCACGCGGTCTGTTTTCTACCGTGCCTTCTGTACTCCCCTATTGTCGTAAAGTGGTACTTGAATTCTGTGCCAACCTCTCATCGGGTGTTGGTGATGAAAGATCGGCTAAATTTGGCCGGGTTTTTGTGCGCAATAGCGTGTTCAACTTCAACCCCAGGTCATCTATAATTACTATGGCACTCCTGATATTTATGACGGGATTCAACCTGACCTCCACCAGGTTACATTTGTACAAACAGGAGGAATGATCAACCGATTCCCTTCTCATCTGGAGAAGTTATCTGCAGCCACCTTGACTTCACTATACTCTATCCTTCACAAAATAGCTATCAGAAATTGGACTCCCTCGACAAATTCAACGATAGTTACCAAGGTTCAGGCACTGACCTTTTTTGTCATTGGCAACTTTACCTTGAACTTTGGGCGTCTGGTCTTTAAAATTGTTATGCAGTATGCACATGGAGGATTGAAGTCATCCAAGCTTCCATTTCCCTCTCTCATTTATGGTATCTTGGAGTCACAAAGGTTTATTAAGGACATCACTGAACACTCCACGGATGCCAGTGAGCTGTTGAAGATCGTTTATGCTCTTTTCAAGGGAAATAGGAAGGTTGATCTTCCTTGGTCCAAGCCCCGTAATACTTCTGCGGCACCTACTGGACCGCCAAGCACTCATGCTCCTCCACAGCCCACTGCTTTCATCATGCTCACTGTCCCAGAAGTGCAAGCACATATTGATCATGATATGGAAAAGATTGAGCAAGCCAAGACTGATATTGCCTACTATGAAGATGTGGCTACAAACTTCCGGCTACTGTTGAAGGTAGGAGTCTTTCCCGGACAAAAAGGGGGAGCTGATGATCAAACGAGGCTGGTCCATCAGGGACCAAGGATAATGAGGAGGATATTGATGATTCTGATGAAGAAGAGGAGATAGATGAAGGGGATGGAGGAGATGATGAAGTTTAAAAATTTTACTTTATGTTTTTCTTGTTTTAATGCTGAAGTTCTTGTTGTCTTATTTTTGCTAATGTTTCTGTTTATATTTTTTTTCTGCGCCTGATGTATTTACTTAGTAAACTGCTAATGAAATGATGCAGGTGTTGTTTCAAGTGTTGCCAACAATTCTAACAATACCCATGCTAACCTTATTTTATTCAGGGGGAGAAAAATTCTCTAACTCAGGGGGAGATGAATTGAGCTAAACAAGGATAAATGAGTTTGATCTCATTTTGTCCATGAAAGGCAAAAAGGGGTGGGAAATACTAATTCCGAATTCAATTGATTTAATTCCTAAAGATTTAAATGATTTCCCTAATATTTGCTTTTCCTTGTCAATTTGATTTCATATAATATCTTGTGAGATTTTGTCTTTCTAAGATGATGAGATAATTAAGCAAATATATTTTAGATATGCTATTTATGATAATGATTTAATGAGATATGGTATTAATATTTAAAAAGAGTTTATTTCTAATTAAACTCTTACTTTCCTTGTGCAATAGGTTTTCTTGAAGAGAAAAAGTCTACACCTATAAATAAGAGATCAAGGACATTGGTAAATGGCTTCTTGATACAAGAACATACATATACGCACTTGTGCACGCCGTGAATATCAGAGAAATAAGTCATCAAGGATCGTGCTGTTTTGAAGAGTGGTGATCGCGTGTTGCCTTGAATGTTAGGGACATCTGCAGACAACATCCGTAACGAAGTTGGCTGAAGATCGTTTTCGTGGCTCCTCTTTTGGCATCACGTTTTTGCTTTCTTAATTGATGTTTTATTATTGTTGGTTGTTTTAGAAAGCTTTTATTTTCTCAACGTATTGAGTAAATTGATTTTAGTCTTAATCACTAGTGATATGTTTTTGTAAACAGTTTGGTTTTCTAGTGATTATTTTTTGCCATACGGTAAATACTTGTGCAAATTTAAATTTGTTCATCAATTTATTTAAAGTCAATTTCTGTTACAAAATATAATATTCCGCTGCATGTTGTCTTATATGTTATAACATTTGACACAACACTTAAATCTGATAAAACACAAATTTACAATTTTACGTCCTATACTAATTTTTATTATTTACTAGTATCTGTCGAACAATATTCCTTACACTATCGTTCTCTCATTTCACCGCCCCATCAAATAAATATTTGGTGCCAACGGGTAGATAGGAAGCTGATGGCTACAACTTCTTGCCATGTCAATCGAGAGATTATGGCGACAAGAACATCGTCTGGCTGATCTCGTCCACCTCCTCGATCTCACTTTTGTTCTTCATTCTGGAAGATGGAATAAAACGAAGCCAAATAAATTATACACCGTGAAATCTTCAAATCATAATCATATTGATCCCTTTTGAAATCATATTCTCAATTAATAGAGAGAGTTATAGATGTGGTTTGGCTTAAGCATATTCTCAACGAAATTCTAGCTTTTTAGAATTTTTTTATGGTCGATTTTCTTTTCCGGTGACTTTACAATTAATTATTTCACCAAAAATTCTTTTAAAATTAATCATAAAATCCCAAGGTTCCTAATATCGAGAGACTAAATAAATATTAACATCATTGTACAATGTCAACATAACAATTCTAAACATTTGTAAAATTGATCCTTTACAGCATTATGCATCAAACCTGTGAACGAACAGTAAACTAATCAAATAAAAATCGAGGGGTGAATTGTACCTTTTGAAAAATAGATCTGATCAACGAAACCTCAAAAAGGAACGCAGGTGAATGGGGAAGACGATGGTGGCTCCGCTGGAACTGGATGGTGTCTATGGCAATGGACGTTTCAACGGGAGGTCATGGGTGTGGGCTAAGGTTTTGTATTTTTTTTTATTTTGTTTTGATTGATTCGATTTTCTGATATACACGCACGAGTACTCTTGTGCTAGGGTTGATTGCTTGTACAGTCCGTTTTTTAACAAAAATATAAATGATAAAATAAAAAAAATGTAATGTTTTCGTAAATAAATAGTCATCAAAACGCAATAGATAAACCAATTTTATGAAATTTTCGTAAATAAAAAAAGCCAAAAGACACAAAGTCAAAACCATGTTGGTAAATAAAAAACCATAAAAGGGATAAAAAATAAGAGACATTATAAAAAACATTAATTAAAGAGACTTTATTATATATATAATTCAACAAAACAACTAATTTATAAATAATAGAAAATAAATCGAGACCAAACCCCCAAAATTCGAGTTAATAGTAATATTTGACTCTACAAATACAATTAGGGTTGTAAAAAATGAACTCGACCAGAGTTGATAAAAAAATATCGGGTTAAGACTGGAGGTTTTCGGATTCTGGTGAGTCGGGTTGGACCCGAAACCTGAAACGGAAAAAATTTCTTGGGTTGAGCTGGTTGCGGGTCAACATGGGTTGAGGTAAAACTTTACATTCAGTCTTTATCAGGAAAAAATATATTTATACACTTCCTCATCCAAAAAAAATGTTTCTACACTCTCTAGATCCACATGTTTTTTATCGGATGAAATTCGGTAAAAACATTTAAATAAAGTATTAATATATAATATTTGAGCATCAATTGTTTTAAATTATGATACTAATATATGATTTTTGAGTATTCAAATATGCATGTAAGTATTGATATTAATGACATATTTGCTTCGGAAGAAAATCGATACAAATTTCTGAACATATTATACTAATATACTATATTTAAGGTACTAATATATGATTATTGACTACCCAAACATGTGTTATAAGTGTTAATATTAATAAAATTGTTCAAAATTTATAATCAAAATCTCATCATTTTTACTGGACTTAAACTAATTAGTACTCGAATATCATATATTAACACCATATTCTCAAAAGTTTCCACCGATTTTTACTCGTGAAAGACATGTAAGCCTGATGAGCGCTGAATATATTTTTGTGGATCAGAAGTACAAAAACATATTTTTATTAAATGAACTAAATGCAAATTTTAGTTTGAGTTTGATAATTTAAAACAAATTTGCCCGAAGATTGACTATATTTTTATATAAAGTTCGTTTGAATTTATTTATTGTATATTGATATCATAAATTTTTATCATGTAATATTTATTTTGTAAAATTTTGAATTTTTTTAAAATTGTTTATTTGGTGTAGTAAATATATTTTAAATTTTCTACACATAGACTTTAAAATATAAATCATATATAAGTTGAGATTTTGTTATTACGTGTTTATATTAAAATAATATTATTTTTTAAAAATAAAAAATTAAATCCGGATGGTTTGTGTTGATCAGGTTAGTCGGGTTCGGGTTGATCATTTCAGGTTGATTCGGGTTTGAGTTGAGAAATTTTTTAATTATACCTTATGTCAACTCGACCCACCCTAATTGACACTGTTATATCTATTCAAGATAAACAGAGAAAAAAAATGTAAAACGCGAAAGTACCAACTAAATCACGAAACTTTATAAATGGTTAGATTTGTAGATAATTATGATTGATGATATTTATGTATCCTATAAATAGGGACCTTTGTTTGAGAAATAATACAACTGATTCTTGAGTCATTCTCTGAATTTTCTCTAATAAATGATAGTAAATTTATAACATGTTATAAGCACCGATCGTTTATTGAGCATATTTATTAATAGTATGTCTTTTGTGAGACGAGTCAACCGTGCCTATATTTACAATAAAAAATGATATTTTGGGCATAAAAATAATATGTTTCATGTGTGATCCAAATAGAATATTCGCATGACAAAATTGACATGTGAGAGACTTTCACATGAGTTTTGGTAATCTATTAATTAATATATATCTACATTTTTCTACATTATTATATATATATATATATATATATTATTTTTAAATTTGAAACATTTAGAGTAACTAATTTGGTGTCATGTTGATTTTTTTAAATACCAACAATACCCCTCTAAAATTATAAATATACTCTATTTTCATTTAACAAAAAATATCATAAAAATCTATTTAACTAAATTTGTGTATCATCTTACCATTATCATATCCATTTCCAAAATTTTTAAAACTAATAAAATATTTTTGCAATCTTTATCCAAATTTTAGAATTTTTAAATGATAATTTCCTTACATAAAAAAATCATTATAAGGAAGCATTAAATTTAAAATAAAAAAAATCACCACAAAAAATAACATATGCGAAAAGTTATAGTAGTATTAATATATAAGCACCTTATACTAACCTAATGTGGTCATGATATAATTTTGAGTTTTCCGAAAATATTCTGTCTTCTATTATTTTTGAATTTAAAAAAAAATTAGCATAATCAGTTTCGTGTATAAAACAAATTATTAAGAAAATTAGATTTTAATTTTTTTTATCGAATTTATATATAGAGTATTGGTCGGTTCATATTGGGCTCACTTTCACCAACAGACACGGAAACCACCCCTTCACTTTCATCGTCTCCTCCTTGCTTCTCAATTCTCCCCCTTCACTGCCATAACTCTAACTTTTGAATCCGCAGACGACGAAAAACCGATAATTCTCTCTTTAAGTTTTGATTTTAGGTGGATTTAAACTAGTCTAAGTTTACAGATTCTCTAAAAACTTTGGTTTTGTTTTGCTAATTTTGTTTCGGTCGGTTGATTGATCTTTAGGTTAGGCGCGCCGTATTTATCTTATCTCCCGTCGGAGTTCTTCCATTCAATATCTTTGCTGTACAGACAAGAATCGAGGTTTGTTTTATCTCCCAAAACTCGTTTGGTGATATTTCTTTTCTTTTTGTAACGGGATTTTTGACTTGGATATTTACAGTTCCTTTTCTTTTCTTTGGGTTGTTCAGAATGAGTGAGAACGGGGAGGTGGACAAGATCAGCCAGTTACCGGACGATGTTCTTGTGGCCATAATATCTCGATTGACATGGCGAGAAGCTATCGCCACCAGCATCTTATCTACTCATTGGCGCCACCTCTATACTTACATCACTCGGCTCTCCTCAGCACTCGACATCCCTCTGAACAATCGAAAGACAAATATTTTGAACAATTACAGGAAAAAGAATTCCCCAACCACATGAAGGAGACTTATGATTTATTGGCTTCAAACAAAGACTCTCGTTTTTTGGAAGAATTCAAATTTCATTCACCCTATCTGAAGGGAGGCAATATTAAGACGAGGCTTCCATTGTTGCTGGAAAAAGGAAGTAGAAAGCATCGACATACGCATAATTTATCAAAACAAAGCTATGCCTGGCTATTACACTTTTCCCCGTAGGACTTTGATTAAGAGCAAAGGTGGCGACTTAGGGTTGTTTCCGGGCCTCAAGTCACTCAGAAAATTGTCTCTATGCTCTCTTCATGTAGATGATCGAGATGCTGGGTTTTTCATTTCGATTTGTACTGTTCTCGAACACTTGTCCATCGTGGATTCTCACAAGCTGAAAAAAGTGTCGTTGGTTGGACATTCAAAGTTGAAGAGCTTGGAAGTTTCTTCCTCGGAATCCAAGGGCATGCAACCTTGCCGCAAACTCCATCTGCCTGCGTGTGTTTACAAACACAGAAGTAGGAGCTAAATGAAGCTGTTGGAATCGATGGATCTCAGCAGCATTTGTCCACATTCGTTCTATACCATAAGAGATCACAGCTTGGAGGGGGGAGAAGCGTTTAACTGGGATCATGGTTTGGAAAATAGTGAAGAAAGTTTGGCTCGCCGGACGAGCTACGCTCCGGCAAACCAGTCTGCTCGCGCACACATCAACATCCAAATAACATCCAGTACTCAAACTAAATTATAATACCAACTCTTGTTTTAACCAACGATAATTAGCAAAACATCTCAAGCGATTAAAGAAGATCCATATTCATAGACCAGAAAAAAAATACAAGCTAATTATTGACGTAATTCATTCGATTAATTTCTACAAGTATACATAGCAGATTTAAAACCTCCTAATCACAAGGAATTTTTCGCCGTGATCCTGAATGAATTGATTGTAAGAAACATCTGATACTTTCGTGGAGTCACACAGAGTTCATCGGAATCCAAGTGCAGGTAACTTTGTCGCAAACTCATTCTGCCTGCGCGTGTTTACAAACACAAAAGTAGGAGCTAACAGAAGCTCTTGGAATCGATGGATCTCAGCAGTATTTTTTGCAACTATTCTATGCCATCAGAGATCTCAACTTGGAGGGGGAAGATGCGTTTAACTGGGATCATGGTTTAAAAAACAATGGAGAAAGTTTGGTTCGCCGGATGAGCTACGCTCCGGGGAACCAGTCTGCTCGCGCACACATCAACATCCAAATAACATCCAGTGCTCAAACTAAACTATAATACCAACTCTTGTTTTAACCAACGATGATTAGCAAAACATCTCAAAAGATTACCGAAGATCCATATTCAGAGATCAGAAAAAAATACAAGCTAATTCTTGATAGAATTCATTCGATTAATTTCTACAAATATACATAGCTGATTTAAAACCTCCTAATCGTAAAAATTTTGCGTCGTGATCCTGAATAAATTGATTGTAAGAAGCATCTGATAATTTCGTTGAGACACGCAGGGTTCCGCGTAATCCAAGTGCAGGCAACCTTGTCGCAAACTCCATCTGCCTGCGTGAGTTTACAAATACAGAAGTAGGAGCTAACAGAAGCTGTTGTAATCGATGGATATTAACAGCATTTGTCTGCATCTTTCTATGCCTTCAGAGATCTCAGCTTGGAGGGGGAAGATGCGTTTAACTGGGAACATGGTTTGGAAAATAGTTAAAAAAATTTGGCTCGTCGGACGAGCTACGCTCCAGCGAACCAAATTGCTCACGCACACACAAACATCAAAATAACATCCAGTACTCAAACTAAACTATAATACCAACTCTTGTTTTAACCAACGATGATTAGCAAAACATCTCAAGAGATTACCGAAGATCCATATTCATGGACCAGATAAAAAATACAAGCTAATTATTGACAGGATTCATTCGATTAATTTCTACAAATATACATAGCAGATTTAAAACCTCCTAATCGCAAGAAATTTTGCGCCGTGATCCTGAATGAATTGATTGTAAGAAGCATCTGATACTTTCGTTGAGACACGCAGAGTTACCCGGAATCCAAGGGCAGGAAACCTTGCCGCAAACTCCATTTATCTGCGTGTGTTTACAAACACAGAAGTAGGAGCAAACATAAGGTATTGGAATCGATGGATCTCAGCAGCATTTTTCTGCATCTGTTCTATGCCATAAGAGATCTCAACTTGGAGGGGGAAGATGCGTTTAACTACGATCATGGTTTGGAAAACAGTGAAGAAATTTTGGTTCGCCAGACGAGCTACGCTCCGGCGAACCAGTCTGCTCGCGCACACATCAACATCGAAATAACATCCACTACTCAATCTAAGCTATAATACCAACTCTTGTTTTAACCAACGATGATTAGCAAAACATCTCAAGAGATTACCGAAGATCCATATTCATGGACCAGAAAAAAATATAAGCTAATTATTGACGTAATTCATTCGATTAATTTCTACAAATATACATAGCAGAATTAAAACCTCCTAATCGCAAGAAATTTTGCGCCGTGATCCTGAATGAATTTATTGTAAGAAGCATATGATACTTTCGTTGAGACAGGCAGAGTTCCTCGGAATCCAAGTGCAGGCAACCTTGTCGCAAACCCCATCTGCCTTCGTGTGTTTACAAATACAGAAGTAGCAGCTAACATAAGCTGTTGGAATCGATGGATCTCAACAGCATTTGTCTGCATCTGTTCTATGCCATCAGATATCTCAGTTTGGAGGGGGAAGATGCGTTTAACTGGGATCATGGTTTAGAAAGCAGTGAAGAAATTTTGGCTCGCTGGACGAGCTACGTTCCTGCGAACCAGTCTGCTGGCGCACACATCAACATCCAAATAACATCCAGTACTCAAACTAAACTATAATACCAACTCTTGTTTTAACCAACGATAATTTGCAAAACATCTCAAGAGATTACCGAAGATCCATATTCATGGACCAGAAAAAATACAAGCTAATTATTGACAGAATTCAATCGATTAATTTCTACAAATATATATAGCAGATTTAAAACCTCCTAATCGCAAGAAATTTTGCGCCGTGATCCTGAATGAATTGATTGTAAGAAGCATCTGATACTTTCGTTGAGACACGCAGAGTTACCCGGAATCCAAGGGCAGGAAACCTTGCCGCAAACTCCATCTATCTGCGTGTATTTACAAACACAGAAGTAGGAGCTAACAGAAGGTGTTGGAATCGATGGATCTCAGCAGCATTTTTCTGCATCTGTTCTATGCCATAAGAGATCTCAACTTGGAGGGGGAAAATGCGTTTAACTGCGATCATGGTTTGGAAAACAGTGAAGAAATTTTGGTTGGCCGGATGAGCTACGCTCCGGTAAACCAGTCTGCTCGCACACACATCAACATCCAAATAACATTCAGTAATCAAACTAAACTATAATACCAACTATAGTTTTAACCAACGATGATTAGCAAAACATCTCAAGAGATTACCGAAGATCCATATTCATGGACCAGAAAAAAATACAAGCTAATTATTGACAGAATTCATTCGATTAATTTCGACAAATATACGTAGCAGATTTAAAAACTCCTAATCGCAAGAAATTTTGCGCCGTGATCCTGAATGAAGTAAGAAGCATATGATACTTTCGTTGAGACAGGCAGAGTTCCTCGGAATCCAAGTGCAGGCAACCTTGTCGCAAACTCCATCTGCCTTCGTGTGTTTACGAACACAGAAGTAGGAGGTAAGAGAAGTTGTTGGAATTGAATCTCAGCAGCTTTTGTCTGCATCCGTTCTATGCCATCAGAGATCTCAGCTTGGAGGGGGAAGATTCGTTTAACTACGATCATGGTTTGGAAAACAGTGAAGAAATTTTGGCTCGCTGGATGAGCTACGCTCCGACGAACCAGTCTGCTCGCGCACACATCAACATCCAAATAACATCCAGTACTCAAACTAAACTAAAATATTAACTCTTGTTTTAACCAACGATGATTAGCAAAACATCTCAAGCGATTACAGAAGATCCATATTCATAGACAAGAAAAAAAACAAGTTAATTATTGACAGAATTCAGTCGATTAATTTCTACAAATATACATAGCAGATTTAAAACCTCCTAATCGCAAGAAATTTTGCGCCGTGATCTTGAATGAATTGATTGTAAGAAGCATCTGATACTTTCGTTGAGACACGCAGAGTTACCCGGAATCCAAGGGCAGGAAACCTTGCCGCATACTCCATCTATCTGCGTGTGTTTACAAACACAGAAGTAGGAGCTAACAGAAGGTGTTGGAATCGATGGATCTCAGCAGCATTTTTCTGCATCTGTTCAATGCCAAAAGAGATCTCAACTTGGAGGAGGAAGATGCGTTTAACTGCGATCATGGTTTGGAAAACAGTGAAGAAATTTTGGGTCGCAGGACGAGCTACGCTCCGGCGTACCAGTCTGCTCGCACACACATCAACATCCAAATAACATCCAGTACTCAAACTAAACTATAATACCAACTCTTGTTTTAACCAACGATGATTAGCAAAACATCTCAAGAGATTACCGAAGATCCATATTCATGGACCAGAAAAAAATACAAGCTAATTATTGACAGGATTCATTCGATTAATTTCTACAAATATAAATAGCAGATTTAAAACCTCCTAACCGCAAGAAATTTTTCGCCGTGATCCTGAATAAATTGATTGTAAAAATCATCTGATACTTTCGTTGAGACACACGGAGTTCCTCGGAATCCAAGTGCAGGCAACCTTGTCGCAAACTCCATCTGCCTGCGTGTGTTTACAAATACAGAAGTAGGAGCTAACAGAAGCTGTTGTAATCGATGGTTCTCAACAGCATTTGTCTGCATCTATTCTATGCCATCAGATATCTCAGCTTGAGGAGAGAGATGTGTTCAACAGGGAACAAGGTTTGGAAAACAGTTAAAAAAGTTTGGCTCGTCGGACGCACTATGCTCTGGCGAACCAGTTTGCTCGCGGACACATCAACATCCAAATAACATCCAGTACTCAAACTAAACAATAATACAACGTCTTGTTTTAACCAACGATGAATAGCAAAACATCTCAAGAGATTACCGAATATTCATATTCATGGACCAGAAAAAAATACAAGCTAATTATTGACAGAATTCATTCGATTAATTTATACAAATATACGTAGCGGATTTAAAACCTCCTAATCGCAAGAAATTTTGCGCCGTGATCCTGAATGAATTGATTGTAAGAAGCATCTGATACTTTCGTTGAGACACGCAGAGTTCCCCGGAATCCAAGGGCAGGCAACCTTGTCCCAAACTCCATCTACCTGTGTGTGTTTACAAACACAGAAGTAGGAGCTAACAGAAGTTGTTGGAATCGATGGATCTCAACAGCATTTGTCTGCATCTGTTCTATGCCATAAGAGATCTCAGCTTGGAGGGGGAAGATCCATTTAACTGGGAACATGGTTTGGAAAACAGTTAAAAATTTTGGCCCGTCGGACGTGCTACGCTCCAGCGAACCAGTCTGCTCGCGCACACATCAACATCCAAATAACATCCAGTACTCAAACTAAACTATAATACCAACTCTTGTTTTAACCAACGATGAATAGCAAAACATCTCAAGAGATTACCGAAGATTCATATTCATGGACCAGAAAAAAATACAAGCTAATTATTCACATAATTCATTCGATTAATTTCTACAAATATACGTAGCAGATTTAAAACCTCCTAATCGCAAGAAATTTTGCGCCGTGATCCTGAATGAATTGATTGTAAGAATCATCTGATACTTTCGTGGAGACACGCAGAGTTCCCGGAATACAAGGGCAGACAACCTTGCCGCAAACTCCATTTGCCTCCGTGTGTCTACAAACACAGAAGTAGGAGCTAACAGAAGTTGTTGGAATCGATGGATCTCAACAGCATTTGTCTGCATATGTTCTATGCCATCAGAGATCTCAGCTTGGAGGGGGAAGATGCGTTTAACTGGGAATATGGTTTGGAAAACAGTTAAAAAGTTTGGCCCGTCAGACGTGCTACGCTCCAGCGAACCAGTCTGCTCGCGCACACATCAACATCCAAATAACATTCAGTTCTCAAACTAAACAATAATACCAACTCTTGTTTTAACCAACGATGATTAGCAAAACATCTCAAGAGATTACCGAAGATCCATATTCATGGACCAGAAAAAAATACAAGCTAATTATTGAAAGAATTCATTCGATTAATTTCTACAAATATACATAGAAGATTTAAAAACTCCTAATCGCAAGAAATTTTGCGCCGTGACCCTGAATGAATTGATTGTAAGAAGCATCTGATACTTTCGTTGAGACACGCAGAGTTCCCCGAAATCCAAGGTAAGGCAACCTTGCCGCAAACTCCATCTACCTGCGTGTGTTTACAAACACAGAAGTAGGAGCTAATAGAAGTTGTTGGAATTGAATCTCAGCAGCTTTTGTCTGCCTCCGTTCTATGCCATCAGAGATCTCAGCTTGGAGGGGGAAGATGAGTTTAACTGGTTCATGGTTTGAAAAATAGTGAAGAAATTTTGGCTCGCTGGACGAGCTACGCTCCGACGAACAGCAATTGGAATAGCCATTCGAATAGTTTTTGAAAAATCTCTTTGATGACTGACTTTGTGAATCAGTTGAGAATTTTTGACTATAACAAATCCTATATCTTCTAGCCTTGTTCATATTCTCAGTAGGTTTCTCAATCAGTTTACTGGGCTCAATTTGTTCTTGTACAACTGCTGATTTGACAAAGTGAATGTATTTCCCTTTGTCTATTGTTAGCTTTGGTTGAGTATCATTTGGATACATTTCTCCTTGAGTGTTGTACCCTAAACCAGTTTTATCAGAAACTGATTTTTGTGAAATCTGCATCTCATTTAGTGCAGTAGATGATTTGTTCCAAGACTGAATAAGCTCAGTCTGTTTTGAGTTTTCAAGCATCAACTTCTGTATTAATGACTGATTTTTGTTTCTTTCTGCTTTTAACTCAGCAATTTTTCTTTTTAGACTCAACCCATCGACTGATTCATCAGTTTTGGTTTTATTGTCTGTGGGATCAGTTTGCTTTTCTTTGATTTCTTCAAATGATGATGCAAGCTTTTGATACTCATTTACCATATCATGTAGTGTTAGAATGAGTTCTTCTCGTGTGAAATCAGTTGAGCTGAAATCAAATACCTGTTGGCTAGATGATTCTTCTGCTGCATCATTAGCCATCAAGCACTTTACTTCCTCATCATCACTGGAGCTGTATGAGCTTTCTGGTTCTGACTCCTCACTGTCAGTTTCTGCCCATTTGGATTTGTTTTCTTCAGCTAAGAGTACTTCATGTTTCTTTCTGAAGGAATTCTTATCTTCCTTGGGTCTTCTTTTGCGTTCATATGATTTCTTTCTTCTATCAGTTGAGCCTTGACTGTCCTTCTTGGGTTTAGGACAATCAGCAATGAAGTGACCTGATTTGCCACAGTTATAGCAGGCATTTGGTTCATCTTTGGAATTGTTCCTTTGGTATGGCTTCTGGAAGTTCCCTTGATTCTTTCTCATGAACCTTCCAAATTTTTTGATGAACAATGACATAGCATCATTACTCAACTGATCAGCAGATTTTTCGACTGAACTAATTGGTTCAGTTCTGACAGCAGCTAGAGCAGTTGTGGTTGCAGAGGTAGATGATTCTCTTTCTCTGGTCTGCAGCTCAAATTCATAGGTCTTTAAATCAGCAAACAGATCATGAAGTTCGATTTGGTTCAGATCTTTGGACTCCCTCATTGCCATGGTCTTGACATCCCATTCCTTGGGAAGACCTCTTATTACCTTCAGTGCAATCTCTTTGTTGGTATACACTTTTCCAAGTGCATTTAGCTCATTGATGATACTGCTTACTCTTTCATCATACTCGTGCATCAATTCTTCTGCTTTCATTTTGATGTTATCAAACTTTTGCACTGCAACAGAAAGTTTATTTTCTTTGGTTTGATCATTTCCTTCACAGAGCTGGATCAGCTTTTCCCAAATTTCTTTGGCTGTCTTACATATTTTTATTTTGCTGAAGGTTACTTTGTCCAGCGTTTTGTACAGAATGTCTTTAGCCACATTATCAAGATTTGCTTTTCTTTTATCTTCAGTTGTCCATTCATCTTTGGGCTTTTCTATTCTTTGTGGTGCTCCTTCTGTAATGGCAACTGCTGTATTTGTTTTTAGAATCTTCATGGGTCCATCAGTTATGACATACCACATGTCATCATCTTGTGCAGCCAAATGAGCCTGCATTCTGATTTTCTAATCATCAAATTCTTCTCTGGAGAACATGGGAATTTTGTTGAATGAAGTCATGCTGGCAAGTTTTTAGATCAAAAGTATTCAAGAACAAGATTCAACTGCTCTGATACCACTTGATAGGATCGATTAACGTATCAAGAGTGTTTAGAAAGGGGGTTGAATAAACACTCACAGTTAAAACTGGTCTTTTCTAATTTTGAGTTCAGTTTGGTGACAAACTGATTCTCGGAATCTTGTTGGTCAATGACAATCAGTTAAACTAAAGTAGTTGCGGAAAATAACTGACTGAAAGATAGAATACGAAACTGAAATAAAGTAGGCAATGGTTGTTTCTGGATGTTCGGAGAATTTAATTACTCCTACGTCACCCCTTCTATCTCAAGGATAGGATATCCACTAAAAGACTTTGATCAAATACAAGAATTGTACTGACCCACTTCAGTTTGGACTTAACACTGTCAAAAACTGAAACTCTTAGTTTAACAGAATGTTCTCAGTGCGTAACCGATCTTAGCACTATCGAATTTTAACGATTATTACAACTTGTTAGTGAGCTCAAATTGTAGCCTTAACTGCTACGAATATATCATGTAAGAGTGAGCTGGGATTTTGACAGAGTGACAACAAGCTTTTGAATAGTGTTCACTATTTTTTCTTCAGCTGTTCTTCTGTCATATTTATAAGCTTCTTTTCTCCAACGGTAACTTGAGATGAATTTGAATCTTTGTATCCGTTGATTTTTACTTGATTATTCCTTGGACATTGTTTGCTTCATTTATTGTGATGCGGCGTATTAATTGCTTTCGCCGAAATGCGTTTTTCTAAGCTGTCTTGATTAAGGTGCGGCTTTAATATTCAGTTGCAATCTGCTATGTTCTTTCACGAAACATCTTCAGTTGAAGGGTGCTTAGCATACGGCTGAATATATCAACTGATCAGTTTCCAACTGATCAGTCAGTTGATTTCAGTTATTAAGTCCAGTTGCTGAGTTTAATTTACTCGATCAGTTGGTTCGTATTTTCAGTTGATTCATATTTTGTCAAACGCCGGAATTTAGTTTCCAACAACTTGAATGCTTAATACATGAAATAATTTAAAACCTTAAAACTTACAGACTTGAGGTGTGACTTCGTGAGCTTCTCGCAACTGGCAGTAGGCGTAACCCTTTACAAGAACACCGCTCTGATACCAACTGTAGCGTACCGTACTTTTTACTACTTAAAATTTGCGGAAAAATTAAAAATTTTCTTAAATATAAACATTCATACGGTCGTCAACTCATCGTTCATAAAAATACCTTTGAAATCATCCATCACCAATAAAAATTTTGCTAAAAGAAAAGCTTGCTCAAAACATCTCGTATCAAAACATAAAATCAGAGTATTAATATTTTCATGCTTAAAATCTTAAAATAATGTGGGCGGTCCTCGGGTCTAGCCTTCTGCTCAGTCCAAGCCTGCTCCTTGGTCCCCACCCCGCGTCTCATCATGATCATCCTCACCTGCTCAATCAAGTCTAGTGAGTCTAAAGACTCAACACGTATAAACTGGAATAGCAAGTAATACATAACAAAATCGCATGCAACTTTAAAATAGAACATACATACTTGAAGCTAGGATTTGAAATGAACTTGAACTTGCATACATACATAGACGTGTCATAACGTGAAAGCTTTCATAAACATGCTTACATACTTGATCATACTCAAACATACATGACTTCATTTTGCGTAGAGGATGTTTCAAAGCAAGTGACCCATACATAATAAACGCCTGATCAGACAAACCACAGTACTGGGCTGATAGGGACGTATCCACTGCCACATACATGAGATCCCCGTTCATAATTTAACGGGTTGGTTCGTCCCCGTTCATAATTTAACGCTTTCCAACCTCGATCTAACCCGTTCATAATTTAATGGCGTGGAGAGGTCCTCGGCCACGTTCACCGACTTCCAAACCCATTCATAAATTGGTCACAAGACATTTAGCATACCTCAAAACTTTAAAATATTCCTTGCACGTCGAACATACTTATTTGGCGTTGAGGGATTCGTTGGACTTCGATCGGGGACGTCTGCTGCACATACTAATCATGAATTGACATACTTAACTTGCATAACTTAGATGTAGGTGGTCAGACTTACTTACGAGTTCATTCAATTCCTTAGGACGTTCTAAAATTGCCATGACTCGACCTTGTAAATCATTGTACTAACCCATGACATCAACTCCAAGCATACTATAAAACTTTCCCAAAATATGAAGGACACGGACCCCGTGCCCAGGTTTGGCTCTGGGTCCGTGTAGGTTCGCTAAACTGTGTCGTGCAGAAAAGGGAAGGCACGGACCCCGTGCTAAGGTCCGGGTGGGGGTCCGTGTAGGTGCGCAAAAGTGAAACTCGGAAAGAAGTGGGGACACGGACCCCGTGTCAGGGTCCATCAAAGGGTCCGTGTAGACTCGGTTGGTTGACACTTCAAAGGACGACAAAGGCACGGACCCCGTGCCAGGGTCCGTGTACCTGCGCGATTCTGAAACCCACGAAAAATTCTGAACACACAATGCCTATCATTCTAGACTCGATTGTACGGACCATGAACCGACACCCCGAGACACATCCTAGCATGCCATAACATCAGCCGAATGCGTACAAACACCCAAAACAACGATGCTCATCCTACAACACCTGAAATACAAAAACGTGGCAATTGACACCAAATTGGTTCCTACGACTTCTAGTGTATTCGAGTGCCTATCAACACCGAACAACATGACAAATAACAACCCGACCTCATACTGATCATACCTAGAAGCAGCAACGATCACCCTTCGATCCTCAACGAAGCCTGCAACAATAAAATCTCAAGAACACATCAATACATAATTTTTCTGAAAAACGCAGTTTGAGCAGTCCCACGAAAAACGTCATAACTCACTCAATTTTTATCCAAATATTTCTAATTTACTGTCAAATCGAAGGTATCGAAAAGTTATACAATTTCCGTGTTGAAAGTTTTCTCAAAATCACGACCGAAAAGTCGCAGTATTTAAAAAGACAGTAAAAAAGAGTTTTCAGATCTAAAATTATTTCAAAACTGATCCAAACCATTTTCTGCTCAAACGACGAACGTCACACATAAAATTTTATGCATAAACATAACACACCGCATAATATGACAAGATCGATGCAGAAATAACAGGTTATACGTGCCTTTAAATCTTTAACGTTACCGAATGACGACACCGAAGCGGGATGGATGCGAGGGTTGAACCGGGATGAACGTTGCACGATTTCTTGAAATAAAACTCACTAACTTTGCTGGAAGTATTTAGAGGAGGGGCGGCTGCTGCTCTTGCTTTAGAACCCTAGGTTTTCCTCTAAAAATATGAATGTGAAATGTGTATGTGTGTGTTGTGTGTTTTAACGTGGATGTGTGTGTGTGTTTGGAGGGGTGTGCGTGAGTTTGGTAGTGGGTGTGGATTAGGGAAGTTTAATTAGGAAAAATAAATTTCTTAGTTAGTAATTAACAACTAATTAAAAATACTAACACACCTCTAACTTTAACAAAATCTCTTAATTTAAAATAAAAGGCACAAGTGTCATATCTCTAAAAGTTTAAAATCATAAAATTACCTAATAATTAAATTAGGCTTTTAAAATGCTAAAAACTAACTAAATCATTTAAAATGCACCATTCTTAACTTAAAATAAAATACCACAATAAAATTTGCCAAAAATCGTCGCCGCTCTTTTCCTCGATCCCGCATCGAATAATCGCCTGAAACATGAAACTCGAAAAGCATTTTAACGTGCATCAATTAAACATAAATATTAAAATAATGCAAATTCTTAAATCGTGAACTAAAACCCAAATCAATGAATTAAGCATGAATTAAAACCATTTAATAACATATATAAGGAATTTAATAATTTGCACGCACGTTGTTCATGTGGATCTCAAATTTTCGGGACGTCACAATCTATCCCCCTTAATTTGAATTTCGTCCCCCAAATTCGCTTATCCTTGATAATCCAAAAGTTAGATTCTTAACCCTAGTATCCCAACAATCTACGCTACCGCTGCGCTACTCTGATAAATTTTTTTTTTTTATCCTAGGCTGTCCTTACGACTCTTCAATCCTAATTAAATTTCCTACCAAAAACCTCGTTCGCGAATCACAACTTAAAGCGACTCAGGGTGACTTTGTTTTGCTTTACTATGATCTCGACTTCTGACATTTCTCACCATTCCAAATATTAGAAATGGGGGTTCAAACTTATCTTATCTTGCTTTTCTTATATTATACCCGTAATGTTCATCGACCTATTACATTAGCATTTATGCAGTTCAACCTAATGAATCATAGCACCAAAAGTTACTGATCAACTTCTATCATCGGCAATACACTTAAAGGTTAAACCTTATCTTACCCCATAATAATATTGGCCTACAATCCTTGAATCGAATCTTTACCTTACGATACTGACTTACATAACTTAGCTATTTACGAGTACATCCCAAATATAAAATTGTTGTCAAATCTTAAATTTCGAGTACCGATAATTCATAAAACCCCAAAATATACAATATCGATCATCTCCTTAAATAATAAAAACTTTCTAGCATCAATCACATGCTTAAACTATTCTCTTCCCAATTAAAATATAGTTGAGGCCTAAGACACTTGGACCTTCCTCATTGGAACGAATGTCACACTTTGACATTTTCTCAATACTTAATTAATTCTAGCGTATAAAACTTAAATGGTTTCCTTTGCTAATGATGGATTAACTCTAATCAATCGACTTCACTTATAACCCATAGAATTCTAGAATCCCCATTTCAAGATTTTAGATTTCTTACTCAATGAAAATCTTAATATTCGTCCATTGGTAGCCTATGTTGGACACAACTGATTCTTTTTCGTGTTTATTTCACCCAAAATTTCCGTATGAACACACATTTCCGTACATTTGCAATTCAAACTTACGCAACCCAAATAGTTTTGGATAACATAATTCCAAACACACACATTCACTTATTCCCAAGTTGCTTAATGGATTACAAAAATTCCTCAAGACAAGGTGTCTACCTCAATCCTTACATGCGTCTATCGAGTAACCTAACCATCAATCATAGCCAACTTTCTAGAAAAATCAAATTCCAACAAAAGTATAGTCCTAACTGTTAAAATCATGACTAAAACTTATGACACCTAAAACTTAAGTTCCCAACAATTCGTTATCTCAATGTCTACTCTTATAACTTAACTAACTGATCAGCTTTACCTTAAATCATCATCACGTTAAATTCTTAATTTGTCCCAACGTTATTTCATTAACGCTTAAAATTTCAAGCCCAAGATTGATTCATCCTACAATGTCCTTAATTATCTTTCGTTATAACATTATAACCCAGATATCTAAAGGTTCTAAATATCCTTCAAGTCCAAATCACCTAAAATTCCTATCATTTAAACCATTCAATTCTCACTTACTGCTAAACTAGTCCCCCAAATTTCTTAAGATAACAACATTAATTCTTAATTCCCTCGAAAATTATCCAATTTTTTTTTCGAAAATTCCATAGTTACCCATAGATTTTTGGCGTTCCTAATTATATTTTATAGGTTCTCCGTATTATAAAGTTCAATAATTTTAAACTTATTAAACCCAAAATCAATTTCCATAACCTTGAAAAAAAAATTCTTATTTAACCCAAGTGTTCCTCCAAGTTCGAATTTAATCATTAAAACTTTCGGAATTTGCAATTTGGCCCTTAAAGTTCTCGGGAATTACCGTTTTGGCCCTACAACCACACGAAATTTGCATTTCCGGTCCCCAATAAAATTTTTGATTTTTGCCTCATTAAACCTTAAAATTCTCAAAACTCAGAATTTAATCCCAAACTTTGGTAAATTCGAAAATAGTCCCTTAGAATTTTTTTTTTGCACTTAGGTCCTCATATTATTGGTTATTATAATTAGGTCCTTAAAGTTCTCAATTCGTGCAATTCAATCCTTAAATCCAACTAGGGGGAGCATGCAACCTAAATAAATTCTACGCTTTGCATACTTCCAAAGATCGTCGTAGTCCCGAATCATTAATCCTTACATGGAGTCCCCAAAAAGCAACTCAGCTAGCAACCACGAACCATCAGTAATTTCTTAGAAAATCTACAAGTCCCAAAAGCATTCATATTTGTCAAGTTTAACTTATGACCCACAAGTATAACATCAGTACTACTAACCAAGAATTAATATAGACAAATCATTTCCGACTTTTCCTAACGCCCAAAAGCAAATTTCTTACTCATGTCCAATTCCACCATCCCAGCATGCAAGAAAATTAAATGATTTCTCATTTCATGTCGTAAAATGCATAAGAGTTTTAAGGATCCAATCTCAATTCATAACGACAGATAAACCCGTACTCTAAAACTTATGTCATGTAAACATACAGGTGATTGCATTAAAACATGCACATGCTGAAATCATGACTTGAATGCTTAATACATGAAATAATTTAAAACCTTAAAACTTACAGACTTGAGGTGTGACTTCGTGAGCTTCTCGCAACTGGCAGTAGGCGTAACCCTTTACAAGAACACCGCTCTGATACCAACTGTAGCGTACCGTACTTTTTACTACTTAAAATTTGCGGAAAAAATTTTCTTAAATATAAACATTCATACGGTCGTCAACTCATCGTTCATAAAAATACCTTTGAAATCATCCATCACCAATAAAAATTTTGCTAAAAGAAAAGCTTGCTCAAAACATCTCGTATCAAAACATAAAATCAGAGTATTAATATTTTCATGCTTAAAATCTTAAAATAATGTGGGCGGTCATCGGGTCTAGCCTTCTGCTCAGTCCAAGCCTGCTCCTTGGTCCCCACCCCGCGTCTCATCATGATCATCCTCACCTGCTCAATCAAGTCTAGTGAGCCTAAAGACTCAACACGTATAAACTGGAATAGCAAGTAATACATAACAAAATCGCATGCAACTTTAAAATAGAACATACATACTTGAAGCTAGGATTTGAAATGAACTTGAACTTGCATACATACATAGACGTGTCATAACGTGAAAGCTTTCATAAACATGCTTACATACTTGATCATACTCAAACATACATGACTTCATTTTGCGTAGAGGATGTTTCAAAGCAAGTGACCCATACATAATAAACGCCTGATCAGACAAACCACAGTACTGGGCTGACAGGGACGTATCCACTGCCACATACATGAGATCCCCGTTCATAATTTAACGGGTTGGTTCGTCCCCGTTCATAATTTAACGCTTTCCAACCTCGATCTAACCCGTTCATAATTTAATGGCGTGGAGAGGTCCTCGGCCACGTTCACCGACTTCCAAACCCATTCATAAATTGGTCACAAGACATTGAGCATACCTCAAAACTTTAAAATATTTCCTTGCACGTCGAACATACTTACTTGGCGTTGAGGGATTCATTGGACTTCGATCGGGGGCGTCTGCTGCACATACTAATCATGAATTGACATACTTAACTTGCATAACTTAGATGTAGGTGGTCAGACTTACTTACGAGTTCATTCAATTCCTTAGGACGTTCTAAAATTGCCATGACTCAACCTTGTAAATCATTGTACTAACCCATGACATCAACTCCAAGCATAGTATAAAACTTTCCAAAAATATGAAGGACACGGACCTCGTGCCCAGGTCTGGCTCCGGGTCTGTGTAGGTTCGCTAAACTGTGTCGTGCAGAAAAGGGAAGGCACGGACCCCGTGCTAAGGTCCGGGTGGGGGTCCGTGTAGGTGCGCAAAAATGAAACTCGAAAAGAAGTGAGGACACGGACCTCGTGTCAGGGTCCGTCAAAGGGTCCGTGTAGACTTGGTTGCTTGACACTTCAAAGGACGACAAAGGCACGGACCCCGTGCCAGGGTCCGTGTCTGGGTCCGTGTACCTGCGCGATTCTGAAACCCACGAAAAATTCTGAACACACAATGCCTATCATTCTAGACTCAATTGTACGGACCATGAACCGACACCCCGAGACACATCCTAGCATGCCATAACATCAACCGAATGGGTACAAACACCCAAAACAACGATGCTCATCCTACGACACCTGAAATACAAAAACGTGGCAATTGACACCAAATTGGTTCCTACGACTTCTAGTGTATTCGAGTGCCTATCAACATCGAACAACATGACAAATAACAACCCGACCTCATACTGATCATACCTAGAAGCAGCAACGATCACCCTTCGATCCTCAACGAAGCCTGCAACAATAAAATCTCAAGAACACATCAATACATAATTTTTCTGAAAAACGCAGTTTGAGCAGTCCCACGAAAAACGTCATAACTCACTCAATTTTTATCCAAATATTTCTAATTTACTGTCAAATCGAAGGTATCAAAAAGTTATACAATTTCCGTGTTGAAAGTTTTCTCAAAATCACGACCGAAAAGTCGCAGTATTTAAAAAGATAGTAAAAATGAGTTTTCAGATCTAAAATTATTTCAAAACTAATCCAAACCATTTTCTGCTCAAACGACGAACGTCACACATAAAATTTTACGCATAAACATAACACACCGCATAATATGACAAGATCAATGCAGAAATAACAGGTTATACATGCCTTTAAATCTTTAACGTTACCGAATGACGACACCGAAGCGGGATGGATGCGAGGGTTGAACCGGGATGAACGTTGCACGATTTCTTGAAATAAAACTCACTAACTTTGCTGGAAGTATTTAGAGGAGGGGCGGCTGCTGCTCTTGCTTTAGAACCCTAGGTTTTCCTCTAAAAATATGAATGTGAAATGTGTATGTGTGTGTTGTGTGTTTTAACGTGGATGTGTGTGTGTTTGGAGGGGTGTGCGTGAGTTTGGTAGTGGGGAGTGGATTAGGGAAGTTTAATTAGGAAAAATAAATTTCTTAATTAGTAATTAACAACTAATTAAAAATACTAACACACCTCTAACTTTCACAAAATCTCTTAATTTAAAATAAAAGGCACAAGTGTCATATCTCTAAAAGTTTAAAATCATAAAATTACCTAATAATTAAATTAGGCTTTTAAAATGCTAAAAACTAACTAAATCATTTAAAATGCCCCATTCTTAACTTACAATAAAATACCACAATAAAATTTGCCAAAAATCGTCGCCGATCTTTTCCTCAATCCCGCATCGAATAATCGCCTGAAACATGAAACTCGAAAAGCATTTTAACGTGCATCAATTAAACATAAATATTAAAATAATGCAAATTCTTAAATCGTGAACTAAAACCCAAATCAATGAATTAAAACCATTTAATAAAATATATAAGGAATTTAATAATTTGCACGCACGTGGTTCATGTGGATCTCAAATTCACCTAATCTTTCATCGATCCACAGTGGTAGACTGAAGCAGGTTGATAGTCTTTCAATTCATCCCAAAGCGTTAAAAATTTTGTATAATAGGAACTGACGCTCAATGATCCTTGATTAAGAGCACTAAATAACTTTTAAATTTGATAAATCCTTGGAGCATTGCTCTGTTGAAAGCGATCTCGTAGATCGAGCCATACCTCATGGCTAGTCGACATGTACATCAGTCTATCGGCAATCTCGCGAACAATAGCATTTAAAATCCAAGAAGTGACCATATTGTTACATCGATTCCAAGCACCGTATAGCAGATCATCGGATGAAGGACGAGTTATAGTATTATCCACAAAACCTAACTTATTTTTAGCAGTCAATGCCATGGCCATAGCTCTACTCCAAGTGTTGTAATTCGAGCCAGAAAGTTGGTGAGATACGAGAACAAGACCTGGATGATCACAATTCTACATAAATTATGGATTGCTCGAGTTCTCAGCAAAGGTGCGATTGACGGAAGCTTGATTTGTGTTATTGTTAACCGCTTGACCACCGCCTTTCACCATTTTCAAAAAAAAAAAAGAACAGATCGAGAAGTATGGCAGTTGATGCGAAAGCGAGCTGAAGATCGACGAGGATCGATCAAGAAAATATCGATTGGAGTTTTCTCCTTTGCTCTGATACTATATTAGAAGAACAAAGTGGATTCAATTGATGAGCAAGCAGAGCTGAAGCTCTGAGCTAAAGAATACAATGATACAAATTAATGAAAGACAACAAATGTCAATGTATTTATACAAGGTGTGAGTGCGTGTGTGTGAAGTCAATGACTCAATAGCTCCTAACTCCTACTTCTAATAATCAAAGCAATTTTTCACAATAAATATTTGTAGCACAATATTAACGTTAATTAATGAACATTGGAACCATTTTATAAAACTTATCATTAAAATTTTAATATTATTTATTTAAAAAAATTATTTTTTATTGAATTTTATTTGTCTCATTTGTTGGTTACACGACGGTTTCAAGTCTTGAATAATTAAAGTAATTGAGATTATGTTATATCATATTACTAGGAAGTCGCATGTTCATCACACGTGAGGACGTGCCTTAAATGAAAATCACAAGGCTGCATTGGACGGAATATTTAGCATAAAGAATTCAAGCTCTGAGCCCAAGGAGCGGAATAGACATTGCTTCAAAATAAAATTCGGAAATAACAAGCCTCGTATTACATAAATTAACCAAAAACCAATGTATTATTTGATAATGAAATATGCTCTTACATCTCAAATACAAAATATAAAAAAAAATATCAGCGGAAGGTAAAATTCATCAAAATAATGGCAGCGAAAATCAAAGAACACTATAAATTCTAAATTTCTTCTTTTCACCAACCCCAAAACTATATAAGATCTTCTTCTACTTCTTCTTCATTCTTATCTAGAGAGAGGAGTAAGGAGTGACTGTTTAGCGTTCGATCAAACGTGAATAATGTATATATATATAATTTTTTAAATCATCATAGCTCTTATCATAACATAACATATCTTCTTACAAAGAATTTCATAAACAAGATAGAATCATAAAGAACTGAAATTCCTCTAATTTTCCATGGTTACTGATCAGCATCTAATTGTTACTCCACTAAGGGACAAGGTCTTATATAAATTATTATAACACACTACATTAGGGTCATATCATATCATATTTCGGAGTTCCTTTCCACTTAGATTTTGAATCATAACAATACTCAAAAACCAACTTTTATTTCAGAAACAAAAATTATCGAATAATAACATGCTCAATCAATTTAAAACATGTATATACTTTTAAAACAGTAAGTTCACTTAAAAATTCAAATTTGGCTGAAACGAAAATTGGTTTGAAATCCCTGTAAAAGCCTAGCCTCCTGGTTTTGTTCATGCTATTTACATGAATAGTGTGATTACCCACTCAGCACATGATATGTGTGCTGAATAGGCAATTCATGTTCACTCATTCAATCATGATGTATGGATAAGTGATCATGATTCATCCATCAGCATACGTGTAATGTGATAACACTACCAAAAAAATATGTTTTCGCGACGGTTAAGTCTCTTTACTATTTAAAGCGACGGTTAATGAAAAACCGTCGCTATTTACAAAATTACGACGATTTTATTAAAACTGTCGCTAACTATAGCGACAGCTTATAAAACCATCGGTAATGAGAGACGATTATCATAGCGACGGTTTTATATACCCGTCGTGCATTGGCGACAGTTGTGCTTATACCGTCGCTATAAAAACGATAGTTTTATTTAAATCGTCGCAATTTTTTAAAAAGCGACATTTCAAACTATAACCGTCGCTAAATATAGCGACGATGTAAGAAAAACCGTCGCTACTTTAGATCAGAAACGCTTTTAGAAAAACTGTCGCTAATAACGACGGCTTATTTAAAATTGCGACGGTTTAAGAAAAAACCGTCGCAAATTGTCTATAAATACCCGGATTTTCAGTTCATTTCCGTCCACACCACTTCACACATGCGATAAATTTCTCTTTTGAACGATTTTAGCTTCGATTTAGGGTAAGTTTTTTGCGTTTCAATTCTTGGAAATTTCTGAGTGTTGGTATATATCATGAATTTTGTTAGCTTGCAGTGCATGTCGTTTTTCACCTGATTTTTGGAATGTGCACATTGCTCCGACGTCTTCTATGACCAGTTTGTAAGTTTTTTTATATAGATTTATACACGTTTAATTTGTTTTTATTGCATGTTATTTAGAAATTAAATAATATATTACATGTTTAAATTTTTATTAAAAATATTATATAATTTAATTTATATAAGTTTTCAACATTAAAATTAATAAATTTGTCTAATTATGTTGTTGAATTTTAATATTTTTAATTTTAATTAATTGGTAAATGATAGCGATTAAGTAAAATATATCTTATTTATTATTTTGTAGGATAAAATGGATAACGATAGAAATTGGATGTATCGTCGTTTGGAGAATGGATTTTTAACGGCTGAATATTGTGTTGGTGTAGAGTCGTTTGTAACATTCGCACTTAGTCATCCTGAGTGTTTATTAAATGAAAATATTTGTTGTCTTTGCAATCGAAAAAAATGTCAGAACAAAATATATTTAGATGAAGATACCGTCAAGGTACATCTCGGTCGTTATGGATTTGTACCGGATTACTACAATTGGTTTTTTCATGGAGAAGAATACATTAATCCGTCATATCCTAATCTTAATATGGAAGCTCCTTCATCATTTTCGTTTCTTGTTGCACCACCAATTGCTCAAACTACATTTCCGGATTTTTTTGATACTGTTGAAGAAAATGTTAACTTTGAAGAGAACCCTGAAGATGAGAATGAGAATTTTGGTGAACAAAATCCAGCAATAAATACCGTTCCCGAAGTTCCTGAAAGTCCAAACAGTTATATTAAATCATTGTATGAATGCATTAAATCAGCCGAGAAAGAAATTTGGGATGGAAATCCACACGGTCATTCTATGTTGTTTGTGCTCGCTCGGTTACTGAAGATGAAACATGAACACAACATGTCTGAGCGCAATTACAATGCCATGTGTCAACTCATGTCAGAGTTATGTCCTTCTGATAACTACGTCCCTGAGAGTTTTTATGCGACCAAGAAAATTATCAAAGATCTAGGGCTTCCGGTTGAAAAGATTGATGCATGCAAGAATAATTGTATGATATACTGGGGTGTCGACGATGTTTTAACAGAGTGTAATTTATGTGAACATCTTCGGTACAAACGTAGTAGAAGTCGATCTCAAAATCCTGAGAAGAAAGGAATTCCATATAAGTTGATGTATTATTTTCCGATCACTCCACGTTTGCAAAGGTTGTATGCTTCAAAAGCTACAACATTACATATGCATTGGTATAATGATCACCATTTTGACGGTGACACTATGACACACCCTTCTGATTGTGCTGCGTGGCGTTATTTTAACGCTTTGCATCCATCTTGAAAGGATCGGTTAGTAGGTGATAAGTGTTTAGAAGGGGGGGTTGAATAAACATTCACTGATTATGTATTCTTTTCGAATAATGGGTTCAGTTTAGTGACAAACTGACACTTGGTATCTCGTCAGTCGATAACAATCAGTTTAACTGAAAAACAGTTGCGGAAGTAAACTGACTGAAAGATAGAATAACTGATAGTAACTGAAGTAAAGTGCACACGATTTGTTTCTGGATGTTCGGAGAATAGAATAACTCCTACGTCACCCCTTCTATCACGAAGATAGGATTATCACTAAAAGACTTTGATCGAATACAAATGTTGTACTGACCCACTTCAGTTTGGACTTAAACACTGCCAAACTGAAACTCTTAGTTCACAATATCTTTTACAGTGCGTGACTGAATATAAAACAACTGAATATAAATCTAACAAAGATTTCAAAGTGCTAACAAGCTCGTAAAGATAGCCTTGATTGATACTGATAATTTTGATAAGAGTGAGCTCTTGATATTCAAATACGAGTGGTGAATTTAGTAGAGTAACAGCAAGCTTGAATAGAATAGTAGTTCGCGTGTTATTTTCTCAGCTGCTCTCTTCACCTATTTATAGGCTTCCCTCTCAAAGGTAATATTAAATATCATTTGAATCTTTATATCTGTTGATTGCCACGTCGATATTCTCTGACAATCGTACCCTGCAATCTCTGAAATGCGGTGTTCCACTACTAGTTGCAGTCTGTTGTACTATTTTTCGGTTGTCGTTCTCAACTGATGACGTGTATAGCTGGGAGATCAGCCGAAAGATACTTTGCTGGAAAACTCATAACTTATTGTTTTCAACTGATCAGTTCCCGACTGATCAGTTAGTTAGATTATGCTTCAACTGATGACGTAGATAATATTTAGCTTATACGCATTAATCTTCATCTAACAGTTGTAATTATATGAGTCAGTTAAGCTCGTTGCCTTTGATCAGTTATTCAAATACGTTTCAAAGCTTAGTTTGTCAAATCACTGAAATTTAGTTTCCAACAATTTCCCCCTTTTTGGTGATTGACAAAACTCTGAATATAATAAACTGATCTTTTTGAAGTAAAAGAATTCTTTGAATCATTGTAGATAAAATAATTTCTAATGTACAGATTCGTACAGAAAACAAATAATCTTCAACAAATAACTGACAAAAATGTCTCTTCAGCTGTATCCTCTCTTATTCTTTCATCAACCTAGCTGCTTCCCCCTTTTTATGAAGCACATCGACCTTGAGAGATAAAATCCTAACATCAGCTGCAATGTCTTTGACAGCATTCAATACAGTAGTCTGCAGCAAATCGATTTTCTTTGAGACAGATAGCTCCATGGATTCAACTCTCTTGCTGATTGAGTCTTGAGTAAGAGAAAGACTTTCAGCTAAGCCTCTGTTCTTTTTAAGCTCGTCGATTGCAAAGGAAATGGAAGTCACAGCTGTTTGAATAGATTTCAATTTGCCTGAATTAAATTCACTGGAGGGGTTCAACTTCAGAGAATGAGAAAGATGAGTGCTTTGAATCTCCTTTATTTCTTGCATTATTTTGGACGTGTTGAGTTGAATCTCATGAATTTCTTCAAGGACCAAATCCATATCTGATGATGGATGAGGAGATACTGGTCCAGACAGCCCTGGTTCCTGTTCCTTGGTAGATTGATCAAATATCACCAAAGTTCGGTCAGAAACCTCTGTTTCCTCATGTGTCAGCTCTGGCACTTCTTCCACACTGACTTCTTGTTGAACTGGAGGAGAAGAGGATTGATTAGGAGCAGTAGATGGACTGACCTGCTGATTCAGTTGCGGATCTGCGGTAGTATCAGTTGGATGGTCAGTGACTGATGGTTCTGAATGTTGGTCAACTGAATCTTGCTGCGGTTCTTCAACATGCAACTGAGCTTCCTCAGTGAACATTTTCAACAGTTGGCTCAACATTTGACTGAATGGGCACATCAGTTTGAACCTCTTGTTCAGCAGAGACAGGGATAAGAGCATATGTAGCTGCTTGATCAGTTGAGAGATCAACTGATTCTGTTGAAGGCACATTTGCTTGAAATTCTCGGGCAACTGACTGAATGATCTCATCGATATTGGCAAGTGTTAAGTCAGCGTCCGAGTAAAGTTGATGATCAGCAGCAGAAGATGGTGGCACATCCTGAGTTGGTTCTACTGATGTAGCAGCAGCTTGTACAGGGGATGGCTCTCTGTGCTGAGATGGCGATTCATCTTCTTCATCATCGAAAATACCTTCATGATTGATAAGTTCTTGATCCATTTACCAAAATTTTATCTGCGATTGCAGAGCAATAAGATCGTTTTCCAGCTGAGTGAGCACAGCTCGATCATTATAGGCAGTTGGACTTGTGGGAATATAGTTGGCTTTGAGCTTTTCAATCAGTTGGCCCAACTTCTTGGCTCTGATTTGATCAAAGAAATAGTTCTCTCTCCCCAATGCCTGAATTATTGTAGCAGCTTTGACCATTCTGAGAACAGTTGTCTCTAGCTTGATGAATGTATTCAGCTTTGACTTCTTTTTCAGCTGTTTAGCAAAAGTGTGCGTTCTAAACCTCGTCCATGCATCATAAACCTTCAGTTTTGATTCAGCAAAAGCATTGACTTGTTCCCAGATGAGGTCAATGTGAGTCTGAATGGCATTTGATGTCCTGGGCTCTTCAATCAACTTGCACTTTCCTTTCTCATCCGAAAGAATATGTGGAATGTTCAGTCCAGAGTGAGTAGTGTCTACTTGTTCCTAGATGATGATTCCCTTGGGTCGAGCAGGAGCAAGAATTGTAAGACGTTTGATTTGGATCAAAGGAGCTGAAGCTTTTGCTGATTCCTTCTTCTTATCAGCTAAAGATATAGCCTTCTTGGATGGATCAGTTGGTGGAGGTAACTGATATGTAGCTGAAACATCAGCTGGAATAGCTTTCAGCGGAATAGCCTGAATAGGCTGTTGAGCATCTGATGGGTTCAACCTCTCAGCAGTGAAAGATGCAACGTTGCTACTGGCTTTGCCTTCTGCATCCTTTGTTTCTTGGTAATCAACTGATAAGGTGTTTCCTCAGAATCTGATCCACTGACGATCAGTTTTCTCTTGGTAGTCTTCAGTTGAGCCAGAGTCTTGGCCTTTTTAACTGATTTGGGAGCAGCCTGCTGAGTTCCAATCTCCTTTTTGATCTTAACGAACTGATCAGGAGAGATTTCCAGTTTAGTCTTTGGTGGCTGAACATTTTTGGCATTGAAAACTTTGAATTTTGATGATCTCTCTGAATCATCAGCCACCAACCTTTTGACTTCGAGCAAATAACTCAGCTGAACTGCAAATCCTTTGGACTGCTTGGTGGATTGAAACATATTCTTCAAGATGTTGAAGATAAGGTGCTTCCAGTTTAGTCTTCGTCTAGCCATGATAACAGTGATGGCTTGAAATTTCTCCAAAGTTAGAGCAGCAAAAGATCCTGCCTTCGCCAATAGCCCCTTGGCTACTATATCAGCCAGCATCTGAACTTCATGCTTCAGCTCTTTCTTTGGATCGGAAACTTTGATTTTCCGTCCATCAGCAGATAGGAGAGTTTGCATCTCTTCGACATTGGATGCTTTGACTTCAGCAAGGTGTGCTAACCCATCAGAAGGCAATAAGATCATCTCTTCAAAAGAATCTTCAGAAGTGGTCAACAACTGACCATTGACAGTAGAAATGATGCTTCCATCAGAATTGATATTTCCATTGGAGTAGAAGTCAAGAAGTTCCTTTGGATAAATCTCCTGTGAAGAATACCCCAAAAATTTCCTCAGTCCAGCTGATTCTAGCTTCAAAAATACATTTTTGACATCGGCTTCTCCGACTGATAGAACTGATCCAAAGTTGATATCCATAGCATTCAACATGTGTGCGGTAATTTGATTTGCCATTTGAACTGAATGATTTCCTGCGAAAAAGAAATCTTGAGTTTGCTTTTGCTCTGAGAATTTTTAGTAAGCGTAAGGAAGAAGAACTGAAATGGAGCGGGTAAAGTACTAATGTACGTGATTGTTCGAATTATTGGACACGTGTCCGTCCAGGAAATTTTGAATAAAGGACGTGTGTTCGTGTGGTAAAATAGTGTGTTGAAAACACATGGATTAAAAGGGTCCACGTTTCAACCTGTCATTTGTTGAAAGATAGCATTTAATGCTTGATAATCAGTCTTGTCACTAAATTTGGAATAAAAAATGGTTAATTTGTTAAATTATGTGAGAAGATTAGTGAAATAATCAGCTGAACGATCAGTTGTGAAACTGTGTCTTTTCAGTTGAAGATTTACTAACTGCTGTCTTCTTTGTTAACATTTTAAACCAATATTCCCCCTTAATAAATGCATATAAATATTACGGGAATTTAAGCAAGACGAATTAAATAAAATCTTATGCTTAGAAGGTTAATCGTCTTCCGTATTGACTTTGTCCTTTCATCTTCCTCGACCATGTGCTTATAAATAAGAGTAGCTCAGTTAGTCTTAAACATATCAGCAAATAATATTCAGCAGCTAGAATGGCAGGTGCAGGTAGCTCAAAGACTCCAGACATGGCTGAAGACTTCATGAGCTTAGCTGTGGAAAAACGAAAAGCTGAGATGGAAGATGAAGTCTTCCATAAAATCCTTCGCTTCTGGGAGGAGCTGCAAGGACTCCAGTTTCTCCAGGAGTGTGGGATGGCTACCACTCCCAGACTGATGGAACAGCTGGAGAAATATCGGGAACGCTTGCATTGTGCTAACACGGTGGACATCTTCGACGAAGACAATGTCTACCAACTGATTCTCTACAAGGAAAGGAGGATCCTAGAGCGTATAGCTGACTTCGATAGCTTCCTTAAGACTTCCACCGGTGATTTAAACCGTTGGTTGAACAAGTGGAGGTCTTTTGTTCAGGAAGAGTTGTACGATGTAATTCGCACCAATTTCTTCAGGTGAATAAAATGTTTATTTCGTTTATCTTTGTCTTTTATTTTCCTGCAGTAGTTAATCTCATCAGTTGATAAGTAATTTATAAACTGAACATAATAACTGACAAATCATTAACTGACATCAGTTGAAATTCAAATGAATGGAAGACGAACTGAAAGAACAGTAAATGACAATAGAACTGTTAGATGACACAAATTAATTAACAACTGATATCAACAGTAAAACTGATTAGGATAAATTAATTAATCCAAGTATATTGCGAAAGTGGGAAAACTTAGTCACGGGCAATGGTTTGGTGATGATATCAGCTGCTTGCTACTCAATTGAGACATATTCCAGTCGTATGTCCTTCTTCAAGGCATGATCTCTGATGAAGTGATGCCTGACATCTATGTGCTTGGTCCTCGAGTGAAGAACTGGATTGTAGGTAATAGCAATCGTGCTTGTATTGTTACAAAATATGGGTGATTCTTTAGCGTCAACTCCATAATCTCTCAGTTGTTGCTGAACCCAGAGCAGTTGAGCACAGCAGCTTCCAGCAGCAAGATATTCTGCTTCAGTTGTGGAAGTTGCCATGGATGTTTGCTTCTTGCTGAACCAAGAGATAAGTCTGTCTCCTAGAAACTGACATGAGCCACTTGTACTTTTACGATCAAGCTTACATCCTGCATAATCTGCATCTGAATATCCAACTAAATTGAAAGTGGAGTCTTTAGAATACCATGACCCAACAGTTTGTGTGCCCTTAAGATATTTTAAAATACGCTTGGTAGCTGAAAAATGTGATTGCTTAGGGTTTGCCTGAAATCTAGCACACATATAGACAGCAAATACAATATCAGGACGACTAGCAGTTAGGTACAATAATGAACCTATTAAACCTCTGTAAAGTGTCACCTCAACTGATATTCCCCCTTGATCAGTGTCCAGTTTTACTGATGAGCTCATGGGAGTACTTGCAGCTGAACACGATTTCATGCCAAATTTCTTCAGCAACTCCTTCGTGTATTTAGTTTGACTAATAAAAGTGCATGTCTCCAGTTGCTTCACTTGTAATCCAAGAAAGAATGTTAGTTCACCCATCATGCTCATTTCAAATTTTTCCTGCATCAACTTAGCAAATTTCTCGCATAACTTGGGGCTAGTTGACCCAAATATGATGTCATCAACATAAATTTGAACGAGTAAAATGTGATCATGCTTTGAAAATTGTCTTATCAACTGATCCAACAGAAAAATCATGATCAATTAGAAATTTTGAAAAACTTTCATACCAAGCTCTTGGAGCTTGTTTAAGACAATATAAGGCTTTGTTCAAATGGTAGACATGATCAGGAAAATGATGATTGACAAAACCTGAAGGTTGTTCAGCATAGACTTCCTCTTGCAACTGGCCATTCAGGAATGCACTCTTTACATCCATCTGGTAGACTTTGAAATTTTTGAATGATGCGTAGGCAAGGAATATTTTGATAGCTTCCAGTCTTGCAACTGGTGCATATGTTTCATCGTAATCAATTCCTTCTTCTTGCATATATCCTTGTGCTACCAGTCTCGCCTTGTTGCGCACAACTGAACCATCTTCGTTCAGTTTATTCCTATACACCCATTTTGTACCTATAACAGTTTTTGAAATTGGTCTTGGAACTAGGTTCCAGACATTGTTATGTGTAAACTGATTTAGCTCCTCTTGCATTGCATTTGTCCAGTTTGGATCAGCAAGAGCTTCATCAGTTTTCTTCGGTTCCAATGGCGATACAAAAGCTGAATGAATGAATAGATTGAGCATTTGATTCCTTTTTCTTACCGGGTCAGATGGATTACCTATCACCAATTCTGGAGGATGTGATTTCTTCCATCTGAGTTCAGCGTTTGTTGCTTCTGTATCAGCAATTTCTTCAGTAGGTGACTGAACGTTTTCAGTTTCAGTTGGTAACTGAATATCATTTCTTTGCTCTTCCAACTGATTTTCAGGAACTACTTCTTGTTCAACTGATTGATCCACAATTTCAGGTTTATGTGTTTGAAGGATGTTCGATTGATATGATTTTCTTCTTCATGATCATCCTCCAAACTGATAGTTGTAAATCGATCAGCTAGCTCAACTGGATCAGTTGGCTTATCAGTTAGAACAGTTTCATAAAAAACAACATGTATAGACTCTTCAACATTTAAAGTGCTCTTATTAAAGACTCTATAAGCTTTGCTAACTGACAAATATCCTAAAAATATTCCATATGCAGATTTAGCATCAAAGGCTTTTAAATTATTTTTCCATTGTCAAGAATAAAACATCTGCAGCCGAATATTTTAAAGTAAGAAACCACACTTTTTCGTCCATGCTATATCTCATAAGGTGTTTTCAAATGATTTTTATTAATCATCGATCTGTTCTGAGTATAACACGCAGTGTTTACTGCCTCTGCCCAAAACCTTTGAGAAATACCAGAATCAGCAAGCATTGTTCTAGCAGCTTCTTTAAGGGTCTGATTTCTCCTCTCAGCTACACCATTTTGCTGAGGAGTTATAGCTGCTGATAGCTCATGCCTAATTCCAGCATTTTCTAAAAAATTTGAAAGAATTGGATTGATGAATTCAGTTCCTCGATCGGATCTGATTCTATCAATTCCAACTGATTTCTCATTTAATATTCTTTTGAAAATCTTGATCAGTTGAGCAGCAGTTTGGTCTTTGGATTTGAGAAAAATAACCCAAATAAATCTTGAAAAATCATCTACAACTACCAAGGTGTATTTCATTCCCCCTAAGATCATGACTGGTATTGGACCAAATAGATCCATATGTAACAGCTGTAAGCATCGGGAAGAAGATTTACGACCCTTGTTTTTAAAAGAAAATTTAACTTGTTTACCAAACTGACATGCTGAGCAAATTTTATCTTTAGTAAAATCCATTTTGGGCAAACCAGTGACTAGATTGTGATTATTCAGATATGCAATAGAATTAAAGTTCAGGTGGTTTAATCTCTTATGCCACAACCAGTTTTTAGAAGATTTTGAAGCAATAAAACATACTGGTGCATAAGGTTGATCATTCCAACTGACTTTGTAAGTGTTTCCACACCGTTTGCCAGTTAGTATGACCTCATCAGTTGCATCTTTGACTGAACAAGAATGTTTGTCAAACTGAACTGAGAATCCATTATCGCATGACTGACTAATGCTAATCAGATTATACTTGAGATTCTCAACTAATAAAACATCATTAATGATATAATTACCATGGATAAGCTTACCTTTACCCACAGTTTTACCTTTGGAATTATCTCCGAAACTGATGTTTGGTCCAGTGTACTTGATCAGTTGAGATAGCAAATTTGCATCTCCTATCATATATCGTGAGCATCCACTATCCAAGTACCAGATTGATTCCTTGTTTGTACCTATTACCTGCAATCACACACAAGATATAATTCTGGTACCCTTTTCTATTTGGGTCCAAAATTGATTAGTCCTTTAGGAATCCAGACTTGGATCAGTCTAACTGACTGTCCGGTTGTTGTATTCCAGATGGCCTTTCTCAATTTGTGTGTGCTTGGTGTGTATAGTATGCAGATGAGACAACATGGGATTTGGCTCTGTTCAACTGATTTTTCAGCCGATATCTTTTCTGAACTGGATTGTTGTTATAGTAATTGGAGTAGCCATTTGAATAATTCCTGCTGAATCTTTTTGACGACTAACTGCGTGAGTCAGTTAAAACTTTTGGGCTATAACTGATACCATATCTTTTAGCCTTGTTCGTAATTTCAGTAGGCTGTTCAACCAGTTTACTTGGCTCAGTTTGTTCTTGTGCCACAACTGATTTAACAAAGTGAATGTATTTCCCTTTATCCATATTCAGTTTTGGTCGAGTATCATTGGAAGGCATTTCATCTTGGTTACTGAACCCTAAATCAGTTTTATCAGTAACTGATTTCTGTGAGTTCTGTATATCAGTTAATGCAGCAGATGATTTGTTCCAAGCCTGAATAAGCTCAGTTTGCTTTGAATTTTCAAGCATCAACTTCTGAATCATTGATTGATTCCTGCTTCTTTCAGCGTTGAGCTCAGCAATTTCCTCTTTTAGACTCAACACATCAACTGATACATCAGTTTTAGTTTTATTGTCTATGAGATCATTTTGCTTTGCTCTAACCTTTTCAAAAGATAAGGCAAGCTTGTGGTACTTACTAACCATGTCATGAAGAGTTGAAATGAGTTCTTTTCTAGTGAAATCAGTTGAGCTAAAGTCAAATACCTGTTGAGTGCTTGACTTTACTTATGTATCACCAGCCATTAGACACTTCACTTCCTCTTCACCATCACTGGAACTGCATGAGGTTTCTAGCTCTGACTCTTCGTTTTCAGTTTCTGCCCATTTTGATTTACTCTCTTCACCTAAGAGTACCTCATGCTTCTTCCTGAAAGACTTCTTATCATCCTTGGGTCTCCTCTTGTGCTCATATGACTTCTTCTTTCTTTCAGCCGAGCCTTGACTGTCCTTCTTAGGTTTGGGACAGTCATCAATGAAGTGACCGGGTTTGCCACAGTTGTAGCAAGCGTTTGATTCCTCTTTAGAATTGTTTCTCTGATAATGCTTCTGGAACCTCCCTTGATTTTTCCTCATAAATCTTCCGAATTTTTTGATGAACAATGACATGGCATCATTGCTTAGTTGATCAGCAACCTTCTCGACTGAACCATTTGGTTCTGTTCTAACAGCAGCTAAGGCAGTTGGACTGATGGAGTAGAGGGTTCTCCTTCTCGAGTTTGCAGCTCAAACTCATAGGCTTTCAGATCAGCAAATAGATCATGAAGTTCAACCTTGTTTAGATCCTTGAACTCCCTCATTGCCATGGTCTTAACGTCCCACTCCTGAATCATTGATTGATTCCTGCTTCTTTCAGCGTTGAGCTCAGCAATTTCCTCTTTTAGACTCAACACATCAACTGATACATCAGTTTTAGTTTTATTGTCTATGGGATCATTTTGCTTTGCTCTAACCTTTTCAAAAGATAAGGCAAGCTTGTGGTACTCACTAACCATGTCATGAATAGTTGAAATGAGTTCTTCTCTAGTGAAATCAGTTGAGCTAAAGTCAAATACCTATTGACTGCTTGACTCCACTTATGTATCACCAGCCATTAGACACTTCACTTCCTCTTCACCATCACTGGAACTGCATGAGATTTCTGGCTCTGACTCTTCGTTTTCAGTTTCTGCCCATTTTTATTTACTCTCTTCAGCTAAGAGTACCTCATGCTTCTTCCTGAAAGACTTCTTATCATCCTTGGGTCTCCTCTTGTGCTCATATGACTTCTTCTTTCTTTCAGTCGAGCCTTGACTGTCCTTCTTAGGTTTGGGACAGTCATCAATGAAGTGACCGGGTTTGCCACAGTTGTAGCAAGCGTTTGATTCCTCTTTAGAATTGTTTCTCTGATAATGCTTCTGGAACCTCCCTTGATTTTTCCTCATAAATCTTCCGAATTTTTTGATGAACAATGACATGGCATCATTGCTTAGTTGATCAGCAACCTTCTCGACTGAACCAGTTGGTTCTGTCTAACAGCAGCTAAGGCAGTTGGACTGCTGGAGTAGAGGGTTCTCCTTCTCGAGTTTGCAGCTCAAACTCATAGGCCTTCAGATCAGCAAATAGATCATGAAGCTCAACCTTGTTTAGATCCTTGAACTCCCTCATTGCCATGGTCTTAACGTCCCACTCCTTGGGAAGACCTCTGATCACTTTTAATGCAACTTCTTTGTTGGTATACACTTTTCCAAGTGCATTTAGTTCATTGATAATACAGCTGACTCTTTCATCATACTCATGCATCGATTCTCCAGTTCTCATCTTGATATTATCAAACTTCTGAACAGCAACAGAAAGTTTATTTTCTTTGGTTTGTTCATTTCCTTCACAAAGCTGGATCAGCTTTTCTCAAATTTCTTTAGCTGTCTCACACATTTTGATCTTGCTGAAAGTTATTTTATCCAGCGTTTTGTACAGTATATCCTTTGCCACGTTATCCAGATTTGCTTTTCTTTTGTCCTCAGCAGTCCACTCATCTCTGGGCTTTTCAATTCTATGAGGTGCCCCATCTGTGATTGTAACTGCTGTATTGGCTTTCAGAATCTTCATTGGTCCGTCAGTGATGACGTACCATATATCATCGTCTTGTGCAGCTAAGTGAACCTGCATCCTGATTTTTCAATCGTCGAAGTCTTCTCTGGAAAACATTGGGATCTTGTTGAAGGAAGACATGAAGAATAGTTTGAGTAGAGATATTCTTAGACAAGATACAACCGCTCTGATACCACTTGAAAGGATCGATTAGTAGGTGATAAGTGTTTAGAAAGAGGGGGTTGAATAAACACTCACTGATTATGTATTCTTTTCGAATAATTGGTTCAGTTTAGTGACAAACTGACACTTGGTATCTCGTCAGTCGATAACAATCATTTTAACTGAAAAACAGTTGCGGAAGTAAACTGACTGAAAGATAGAATAACCGATAGTAACTAAAGTAAATTGCACACGATTTGTTTCTGGATGTTCGGAGAATAGAATAACTCCTACGTCACCCCTTCTATCACGAAGATAGGATTATCACTAAAAGACTTTGATCGAATACAAATGTTGTATTGACCCACTTCAGTTTGGACTTAAACACTGCCAAACTGAAACTCTTAGTTCACAATAGCTTTTACAGTGCGTGACTGAATATAAAGCAACTGAATATAAATCTAACAAAGATTTCAAAGTGCTAACAAGCTCATAAAGATAGCTTTGATTGTTACTGATAATTCAGATAAGAGTGAGCTCTTGATATTCAAATACGAGTGGTGAATTTAGCAGAGTAACATCAAGCTTGAATAGAATAGTAGTTCGCGTGTTATTTTCTCAGCTGCTCTCTTCAACTATTTATAGGCTTCCCTCTCAAAGGTAATATTAAATATCATTTGAATCTTTATATCCGTTGATTGTCACGTCGATATTCTCTGACAATCGTACACCGCAATCTCTGAAATGCAGCGTTCCACTACTAGTTGCAGTCTGTTGTACTATTTGTCGGTTGTCGTTCTCAACTGATGACGTGTACAGCAGGGAGATCAGTCGAAAGATACTTTGCTGGAAAACTCATAACTGATTGTTTTCAACTGATCAGTTAGTTAGATTATGCTTTAACTGATGACGTGGATAATATTTAGCTGGTACGCATTAATCTTCAGCTAACAGTTGTGATTATATGAGTCAGTTAAGCTCGTTGCCTTTGATCAGTTATTCAAATACGTTTCGAAGCTTAGTTTTTCAAATCACTAAAATTTAGTTTCCAACACATCTTTTTCATCAGAGATTCGAAACGTGAGATTAGGATTATCAACAGATGGATTTCAACCGTTTGGACAAAGTGACCAGTAGTATTCGTCATGGCCTATCATTGTTACTCCATACAATTTACCACCTTGGAGACAAATACATGTTCTTGTCTGTGATTGCACCTGGACCGAGTAACCCAAAAGACAAACTGGACGTATTCCTTCAGCTGTTAATTGCCGAGCTTCAATCTTTGTGGTGTAATGGTGTTCTCACGTACGACATTCATGCCCAACAAAATTTTAAATATGTGGGTTGTTTTGATGTGGACGATAAGCGATTTCCCCGCATACGCAATGTTGTCTGGTTGGAGCACTGCCGGAAAACAAGCATGTCCTCACCGCATGTCTGATTTAGACGCTTTTACTTTGCCATGTAGTGGCAAGACATCATGGTTCGACAATCATCGGAAATTTTTACCTGAAGATCACCCATTGCGTCGTAATAGGACAATGTTTCTAAGAGGTAGACAAGTGTTACAGTCAGATCCTTTCACTAAACACGGGGATGAATTACTCAATGAGTTGGACGAGTTTGGTTTTAGACCTTCGTATGAGATTGGCTCTGACACAATCAATAAAGAAATGTGTATTCTGACGAGATGTGGTTGGAGAAGACGGAGTATTTGGGAGCTTCCATATTGGAGTACGAACCTTATAAGACATAACTTGGATGTCATGCAAATTGAGAAAAATGTCTTCGACAATGTCTTTAATACGGTTTTTAATATACAAGGGCGTACGAAAGATAATGCCAAATCACGGGCTGATCTTGTTCAGATGGGTATTAGAACCGAGTTGCATCCATCTACAACAGACGGCAAATATCCGAAAGCAAATTACACACTTGACAAGAATGCCTGACAAGTGCTTTTTAGATGGCTCAAAGAATTTAGATTCTATTATGGGTATGTTTCTAAAATGGCGCATTGTATAGACATGAACAAGTTGCGGATGTTTGATATGAAGAGTCATGATTGTCATGTATTCATGCAGCGACTAATTTCTGTAGTATTCAAAGAGTTGTTACCACGAGATGTTTGGGAGGCTCTTACCGAGTTGAGTATATTATTTGCAAACTTAACGGCACGGAATGTTAAACAAAGAGATATGGTGCGTTTAACTGAACAAATTCTCATCATAATGTTCAGGTTAGAAAAGATTTTTCCCCCAAGTTTTTTCGACTCGATGGAGCATTTTTGCATACACTTACCATATGAAGCACGCATCATGGGTCCTGTACAATTTAGGTGGATGTATCCCTTTGAAAGATATCTACATAAATTGAAAAACACGATGCGTAACAAGGCACGAGTAGAGGGTTCCATATGCAATGCGTACTTGGTTAAGGAGGCTGCTATATTCTGTCAGCATTACTTCAGTGATTCAACAGGACATTAGAAGGCGGAAAACTGGGAAAGCTCATGGAAGCACATACGTTGACACTAATAACTCAGAACTTCTTTCAATATTCCGCACTCGTGGTAAGAAGATTGGAGCTACAAAATTGCAATGGCTAACAAATGAAGAATATCATGCAGTTTCAACATATGTTTTGCAAAATTGCAATGAAATAAAGTCATTTGTCGGGTATTATGCATATGTCATTCGTTAAAATATATAAACACTCGTTTCTGATTTTTAATTGTATTCAATGTATTGCAGTATGTATTAGAACAATATCCGTATGGAATATCCAGAGATGGAAGACTCTTCAGTCGAGGCGTACATCTAAAAAATTTATTTCAGTGGTTTCGTCAATATGTAAAAATGACAAATTACAATTTTATTTACATATTTCAATAAATTGTTAAAAAATGCGAGTTAAATGACAAAGGAATCTGGGATACTACGAACCATTTGTGTTTCCTACGCATGCATCGCAATTTGTGTATTTGACTTATCCAACAACGAAGAGAGCTGAATCAGATTGGATGTATGTGATTAGTCTATGTAGGGCGAGCTTATGTCACTACTGATGTTGAGCCAAATACTGAGCAGAATCAAAAATATGTGAACGATGCATTTCAAAACAACGAAAGTGGACCTCATGACATTTCAACTCAATCTCTTTTGACGTCCCAAAATCTAGTCAATGTTAATGTTATGTACGACAACGAAATTGATTTGAACAGCATTGAAAGTAAACAGAAGAGGTTCAGTATTCGAGCGACGATGTTCGTGACATCTACAACGAAAGTGAATAAGGTTGAGTTTATTTATGATTGAATTGTAATTTGAAAAAAATATATTTTATTTTATGCACAAAATTAATTAATCGTTTGCATACATAGATTTTGTACGTATATGGGAGAGCAGCAGCACGAACTACCTCTGCATGATGGTCGAACTCCGATATGGGTCGCAAATGACATGTAAGTTATAAAATTATATTTTTGTTTATTTTTTGGTAAAAAAAATTGAGATAAATGTTGTTGCTAATTTTTAAAATTTCAATAACAGTTCAGCCAAAGCACAATAACGCAACAGTTCATTACTGCTCAATTTTTGTTACTGACCAGCGACAATGATATTGGGAGTAGTTCATTGTAAGTTTTGATTTATGGTTTTAAAATTAATTTTACGTAATAGTAACAACAAAACTAAACCTTCGTTAAATAAAACTATATTTTATTTCAATTATTTTTTCATAAATTATTTACAAATTTGATGAGTTGAGGAGATTAATTTAAACATTGTGATTTATGATTTTAAAATTAATTTTACGTCATAGTAACAACAAAACTAAATCATCGTTAAATAAAACTAAACTTCTATTTCAATTATATTGTTTTTCATAGATTAACAATAAAATTTGATGAGTTAAGGAGATTAATTGGCAGTTGCCAAATGACGCATTGACTGCCGTGGAATTCCAATTCATGAGTTGTGACAACCGATAAATGTTAGTGCAAGTATAGAAGATTTGTGGCTTATAAAGTTAATTGCTTTCCTAGGCTGTTGAGAAGAAAAACTGGTTTTATGCACTTCATGAAGAAATTTGTGATTTAATGAGAGGACAAAACATGGGTTTATTGCTTGCTAGAAAGGAAAAAATATGGGTTTATCAAAAATTAAAATTAATCTATAATAAAATTGATTAGTCTTTATGCACCTCTCTAAATTCCTAACGTCTCTAGCAATAAAAATCCAATTGTACATGTAGCATAATCTTTATTTCTTTCCCGTGAAATCGACTCCCATGACTTATGTTTTTCTTGACTCCAAATCTAAGCATGGCCAACGAGCGATGAAACGCGCAAACCCTTTTTGTTTCGGGGCGAGAACAATGTACGCTAATGTCCCGCGTGCGAGGATGTTGGTGGACTCTGTGCGGTGAAGCCCGCTTTTTTTAGCTTTGATAGGGTAGATTTATCTGGCAGTTGATCTCAAAGAAATCAGGCTATTATTAATTATGGAAAAAATATAAAAATAGAAATTAAAAAAAAAATTGTTGGAATTATTTGGACGTTGATTCCGGCCTTAAAAATATTTTAAAATTGTTAAAAATCAGAAAAAAAATTGGGAAAAAATGATTTTTTTAAAATTCTGAAAATGTTGTAATATCCATATTTTTGAAAATCGAAACATACTCTAATAAATTGACGTCATTTACACCTTCAAAAAAATCATGATTTCTTCAATTTTAATTCTGAAAAATCAAGATTTCTTCCTCTTCCATTTCATTTCATTTTTGAAATGAATTCGAAAATGGATTCATGGACAAACGATGATCTCAATATTCTTTCATCAAATCTTTCTCAAATCAGCGACAATATTAAAAGGTGGGGTTTATATTCAACCAAATGAATTTGTACAAGTTGTTATGTAAATGAAAGTCTTCAAAATGAATCTCTTCCAAATCAGAAAGAAAAGTAGATGCAGAATGATTGTCTTCCAACTTTTATAAACAATGCTTACATCATGATTTTAAATTTCTAGTTCATTTATTCTTGATGTATGGAACTTGTTATTTGACCAGTTAGCTCTATCTACCGAGCAATATTTTCCCGAGTTTGATGTACCTAACTAATTGAGATCTTGGCTTTAGTTGCTAATCCATATGAAATCTCTTATGATTGTTTAAAACCGCAAGTTTTGGTAAGGTGTTTATTCACCTTTTTAGTTACATTCTCATTTCTAACAAAGATGGGTTAAGCTGAACAAGATTAAGCTTTAATTTGTTTATATTAATTTTTATTATATTCCCACCCCAAAATTTGGTTATTTTGGATACAAAATAAAATGATATATTTTAATTTGGTTTGTTTTATTTTAATTTTTGAATTATACCCATTTTACTATTATTTTTAACTGATTTTATAAATATTATTATTATTATCAAGTTATTTAGTATGATTTATTAACAAACTATTATTAGGTTTTCTTTTAATTATGAAAAATAATAAATTTATCAAAGTATAGAAAAGTAAATAATTAAAGCCCGGTGACACGTGTGGCCTTGTCTGTCTTTCTATTTGTCTTATGTAATGTCAAATCAGTCCAATCACCAGAAGTTTGTATTAGTTTTTGATTTCACGAGTTTGGAAAATGTTGCGCATATATAAATTTTAAATTGTAAATTTCTAAAGCTCAAAATAAAATAAGTTTCGTGGTTTGTAAGCTACATATTATTCTCAGTTAGTGTTAATCAAATATATAATAATAATCCTAAAAGTGCTTTAACTCAAAAATGGTCTTTCCTATCCCTTTACTAACATATACAATCTCCTAATTGCAAACAAAACATTTCTTTGTTTTTTTTAATGGCGTAGAAATTTGCACTTGTTATCGTTCGTTGAGTATTGATAAATCTTAGGACTAATGTAATAATTTGTAAATCATGTTAGTTAGATGAATCATAATATTGTACTGAACAAATCTTATGTGACGAACTTAACTGAAAATATGTTAACCAAAAAAATAGAAATCGTGCCCACTCCCCTCCGCTCCACCAATCTTCTTTATTGCAATATCAGTGGCCATATTCTTTCTTTCCTTACCTCAAATTTATATAACAAAGAACCAACCCACCACAGCATATCTAAATATGGTCTATCTCTCTCTCTCTCTCTACAAAATATTCGGTAGCCTTGTCACTCTCCTTTGCGTCCAAAATTTATTTGTTTGATCTATTCTCTACTTAATTCAACAAATGTTTGTCCAATTTCCTAAGGATCAGGTAATAAGATAATTTCGTGGACATAATTTTGCCGCCATTTTTCTCATAATAGAAGACATCAACTACCCTCCCAGATCGTTTCTTCTACATGTTAGCTTGTTTGTACCTAACATTATATATATATATATATATATATATATATATATATATATATATATGAATATCATAATGATCTTATATGAGTGCCAAATAAAATATCTTATATTATAAAACATGTAGAAGATATTGTATTTGCCACTATTATAAGATCATTATGATATTCCTCCATATAGATGATATCGATTCAAAACGATCTCAAGATAAAACACATATATCGTTTTGAATCAATATCATCTATATAAAGGAATATATTATATATATATATATATATATATATATATAAATTGGATGTAATGAAACATATCAAAATTATACATGTAATAGGTGAATTTACATCATCGATGTTTACATAAGTGTGCACGGTTGATGTACAACATGTCAAAACTCATATATATAACTGTGCACACTTATGTAAGCATCGATGATGTAAATTCACCTATTACATGTATAATTTTGATATGTTTCATTAGATATAAGTTATTTCTTTATATATATATAAGTTATTTCTTTAAGTTGCACTAGATAAAACTCAAGTTAATGCAATTAATTGCAAATCATGCTAAATAAATAGATTACATTGAGCAATTTATGTAGATCTAAGAAAGTTAGTAGAGTATTTGAACTCATGATGAATGACTCATCCGTTACACCCATTTGGACAATGCTTGTAGCAACATTCTACACTGTTATTATTATTATATAACAATACGTATACAAAGAAAATGAAACTTTCTTTCATCTTTCTTCACCTAACAATCATCATTCATCCAAGAGGGACCATTAGATCAAAAAAGGCCATGAAAAGGACAGAATAAATTTGAGGCAAATGATTTTTCTATCCTTGCAGGTGTTAGAGTAGATGCTCTGCAAGCCAACGGTTGGCTAGGGAATTTATTGACTCAAGTGAAATAAACAATCTTTATTTTAATATAATTTAACTTTTTATGGTCTTGTTATACTTTATCTGTATACCCATGCAAACGGCATAGATAATGTCCTTGATTATGCTTTAATACAAATGAATCGTAATTCGATGTTGAAACTCATTTGTAAACACTGCATATTCTAAATTTGTTCCTAGTCGATTCAGCCGCCTAAAACAGGGATAAAGGCCGCTTGAGCTCGAGACTAGCATCTGTGATATTGTGTACTGCGTTTCTTGTTAAGGGCATAGAGATGTCCAAACATGCAGATGGGTAGTCATATGATGATTATACCGAACAACCCTCCCTCGGACTTTCCAAGTGGTTATCATTCATCGAGAGGTTAAGTCCGTGGTTATGATTGTACACCATTAGTCCTTACGACCCGGGACAACACTGAGGCTCTATATGCTAGGGCTGTGCTTTGACTCGTTTACCGGCTCCAGGATAGTCATCAGGTGGCGAGGTTGGGTACAGTTGCGACACATATAGGAGCCAGTGCATTGTAGTCGGGGATTCACCGCTCACCTACGGGTGTGGATATCCTATGTGATCTGATGTAATAATAGTGCATGGAATCTCTGGCCAGAGTATGAGATGTACGTTGGAGAAGGAGTTCTCCAATAGTATACACGATGCCACTATTATAGTTATCACATAGTTATCGAATTAATATGCAACCCTCGATGAACCAATGGTTGCAGATTCGATCGGGATATATGAGATGAAAGGACCGTACTGTACGTTAATCATAATCGACTGGTTCTTGCAGGCACTATCAGTGATACATAGGGGATCATGGGGCGATGCTACTAGACGCTCTTACCATGATCCGATGGGTACAATCAAAAATGAGTTCTGACATTATTGATCAAGGTGTTAATGAAAAGAATGGGGCTAACTAGGGTAAGTCCGAATAAAGGATTATGTCCTGAATCACAAAGAGTTGTGAACCAACGGCTAGCTGTATCCCTGAACCATTGAGGGTCACACAAACACTGGATCGTTTGTTCCCGTTGAGAGAATAAATTCAAGGAGTTGAATTTATATTATAATATAGTAAATTCAAGAAGTTGAATTTATGATAATTAAATTTTGAGAAAATAAATTCAAGAAGTTGAATTTATGATATAGTAAATTCAAGAAGTTGAATTTATGAAATTTGGAGAGAATAAATTCAAGGAGTTGAATTTATTAAATTTGATAATTTAATTAATTAAACTCAATAGTTGGGTTTATTAAATATTAAATTTTGGAGGTGATAAAATTCAAGGAGTTGAATTTATAATTTAAATAATAAATTCAAATTTGAATTTTTAATGTATTTAATTTATTAAGCTCAAAAGTTGAGTTTATTAAGTATTAAATTTGGGAGGTGATAAATTCAAGGAGTTGAATTTATATTTTAAATATTAAAGGGATTTAATTATTAAATGTAATGAGTATATATATAATGAGCTTGTAGGAGTACAAGACCAACATACATATTATTAAAGTTCTTAATTAGACTTTAAAATATTAATTAATTAATTAAACTAGTTGGAATAGGATAATTAATTGATTAAGCCCATTAAGTGTTTAATTTAATTAATGTGCCCTAAGCTTATATATATGTGTATTATGCTTAGGGTTAAAAATAATTCATTCATAATTTTTGAAAACCCTAGCCTCCATCTCCTAAGGAATTTCGAAAATCCCATCTCCCAAAAGTCTCAAAATTTCGGCCATCTCCTTTTGAAGGAAAACTTTGAGCCGTCTCTTGTTTTCAATCTCCAACGTAAAACTTCTTCTAATTTTTCTAGTGCGAATTAGAAGAGGAACAAATCATCTAGTCGTGGACCTGATTAGAAGAAAGGAGTCTCTTGAAGAAAGTTCGTAGGGATTCATCAAGAGCTAATCCGTTTATACCGGATTAGTTGGTGCCACGTAATATAATTCACAAAGGTATAAAATTTCAACACCCTATGAATGTTTATGTTAAAATCATACGAGCGCCCAAAGCAGAACATATTTTGATTGTCAAAATAAAATAAAATTTTTAAAACTTCCGCTGCGTTTGGGCGTGTAGAAAACCGAGATCCAACAGGGGTATAAGAGCCAGGTTTTTTCTAGATCGTATGGTTTTGATATTGAATAATTTATTTCTAACCACACAAGAAAATTTTTCAGAAAATTGATACACCATAAAATTATTTTTTTCAGAAAACAAAAAAAAAATTTAATCTGCCCGGAACTGTTCCGGGCAGTCGTGTGCGCAGGGACGCGCACGGCAGCGCGCAGCGGGCGCGCGTGGCGTCGGACGCCCGCGTGCACTACGCCGCGCGCGCGCAGCGCGCACGCGTCCTGGATGCCAGCGCGCACACTGTGCGCGCCCTGCGCGCACTTGGGCTGCCGCCACTTGCCCGAAACGTTCGGGCAGCGGGCGGGCATGTGCGGGCGGCTGTACGGGATAGTCTCGGGAAGCGTGCTGGATGATGGGCTTGAATTGTTTGGGCCTAGTGTGCAATTTTCTGATTTTTCAAATTTTCTGGTAAAATTGATATTTTTTAAAATTGGTTCAATTTTTATTTTGGAAAATTAATTATTTTTCTTGTAAAATAAATAATTAGAATATGATTTTAATTATTATTGGTAAAAATGAGTTTTTACAAGAAATCAATTATTATTGATTTAATTGAAAATTAAATAAAGGAGTTTATTTAATTTATTAAATCCTTTAATAATTGTGGTGGTTAGTGATAAAATTATTAGATATATGATTTATCAATTAATTAAATTGTTTAATTAAAATGATGTTAATATTTGATATTAAATGCATGAAGGATGATCGAGAGCCTTGACCAATGTGTTAGGTGTATGTTAGGATATTTTACTGTTTTTCATTCATTTTGTTTATATTTGATATTATTAAAGTGGGCCTGGTTTATGGCCCGTTCTCACCCCATGAGATGTATCCCTTATGTGTCATGACTATTTAAATGTAATTATTAGAAATAGTGGGAGATCAAGACTGGAAGATGGTGGGCCCGATGGACGAGATGAAGACATGTAAAATATTGGAATCACTTATAATAGTTGCATTTGCATCCCTGCATTCACCTAGGTTTTGGACCTGGATCCATGTTTGGCTCACATGGATATAATAGTGTTGGCGATCGATCATTCTTATTTATTGTTGAATGTCATATTATGATATATGTGATATATAGTAGTATGCATGTATGTATATTATTAGATAATATAGTTGCATGAATCCGGCAAACATCAAACATGGCACGCGATTTTTAAATTAAAATGATGAGACAAATTTTAAAATTAAAATCCCTCATTTTGAATATGATTCAAAATTTATATCAAACCGTAAAAGTAAAAATTAAAAGAGTTTAATTTTTCCTTGCCTTTCATCAACCGTGGTTGCATGTTGATCACTACCCGCGGACAGTGTCTGGCTCATATTATTGGGGAGGCCTGCACGCCGGAAAGCTGTTACTTCCACCGGACATATGATGTGAATTGAGTGGAACTCCCATGACTTCGGCTCATATTATTGGGGGAACTCATGGCGACCGTCTACTACAATTCAACATTGATGGGTCGGTTTGACACGCGAAAATAAACGACGTCATATTATTGGGTCCTTATTAAACGTGAGGCAAAACACGCGGAGGTTGCATAGGGATGCAATTGGATTCTACCTTTTACAAATTATAATCGGCTGATATTATTCGGGATTATAATTGGCTAATTGGACTCTACGTGCCCACTAAGAACAATAACGATTTCCCTTTTTCATCAGAGGGTGGTGAAATGTCAAAATAGTGGGAGGAGATTTATAAAATGAAATCCATATTTTATATCTTAAAATTATTTAAAATAATCAGCAACCATATTCTGTTCCATATCAGTATATTTTCGATTTCGTCACGTAATCCATTTTTTTATTAACACGCTAACCGAATCTAATTTTCAAGACTGGTTGGAAAAATTGTTCTAAATTCGGAGAAAATGACAGCACACTAATGTCAGTCCTGCTGAACTGACAAAGCATGCAAGATGGTAGGACCATATTATGCAAGCTAAAATGTGATGCTCGCTTCTATGTCAAATGAACTGTAGGGACAGTTTGAGGAAATGTTGAATGTGCTGACATTCGAATAACATGCAAGAGTTGCATGCATGAAACTCGTACATGATGCACACCATTTTAAAAGCTCATGACTACACATGCAAGATGGGGCTTGGCCCATGAGCGTGGTGTATATGATTGGGCTTATTGAAAATGTGGTGGGCCTGGAATATGTGATTCCTAACGAGTTAATTGATAACATCAATTTGTTGTCTTTCTCTTCCTCATTTGACGGGGTTATGGTGAACTTCGTTTAATAAGATTTGATAGCCTTGAAGAGCTAGTCATGCTTATAACTTATGAGATCACCATAAAATAAGAAAAATGTTGTTTTTATAATGGGCCTTTCGTCAGACGAAAAATGACCCACAAGGTAAGGGAAAGAAATGTTCTGCCCCTCACAAGAAAAACAATCCCAATAAGAGGCAAACTCTGAAAGACACTTAAAAGGCCTACAAAGCCCGATAAGTTAGAACATATTTATTTCACTGCAAGAAGTCCGGACATAAGAAATTATATGTGCCAGAAATGTTCTGGAAATGATAAGTGAATGTCCAAGTAAACATGATTTCAACAACAAACAAAAGAAAGTTAGATGATCCAAATCCCACACAAATATGGCACGCTAGACTAGGTCACATTTTCAAAGAAGGATGCACAAGCTAGTGGGAGAAGGCATGTTTGACTTGTCAGACATAAATTCTCTATTACGTGAGTCCTGTCTAAAAGGAAAAATGACAAGACTCCATTCGATGGAAACGTGGAACGTGCACATGGTCTACTGGATTTGATCCACACAGACGTTTGTGGCCCGCTAAGTGTTAGCACAAAATTGGGCATTCCTACTTCATTACCTTTACTGATGACCATTCGAGGTATGGGTACGTTTATTTGATGAAACACAAATCTGAAGCATTTGAAAAGTTCAAAGAATTCAGATCTGAAGTAGAAAATCAGCTTGAAAGAAGTATTAAGGAAACTTCGATCTGAATCGAGGTGGAGAATACTTTAAGTGCTGAATTTTTGGGTTATCTAAAGAGAATGGGATTCTCTCACAGTGGACTCCACCAAGCAAACCACAATTGAATGGTGTCTTCTGAACGTCGTAATCAAACCTTGTTGGACATGTTCGATCTTAGATGGGATTCACTGAATTGCCTACACGTTTAGGGCTTTGCGCTTGAAACTACGGGCCAATGTTGTTGAATAATATCCATAATAAAGCTAGATAAAACACCATATGAGATATGGATGGAAAAAACTCCAATATCTTACATGAGAATATGGGGATGTCCTGCTTACTGAAGCAGTAGGGGAGACAAATTGGATAGTAGATCCCTTTGTGATACTTTGTAGATATCCAAGAATTCTGTTAGATTATCGTTTCTATCATCCCATGAAGCAAAAGTGTTTGTTTCAAGAAATGCCGCCTTTTTGGAAAAAGGATTTCTATTAGATAGAAAAGGCAAGATGATAGAACTTGAAGAAATTCAAGATACTCCCTCAACTATAGAAGTTGAACCATCCCAAGAACCAGTAGTTGAAGTACAAGCTCCTAGAAGGTCTGATAGGGTTATTAGACCACCTGCAAGATATACGCTTCTTCATGAACAAGGCCCGATGAGTTTGTGTTGGATGTGATCCAATGAATTTCAAAGAAGCAATATCTGATACTGATTCAACCAAATGGCTTGAAGCCATGCAGTCAGAAATGGACTCTATGTATTCAAACCAAGTCTGGACATTGGTGGATCAACCTGAGGGAATCGTTCCCATAGGTGCAAATGGATCTACAAAAGAAAGCTTGGGGGATGGGAAGGTAGTGACCTTCAAAGCAAGGCTGGTTGCAAAAGATTATACTCAAAGGCAAGGAGATGTCTATGAGAAAACTTTTTCACCAGTTGCTATGTTTAAGTCCATTAGAATACTACTAGCCATAGCAGCATAGTATGACTATGAGATATGGCAAATGGATGTAAAGACTGCATTCCTCAATGGAGACATCAAAGAGAAATTTATATGTCTCAACCTGAGGGATACACATCAGTAGGAAGTGAGCATAAGGTATGCAAACTTCAGAGATCAATATATGGTCTCAAGCAGGAGTCAAGGAGTTGGAACCTCAGATTTGATAGCACTATCAAAGAGTTTGGTTTTGCTAAGAATCCTGAGGAACCGTGTGTGTACAAGAAAGTTAGTGGGAGTGCAGTGACATTCCTATACTTTATGTTGATGATATCTGCTCATTGGGAATGATGTAGGATTACTGCAATCAACTAAAGTATGGTTAGCAGTAAATTCTCCATGAAAGACATGGGTGAAGCATCCTATGTATTGGGAATACAAATCTATAGAGATAGATCAAAAGGATGCTGGACTCACCCAAGCCACCTATATCGATACCATTTAAAAATTCTCTATGGAAGAGTCCAAGAGAGGATACTTACCAATGTGTCATGGTGTTACTCTATCTAAGCAATGTGTCCCAAAACTGATGAAGAGATAGAGATGATGACACGTATTCCATATGCGTCAGCCATTGGTAGTCATGTATGGTATGATATAGACACGTCCTGATGTTGCTTACGCTCTGAGTGTTACAAGCAGATATCAGGCGAACCCTGGTCCAATGATTGGAAGGCCGTGAAAGATATTCTTAAGTACTTGAGAAGGACTAAGAACTTGTTCATGGTCTATGGGGTGGAGAATTGAAATTGGAAGGCTACACTGATTCTAGCTTCCAATGTGACGTAGATGATTCGAAATCGACCTCTGGCTTTGTATTCATGCTTAATGGTGCGGCTGTCTCTTGGAAAAGTTCCAAGTAAGACACCGTTGCGGATTCCACCACTGAAGCTGAATACATTGCTGCATCTGATGCAGCCAAAGAGGTAGTTTGGATGAGGAATTTTGTCCAAGAGTTGGGCGTTATTCCTAATGGAGTTGATCCAGTCCCGTTGTACTGGACAACACTGGTGCCATTGCACGAGCAAAGGAACCAAGGTCTCATCAGCGATCCAAACATGTACTGAGGAAGTTCCACATCATACGGGAGATTGTGGGAAGAGGAGACATATCAGTCGAAAGAGTCCCCTCTGCAGATAATGTTGCTGATCCACTTACATAGCCCTTGCCAGGACCATTGTTTGAAAGCATCGCGAAGCAATGGGATTAAGGGTAGTTGGCTCTAGGGCAAGTGGGAGATTGTTAGAGTAGATGCCCTGCAAGCCAACGGTTGGCTAGGGAATTTATTGACTCAAGTGAAATAAACAATCTTTATTTTAATATAATTTAACTTTTTATGGTCTTGTTATACTTTATCTGTATACCCATGCAAACAGCATAGATAAAGTCCTTGATTATGCTTTAATACAAATGAATCGTAATTCGATGTTGAAACTCATTTGTAAACACTGCATATTCTAAATTCGTTCCTAGTCGATTCAGCCGCCTAAAACAGGGATAAAGGCCGCTTGAGCTCGAGACTAGCATCTGTGATGTTGTGTACTGCGTTTCTTGGTAAGGGCATAGAGATGTCCAAACATGCAGATGGGTAGTCATATGATGAATACCGAACAACCCTCCCTCGGACTTTCCAAGTGGTTATCATTCATCGAGAGGATAAGTCCGTGGTTATGATTGTACACCATTAGTCCTTACGACCCGGGAACACTGAGGCTCTATATGCTAGGGCTGTGCTTTGACTCGTTTACCGGCTCCAGGAGAGTCATCAGGTGGCGAGGTTGGGTACAGTTGCGACACATATAGGAGCCAGTGCATTGTAGTCGGGGATTCACCGCTCACCTACGGGTGTGGATATCCTATGTGATCTGATGTAATAATAGTGCATGGAATCTCTGGCCAGAGTATGAGATGTACGTTGGAGAAGGAGTTCTCCAATAGTACACGCGATGCCACTTATAGTTATCACATAGTTATCGAATTAATATGCAACCCTCGATGAACCAATGGTTGCAGATTCGATCGGGATATATGAGATGAAGGGACCGTACTGTACGTTAATCATAATCGACTGGTTCTTGCAGGCACTATCAGTGATACCTAGGGGATCATGGGGCGATGCTACTAGACGCTTACCATGATCCGATGGGTGCAATCAGAAATGAGTTCTGACATTCTTGATCAAGGTGTTGATGAAAAGAATGGGGCTAACTAGGGTAAGCCCGAATAAAGGATTATGTCCTGAATCACAAAGAGTTGTGAACCCACGGCTAGCTGTATCCCTGAACCATTGAGGGTCACACAAGCACTGGATCGTTTGTTTTGTCCGTTGAGAGAATAAATTCAAGGAGTTGAATTTATATTAATATAGTAAATTCAAGGAGTTGAATTTATGATAATTAAATTTTGAGAAAATAAATTCAAGGAGTTGAATTTATGATATAGTAAATTCAAGAAGTTGAATTTATGAAATTTGGAGAGAATAAATTCAAGGAGTTGAATTTATAAAATTTGATAATTTAATTTATTAAACTCAAAAGTTGGGTTTATTAAATATTAAATTTTGGAGGTGATAAAATTCAAGGAGTTGAATTTATAATAATAAATTCAAATGTTGAATTTATAATATTTAATTTATTAAGCTCAAAAGTTGAGTTTATTAATAATAAATTTGGAGGTGAAATTCAAGGAGTTGAATTTAACTTTAAATATTAAATTCAAATGTTGAATTTATAAGGGATTTAAATTAAATGTAATAGGTATGTATAATGGGCTTGTAGGAGTACAAGACCAACATACATATTATTAAAGTTCTTAATTACTTTAAATATTAATTAATTAATTAAACTAGTTGGACTAGGATAATTATTGATTAAGCTCATTAAGTTTTTAATTTAATTAATAAGGCCCTAAGCTTATATATATGTGTGTGTATTATGCTTAGGTTAAAAATAATTCATTCATAATTTTTGAAAACCCTAGCCTCCATCTCCTAAGGAATTTCGAAAATCCCATCTCCCAAAAGTCTCAAAATTTCGGCCATCTCCTTTGAAGGAAAACTTTGAGTCGTCTATCGTTTTCAATTTCCAACGTAAAACTTCATCTAATTTTTCTAGTGCGAATTAGAAGAGGAACAAATCATCTAGTCGTGGACCTGATTAGAAGAAAGGAGTCTCTTGAAAGTTCGTAGGGATTCATCAAGAGCTAATTCGTTATACCGGATTAGTTGGAGCCACGTGATCTAATTCACAAAGGTATAAAATTTCAACACCCTATGAATGTTTATGTTAAAATCATACGAGTGCCCAAAGCAAAACATATTTTGATTGTCAAAATAAAATAAAATTTTTAAAATTTTCACTGCGTTTGAGCGTGTAGAAAACCGAGATCCACCAGCAGCTCCATCATCGTTCGAGGGTCACATTCTCCTTTCTCCATTTTGTTCTCTTCCGTTTGTAGGTCTTCCATTGAGGTATATTTTTGCTTCACTGAAACACGGAATCTGGAGAGACTCACTGGTTGCCACTGATCAGTGGGAAAATGGTGGGTCCGAGTCGGCCCCAGATTGTTCTGTTCGGGTCGTCCATTGTGCAGATGAGCTTCCACGTCGGAGGCTGGGGAGCCATTCTTGCCGATCTCTATAGTAGGAAGGTATTCTTGGTATCCTTCACTTGTTATAATTCTTAGCATCGGTACCGTGCTTGCTTTCATCTTCTCCGATTCTCATCCCTCTATCTTTTCAAAAAAAGGTTCACTTTTCTAGTTTTCTTGAGCAACGATTTGTGATGTATTTAGGACAAAAGATGCCTTTTCCCCTTGATGTATCATGGGACATTTGGAGACCCTGTCTAATAAGTTTAATCGAAATTGGGGTGGGCTCGGTAGTACTAGTAGACGACAAATGAAAGATCCAGAGGAATCATGGAAAAATGAATCATTATCGTCTTTGAAAGATTGATTTATTTTCCTTTTTGTCCACAACTTTTTCTTTAGGCAGACATAGTATTGCGAGGATACGCTGGTTGGAATTCGAGGAACGCCCTTCAAGTGTTGAATCAGATTTTCCCGCAGGTATCTTTAATTCAGATATCCACTGCACAGAAGTATGAACCTTTGAATCTTCATGCCATTTATATAAAAATCCAGGATGCAGCTGTTCAGCCTTCTCTGGTTATAGCATATTATGGAGGTAACGATGCAATTCATCCGCATCCGAGTGGATTAGGCCCTCATGTTCCTCTTCTCGAATACGTTGAAAACATGAAGAAATCGCCCTTCATATCAAGGTACATCTTATTCGAGGTGCTTCTAAAAATCATTACTACAATTGCCTACTCTTTCCCTGTTCTTTTATTTGATCTTGGTTGATAATTACTATGCATTGTCAAAATGTGTGCTTCAAGATTCTGACAAGGAGGAATATCTTCTTGCAATTTTGGCCAATTTACAGAGTCTCTGTGAGAATACGAGGATCGTTTTTTACTTCTCCCCTGTGGATGAGGC